>NC_137832.1:62561558-62567868 GCF_963921795.1 Nannobrachium achirus | reverse complement strand
AAACCCTAGTTTTCCAAATGTTTGAAGTTGATCCTAATACTAAACCAAATCTGAATCTTTTTTATAATAGTAAACCTATCTCAAAACAACAAGAATAACTATAAAGGTGCTACCTAACATACTACTACAGATTACTACAGACTGGCAGGAGTCAGGAGATCAGTCGGTTGGAAGGTGTGAAAAGAAAGGTTGCTGAATGCACACGAGAGCTGACAAACGGCTACTACGATGCAAAACATAGCCTTGATGTCTTTTTCAACAACAAGCCCGCTGGGCTTTGATGCTTCCCTGCAACTTGCGACGCGCCTCCACAGCGTACCTACATGTATCTCTGGTCCATAGCATGAGAAGGAGTTCTCCTTAACGCTATGGGACCCGATGAGCTCAGGCTGGTTCAGTATCCAACAGGCAGTGAGAAGGAGTTCTCCTTAACGCTATGGGACCGATGAGCTCAGGCTGGTTCAGTATCCAACAGGCAGTGAGAAGGAGTTCTCCTTAACGCTATGGGACCGATGAGCTCAGGCTGGTTCAGTATCCTACAGGCAGTGAGAAGGAGTTCTCCTTAACGCTATGGGACCGATGAGCTCAGGCTGGTTCAGTATCCAACAGGCAGTGAGAAGGAGTTCTCCTTAACGCTATGGGACCGATGAGCTCAGGCTGGTTCAGTATCCTACAGGCAGTGAGAAGGAGTTCTCCTTAACGCTATGGGACCGATGAGCTCAGGCTGGTTCAGTATCCAACAGGCAGTGAGAAGGAGTTCTCCTTAACGCTATGGGACCAGTGAGCCCAGGCTGGTTCAGTATCCAACAGGCAGTGAGAAGGAGTTCTCCTTAACGCTATGGGACCAATGAGCTCAGGCTGGTTCAGTATCCTACAGGCAGTGAGAAGGAGTTCTCCTTAACGCTATGGGACCAGTGAGCCCAGGCTGGTTCAGTATCCTACAGGCAGTGTGGGAAAGGTTTCAACACAAAAATGTCCTGAGGATTTGTTTCCATTGTGGTGCTACAGTATTTATTAAAGTCACCAACATAGAATTAACACAATAATACATGCCATCAACAGATACAAAAACTATATACAAATGGGAAAATTATGTTTACCTCCCTTTGTGGTCTCCTCCTAATAGATGCCCAGTGTTACACATCCTGGTCTCCCGGCATTCCACATTTTGGTGGCAAAGCAGTAAAATGATACATTTCCCACGTATTTGGGTGGCACCAGTACAAGATCATGGTAGCTCCCTCTAGTGTTGTGACACTCACTTTGGAGAAGGATATATGAGGGTATTGAAGGCTCTGTCCCTTGGACTATCTTAAATACCAATCCCATTGATATTTGCGTAATCCTAGAGCTGGGTGCAATAACCGCAATAGATACTGTGTAGGGATGCAAGTATTAACACGATAACAAAAAATCCATACCGACCCAGCCCTAATCCTGTCTTCCACCCATCAGCCATCCCTTACTAGCAAAGTGTGTTGGAATCTGGCGGGTCATGGGCTTAAGGCTGAGAAGTAGTCGTATCAGTTTGTTTTGGGAGGTCTAAAACTTAGTTTTTTAGTGGACATTTGAGATGTTTGCCAGATACAAGAGGTGTAAGCATAATCTATTTGATTACACTCATAATGTCATAGATATGTCATAATTTACAGGCTGGGCCCGTGGCCACGTTGCAGGCAATGCTTTATTTCCCGTTGGGAATTCCAAGATGCTCACGATCATATTTTGTTATTGTTACATCCTGTATACTGTACATGTATAGAGGGTATGCGTGTGACATCACTGTTGCTGGAAGTTATGTGGGAACCCCTACTGAGTGGCAAAAAACGAATTTCTGCCATTGACAGCCCATACATCCAAACAGAAATGTCCTTTCTGATTGTATTAAACTCACCAACATTGGGGCTGTACTGAAAGCTTGAATTATCCTCTTTCTATCTGCAAAGTTTTTGTTTCATAAAATTCCACCATAGGCATGTTATGAGCTACTTTCTGTCAAGACATTCTTTGCAGGGGATCCTTTTCCAAGTGTCAGAGTTTGGAAGCACTCGTTTTCTACAACACAATGTCCTGCTGCCTCCTGCATTATTTGCAATTTAGAAACAGGTGGTATGCAAGACCGTTGAGTGATTTGCAACGAGCACTTCCAAACTCCAGTGCTCCATGCTGCTCAATGTTATGCCACTCAGTCCAGATTAGGGGGGCGGGTCCCAGTGGACTTGCATACCCTCTATATGTGAGAGTCAAGTTAACTTGTCTTTCGGCCCTCAACATTGCAGCAACAAGGCACAAAAAGAAGAGTAGCAGTAAAAAAAATAATAATGATAGTAATAATAGTAGACTACTCTAACCACAAGAGAGTCAAGGTAAGGTTGGAGTCAAACCCCCCACAAGAGCTCTCTCTACAAAATATGTTAAACATAAAACTGGAGTGACTTAATTAGGAAGAAAAAAAGCATAATTTCGAGACCCCCTGCCTTGCTTTCTCCTCCTCTTTTACTCATCCCCTGTTCCTCTGCTTCTCTCTCTCTCTCTCTCCCCCTCTCTCTCTCCCCCCCCCCCTCTCTCTCTCTCTTCTCTCTCTCTCTCTCCCTCTCTCTCTATAGGGAGGGAGGGAGAGAGAGTGTCTTGACACTGGAGACCCGCTGAATAGAAAGCGAGTGAGAAGAGGGGAGGGGAGGGGAGGGCGGAGGGGGGGTCTTCAAAAGTGTGTCAAAAGCCTTGGGGTTTGTGTCTGCCCAGAATTTCAATGGGGGGGGGGGGGGGGGGGGGGGGCATGCTCTTTTAATTTCTGTCAAGCTGCCTGTTATTTATTTATATCTCATTTCTAAGCAGGGTTGATGTCTTCTTCACCAGGCTGGGTTTCATTCTCTCTGATTGGTCACTGCTGCTGGCTGACTCACACTTCCCTGGACACTCTCTTTCTCTCTTTCTCTCACGCTAACTCTCTCTCTCTTTCTCTCACTCTCTCTCTCTCTCTCTCTCTCTCTCTCTCTCTCTCTCTCCTCCTCTTCTCCCTGTATCTCTCCTAGGGATGGGACGATATGAAAATTTCATATCACGATTATTGTGACCAAAGAAATCACGATGTACAATATTATCGCGATAATCAAAATCCATTATCCTGGGGTGGAACATTTGCAAAAAAATAGCAGATCTATAAGCTCACAACGCGTTGCCTTGTTAGATCGCCTTTTTTTTTTTTTTGCAAAGACATTTGATAGAGAGGTTTAAGTGGTACCAGATATACAGCTCGGCATATAAAAGGTGAATTGATCCCAGTGCATGACAGAGGACGATTTCACGATGAATAAAATCTCCACGATGAGTAATATCGCGTATATCGTCCCATCCCTTAATCTCTCTCTCCGCCTCCTCTTTCTCTCCTCCCTGTACTGTATCTCTCTCTCTCTCCCCCCCCCCCCCACCCTTACACCATTTCTCTTCCTTTGACCTCTGTAGTTGTGCGTGCGTGCGTACGTGTGTGTGTGTGCGTGCGTGCGTGCGTGCGTGCGTGCGTGTGTGCGTGCGTGCGTGTGCGTGTGTGTGTGCGTGCGTGTGTGCGTGCGTGTGTGCGTGCATGTGTCCAGAGGCCATGGTTGGCTGCTGAGGTCAGACAGGTGTGTGTCTCCACCCAGACAGACACATGTAGCCAGAGGACACTTTTAGTGTACATGTGTAAGTGTGTGTGTGTTTGTTTATTTATGATTCATGTGTGTGTGTGTGTTTCTTGCCTTTTCCCGCCTGTATGCATGGTAGGCCAAATGCACGCAGGCACACACACACACACACACACACACACACACACACACACACACACACACACGACACACACACAGTGGTGGAAGAACTACTCACATTTGTTACTTACAATAGGTAACATTTACTTGAGTAAAAGTACTAAAGAATCGGTATGAAAAGATAGAAAGTACTCATTATGTCCCCTTTCACACGTTCTCAAGTGTATACAAAGTAAAAGTTCTGAAACTGGAGATTGACCAGTAAAGTAAAAAGAAAATGCCTCTTAACTCATTAGAGGTCCACGACGTGTCAACACGCCAAACTCTTTGATGTCTCTGTGTACCCGTTGACGCGTTTGACGCGCTGTACAGTAAACCGTATTAATCTGTAGCTACTGTACCAGGCTACCGCGGTGACGAAAAACACGCCATTTCCCGAAAATGCAGCGCGAGATCACGTGACCGGGAAGTCTGTCTCCCCCGTTCACTTTGTAACGCTGCTGCACAAACATGCAGTTTTCTCCTAATCTAACTTTTAAGCCACGTTCATGTTTAAAACGCGGCCTTCTCTACCGGCCGTTACAAAAGCTCTGTGGCCTGCGATTGTGGAAATGAACAGAACTTGGATTACATTTACTCTGATTACATTTTTTGCCAGGACCTCAAAGGTACGTAAAATGGCGGGTTGCCATGGGCACCTGCCGATTAAATGTTGAATAATCCTGGGCACCCTATGTGTAAGTACAGTACTTGAGTAAATGCATTTAGTTACTTTACACCCATGCACGTACAGCACACGCACGCACACACACACACACACACACACACACACACCACACACACACACACACACACACACACACACACACACACACACACACACACACACACACATGCACAAGCATGCACCAAGGCCCTCCAGGTAGGGGGAACCTGTGCCCTCCCGTAGCTCCAGATCAATGCACTTGACACCTTCAAAGGCGGGAGCGGGGCCTGGGCCTGCTCTGGGGTTAAACCTTCTTTAAATAGCCTCCCGCGGGGCAGGGCAGCTGTCAATAACGGGCCATAATTACCGGGCCTGGCCGCCGCAACCCAGGGCACAGCCTAGGCTGCACGGCCCAAATTAAAAATTGATCAGAGCTGGGGAGGAAGGGAGGGAGAGAGAGAGAGAGAGAAGGAGAAAGAGAAAGAAAACATTATTTTTGTAGTGGTATTGCCTGTCTTTAACAGCACATGTTATGGGTATGTAGAATCCCAGCACGGCATCAAGATTGTGTGTGTGTGTGTGTGTGTGTGTGTGTGTGTGTGTGTGTGTGTGTGTGTGTGTGTGTGTGTGTGTGTGTGTGTGTGTGTGTGTGTGTGTGTGTGTGTGTGTGTGTGTGTGTGTGTGTGTGTGTGTGTGTGTGTGTGTGTGTGTTCTTTATACATTCTTATATTACTTGTGTGAACCAGATGTCCCCACAAGCATAGGTAGAACTTGAGTAATGTTAACATTGTAAGGATTTTCTTTTTAAATGGCAGAAAAGCTGTAAAAATCTCATTCCTAACATCACCGTCTTAAAATGTTCTCGCAAGTATACAGTGATACAACCACGTGTGTGTGTGTGAGGGGTTGTTGCATCTAGACATCTAGAGATGTCTACCTATCCCCTCCCCCCTCCTCATCCACTGAACAATGGAATGCATTCCCTGTTGTAACAACATTTATTTGCATATTAAGTGTCTATCTGTGTGTGTGTGTGTGTGTGTGTGTGTGTGTGTGTGTGTGTGTGTGTGTGTGTGTGTGTGTGTGTGTGTGTGTGTGTGTGTGTGTGTGTGTGTGTGTGCGTATGCGTGCGTGTGTGCGTGCGTCTGTGTGTGTGTGCGTGTGTATGCGAGATTTTCCGCTTGCCTCCTGTGCCCCTATGTGCGCGTGTGTACGTGCGTACACTGCCAGCAAGCATGTGCGGGTGTGTGCATGTGTGTGTGTGTGTGCATGCATACTGTATGAAGCATGGAGCTTATTGTTATGTGCTCCAGGTAATCGGTACATCATTCCCCCGCTTGTGCGGTACGTGCTTGCGTGCGCATGTGTGTTTGTGCGCGCGGCGCGTAGAGAGCTCTATTGATTGCGGCTTCATTGGGTTTCTGTGTGCGACGGAGCCTTTGTGTGTCAGTCAGACGGCCAGGCGATATGAAGAGGTCTTCTTGCAGGAGAACATGCTCTCCTCATTGTTCTACAGCTCACACAGACCTGATGAACCTCACAGCGCTGACGCATGACGTGTTATTATCTGAAACAAACACGCTCTGGAAGGTTTAGGACATACATGGGCATTGGGCAACAGGCGGCCCGGGGGCCACATGCGGCCCCCACCTTCACTTAATGTGGCCCGCAGGTTAATACCGGGATACTGATATATTATTGATTTCAGCCGTTACAATTCCAAACATGACCTGCTTTAATTCCGTCATATATATATGTCAGTAGCTTAACGACTAGTATAGTAGTATTAAAATGTATTTATTTAGGTCCAATGTATTTGTATTTAGGTACATAAAGTTAACATGGCTATATAACTAAATGCGTT
>NC_137832.1:62536558-62556558 GCF_963921795.1 Nannobrachium achirus | reverse complement strand
AGTGGGAAATACAACAAGTAAACATCCACATTTAACTTTAAAGGGGGGTTTTAAATGGGTGTTTAAATGAGCAAATAAGACTATTTACGAATAAAAGTGACAAATAAAATCACACAACAAAAGCGCACACAAAATTAAATAACAATTTCCCTCAAAGTGCACCATATTGGGATTGTGTGCATCCAAGTTAGTATGATGTGTTTTTACAGGATGTATTCAGCAAGGCAGCCATATCCTCGAGAGTCGAAGTGTTCCTTGCATCCGTCCATGTTCCATGTTCCATCTTTCCTCAGGTTCCTTGGCTGTTGCAAGCAGGTGGCAAGACATGCACTAGAAAGGTGCCTTGTTGGTCTCAGGCAGCAGTTGTACTTCTCTGCTACCAATGCTGTCTTGTTCTGTCAAGGTCTTTGCCTCTCCAAAGTTTTTTAGATATTGTATTCGGTCAGAAGCCATAGCTGCATGCTTAGTCCCCACCTGGCCCATGCAGTCATCTCCAGTTTCCAAGGCATATGTCCCCTGATCACTGTCTTGGCTAGTGGTGCTCCAAGATGAGAGACTGCTTGATGCTGTAGAAGCATGTGCCGCTGCACACAGTGCCATACTGCTACCAGATCTACTTAATCCCCAGTGCTTGGAAGTATCACTACGACAACTCTCTGGGGTCCACTCATAATCCTGGCGACCCATTATTCACTCCATTAGGTTAGGGTTATGGGTAGGTTTAGTTATAATAGGGCCAGTTGACTCCACATGTACCAGCAGCTTGGTGACAGCCTCCTCAATCTAGTTCAATCTTTGGGATCTCTTCACCTCCAGCCCCTTTTGCAGGGAGCCACTCATCATCATCAGAGATAACAGAGTCGATAGACGCACCCATCCCTCATCAACTTTACAAATCCTGGGTGTCTGAGGAGAACAACCAGCTCTCCAGCTGTGTGTTCGGAATATGGTGTCCATTCAAGCTTGTGGCGATGTAGGTAGAACGGCTGCCTTGGAATCTGAAGGTTCCAGGGTCGAGCCAAATTTATGTCTCCTGCTTATTTGTCGAAGTGTCCTTAAGCAAGACACTGAACCCCTAACTGCTCCCTGTGAGCACCTTGCATGGTTTCTTGGTGTGAATGTATGTGTGAATGTGTGTGTTAATGGGTGAATGTGAAATACATTGTACAGCGCTTTGGAGAAGAGCGCTATATACTGTAAATGCAGTCCATTTACCATTATCAGCTCTGTTGTCTCTGTTGATGATGTCGCTAGTGGAGAAGAGATCCCAGACATCTTGAATAGGATTGAGGAGGCTGACACAGCCTCCATTATAACTAAGTATATCCCTAACCTTCACTAACCTAATGGTCAGAATAATGGGATGTCGGAACTATGAGCGGACCCCAGAGAGTTGTTGTCTCCTTCACATTACTGCTATACTACACCCCATATTTCCAAGCACTGGGGATGAAGGAGATCTGGCAGCACTGGTGAGACTCACTTGCACTGCATCAAGCAGTCTCATCTTGGAGCACCACTAGCCAAGACAGTGATCAAGGCACATATGCCTTGGAGACAGGAGATGACTGCATGGGCCAGGTGAGGATTAAACATGTAGTTATGGCTTCTGACCGAGTACAATGTCTAACAAACTTTGGAGAGGCAAAGACCTTGACAGAACAAGACACAGTATTGGTAGCAGAGAAGTACAACTGCTGAGACCAACAAGGCACCTTTCTAGCGCATTTCTTGCCACCTGCTTGAACAGCCAAGGAACCTGAGGAAAGACTAGAACCAATGGAACATGGAACAGGGCATGACATAAAGGCTTGTCCTGTTGTCCGGGACAAGTGCCCATACTATGGAGTGGAGGGAGCAAGGGGGGTCATTAGCCGTCCTTTTGTTATTATTTCAATGTATGAATTTTTTTATCCGGACAAGTGACTTTTGTCTCCGGACAAGTGAATGGGAAATATACTTGTCCAAAGGACAACTGCCTCAAAAAGTCAATGTCAAGCTCTGATGGATGGAAGGAGCACTTTGACTTTAGTACACTCCTGCCATGTCTGAAGCAAGACACTCGACACTGATGGAGTTCTGTGCATCATATTTTGCCATGGAACAATGCCAAATCCATCCTGTAAAAACACCTCATACTAACTTGCATGCACACAATCCCAATATGGTGCACTTTGACGGAAATTGTTATTTAATTTGTGTGTGATTTTGTTTGTCACTTTTATTCGTAAATAGTCTTATTTGCTCATTTAAACACCCATTTTAAACCCCAATTTAAAGTTAAACGTGGATGCTTACTTGTTGTATTTCTCACTAGTATGTATTTTGTTATAAACAAAACAAACTTACTATAAAATAGTAACAAACTTACACAAAATACAATAAAGGGGCAAGTAATGAACAAAATCGTTTTTGAAAAATGGCATTGACATTGATATTTCAAAGACAAGATGATCCTTAATGGTCAAAACAATGTCAGAAATGAATTATACATGTCAGCATTAGTTGATTTAGACCTACTGCACCTGTTTTTACTCCTAACAATGGCCAAGTTATGGCCCACAGTCTTCGGAATAGCAAAATGACCTTGACCATGACTTTTTGAGGTCCTAATCACCCAAAATGGTCAAAACAATATCGGAAATGAATTCCCCACACCACAATTGGTCCAAATAGAGGTATTACATGTGCATATACACCCAGAAACAGAAAAGTTGGATTTTCATCATAGCCGATGGCAGCCATATTTGATTTGGCCATTTGCGCCATTCGTGGCACTATGGCGGACGAGCACCTCTGTGATTTTTAATGTCTAGGGACCCACTGACTCAGTTCAGGTGAGAAACTCCCCTAACACCAAATTGCGAACAGGACTTTAAGCCAGATACTGTATTACATTGTGCCGTACGACAAATGTACACTATCTGCGGTAGAGATCGGCACGTAGACGAGTGTTCGCGCCTTGAGACTGTGTGTGTGTGTGTGTGTGTGTGTGTGTGTGTGTGTGTGTGTGTGTGTGTGTGTGTGTGTGTGTGTGTGTGTGTGTGTGTGTGTGTGTGTGTGTGTGTGTGTGTGTGTGTGTGAGATAGAGAGCGAGGCGGTGAGTATTGAAGTCAGTGATCAGGTCTGATCAGGGTCTTGTACTGTACTTTACTCTGTGTACAGTAACTTGAAATGGACATTTGTATGGATCGGTTTATCGCTGTCCTCACAGTGAGGATGTTTCTTTCAATGGGGTTGACGTGTGCGTGCGTGCCGTGTGTGTGCGTGCATGCGTGCGTGCGTGCGTGTGTGCGTGCGTGCGTGCGTGTGTGTGTGCGTGCCGCGTGCGTGCCGTGTGCGTGCCGCGTGCGTGCCGCGTGCCGCGTGCGTGCCGTGTGCGTGTGCGTGCCGCGTGCGTGCCGTGTGCGTGTGCGTGTGTGCGTGCGTGCGTGCGTGCGTGCGTGCGTGCGTGCGTGCGTGTGCGTGCAAGATAGTGAGTAGCAGTGAGATGGAGTCAGCGATCGGGTCTTATCAGTGCCGTGTGTCTGATGGCTTTATTGTCAACGGCATCTCAGCTGTCCTGATGGCCACAGTGTCAATGTTTGTCTTCAGAGGAAGCACATACGACACCGACGCAGGGGGGGGCTGGCCTTCTGGCATACAGGGCATTTGCCCGGTAGGCTAGGGGACTGGGGGGGCTGGTGACCAAAAAAAAGAAAAAAAAAAGAATCTAGTATATAACATACAGTAGCCTAAAGGCTACTGCATATTGAGTAATAAAATACAACTTTTTTTGTCCAATTCTCAGATCAATATGCTTCTTTTCCATTCATTAGCTAACTAGCCAAAGTTCTGACACATTTTGGCACTAATCATGTTCATACTCCGTTTGTTGGTGGTGAGAACTGTACGCTAACTTATACAATTTATGGATTGCATAGTTGTGTAGTTATCATGATTTATGTTGTAGGTAAAAGTTGTGGTATTAAACGCTTGTGTATTTATATGTGCCGCCCTCGACCCGACGAGTCGGTAGAGTATCTGCGCACGCTGGTTGTGGGGGCTGGTCTGGTCAAGATGCCAGGGCTGCATTTTAGTCCCAGTCCGTCCCTGCACCGACGTCCCCATATGTGGACGGTAAGAACTGAAGTTAACCCTTTGAGAACTGAGGCAGATTCTGCAAATACCTTCTACAATTGTAGTTACTGCCAAAGGCCCCCAAAATGATATGTACAGATCCTTCTCAAAAAATTAGAATATTGTGTAAAAGTTAATTTTCTTCTGTAACATAATATATATTTTTTAAACTTTAATATAGTTTAGATTAATTGTGCATGCAGTGTCATATTCAAAAGTTTCGCTTTGTTTTAATTTAGATTTGTATGGCATACAGCTCATGAAAATCAAAAATCCATATCTCAAAATATTAGAATATTCCACACAGCCACTCAAAAGAAGCATTTATAATACAGAAATGTCAAAGTTCTGAAAGGTTATGTTAATTTATGCACTCAGTACTGCTGAAGTGTTATGGAAGCCCAGGTTTGCTTTGATAGAGGCCATAAGCTCATCTGTGTGGTTGAGTCTGGTGTCTCTCATCTTCCTCTTGACAACACAACACCGATTCTCTGTGGATTTCAGGTCAGGCCAGTTGGCTGGTCAGTTAAGGCCAGTAATACCATGGTCACTACACCAGTTACTAGTAGTTTTGGCTCTGTGGGTAAGTGCCAAGTGCTTCTGGCTAAAATAAATCATCATCTCAATAAAGCTTGTCAACCTACGGAAGCATTAACCCATTCTATGCCACCTTTTCACCACTAGAGGGCGCCCAGTGGCCATAGAAAACACCCATCCACAAGCGCTGTAACAGCACAAGCCCTGCGCAGCCATTACAAGCCTGAACACTTTCCTTTGTGTCATCAACAGGGACAGGATGAAGTTAGCTTGAAGTTAGCAATTGGCTACCAAGCATTTTAGAAGCCCTATTTTCGGCGATTTAGCCATGATTAAACCTTGCACGACTCATGGATATGCATGGAACAGAGAAAATTAGCTCTAAAGATCCTGGATTGCATTGGAGTGGATGGTAAATATCGGCGGCGCGACGCTCTCGCGGGCCGTGTAAACAGATGACGGCCGGCGGCCCGGCTCGAAAAAAAAAAAAAAAAAGAAATTACAAAAACATTTTTTTTTTAAAAAGCCGAACTAGTGCGGGATAGGCACCCAGGACGGTCCAAATCATCCCGAACTAGTTCGGGATAGGCACTAAAGCAGTTAAGTGCTATAAAATCCCTGGGTAGATGACTGTCTTGACTCTGAACTTGATAAAACGCAGTGTGGGCAAAACCAGCATTGCATTGTATTGCAGGTGTTGGTCCACTGCTAGTTCCACTATTTTTGACTTGTATATGAAAAAATATATGAAACTCTTTCAACATAGAAACGGTTATGACGATTATGAAAAATAATCGCGATTATGTCAAATAATTGCGATTAGACAATCATGTAATAATTGTGACAGTCCTAGTGACCATGGCAAAAGCAATGTGGCTATAGTGAAAGTTAAAATCTTTTTCATCACGTGAAATTACTTTTGGTAAAGGCATAACTACAGTAATAGCAGTCCTTTCATCTGCTAGTGTGTGTGTGTGTGTGTGTTTGTGTGTGTGTGTGTGTGTGTGTGTGTGTGTGTGTGGGGGGGGGATACTGTATACTGTAGCTCCTCCCTTGGTGCAGCGCTGTACGCAATGTTGCCAGGTATGATTATAAGCCACAAAATTGGGCTTGTTTTTTTTCTGCAAAGTTGCTTGTAAATATTGCTACAGTAGTCACAAGTTCCATAGTTGCTTATTTGGGATTACACCCTTTTTTTAATGTTATTATTGTTTTAATCCAGTGGTTCTCAAACATTTTCATGACAAAGACCCCCACGTTATTGTGTATTGTTGTAAATTTTGCGAGAGACCGTACCAGATTTGTGTTATTAAAATGTTATATTTTCACTTTTCTCCCACATTTTGCACACAAGGGGAAAACCCTTGTGAGTTTCTTTGGGAAATGGCAAATCTACAAGCTCTTGCGACACTTTGTGAGCCTGTAGATCGGCTAGACTTACCTATGACTTACCTTTCTAGTAGCTTCTTTTTGGGCTTGTTCTCGTAGACCTGCTGGCTGCTTGTTTCTCTCTCAAAATCTGGCAACACTGGGTTGCAGGGCTGATATGTGTTACCGCCGTATGTTGACAGCCTCCGCCGTAACCCTCTGAGGGGCGCGCAGCGCCGCGTCGCGCTCGGCTAGCTTGTTTGCGCTGATGTCAAGGTTTTGGCGGTTAGCAGGCGGCTGCCATATGCCAGTGTGCTGCCGTCGCCCCCGATGTCAGTCAAAAAACCAGCCTCAGCCTCGACAACACACGCACACACACTTGCGCACACGCGCGTGCGCGCACACACACACACACAGACTGTGTGCACAACTGACATGAGCTCAACAAAAATAATCTGTAACGGTAACATGCCACACATGCAAACACATGCCTGAATGTGAATTTGTTCAGTAACAAATATCTTTACGCACGCACGCACGCAAGCACGCACGCACGCACGCACGCACGCACGCATACACACACACACACACACACACACACACACACACATAATAAAGGTATCTATCTACATTGTATTTTCCTGTTGTTATCTAAGCCAGTTGTTCTCAACTTGTGGTACCCTCTAACCTGACTGCCTGCTGCACAAACATCTGGGACTGTTCAAAGAGAGTTGAAATCGCCATTTCACACTTCAATCCAACAATTTGTGGCTGATCGAATAGGCATAGGCTGAAGCTCAAAGCTTGTTCATGCCTATCCTTTCTACATAACAATTAACATTTCCACTTAAAATTAAAGTTCATAGTGAATGAACACACAAAACTATCAGTTTCTACATTACTGATTACACTGTTCGTGATAAACATTCAAACATATTCAAAAAAATTACAAACTTAACTTCAGTGTAAGCTAGAAGACTTGTCTAGGTCCAGTTGCAAATTGCAGACAGGACTTCTTTTATGGCGGCTTTGAAGGAGCTAGGGAGTCTTCGGAATAGAAAAGTTTGGGAACCACTGGCTAGATTTCTTTTGACGCAAGCTTTTTGCAGGATCAGCACCACTCTGTCAAAAGGTATTTTAGGGACTGACTTAAGACAGCTGTGAGTTGAATGTGGGGTGTAATGCACGCACATCACAAGTGGCGAAAAATTACGTGTATTAAAAAAATCAAAAAGGGGCGTGGCCTAATGGCTCAATAGCGCCCCCTACAAAATGTCAAAGGCGCAGCCCCACTATACGGTTTCACCTAAGCGTACGGAAATCGGTGCACACCTGTATCATGTCCGGACTCTTAGCGCCAAGTCCGAAACCAAACAGGAAGTCAGCAATTTTGACTTCTTTGTGGCGCATTTTTGGCCATTTTCACGTGTCAAACTTTAACAAACTCCTCCTAGGGGGTTAATCGGATCAACTTCGCTCGGCATACACAAGACACCTTAACGATGAAAAGTTGTGCGGAACGTGAGTTTTCGTAAAACTGTGTGACCGTGGCGAAGCGTCAAACTTCCTTCGCCAAACAGGAAGTGCCCCCTCTTCTAATTGGCCGATACTTGATTGTTCCTTTTTTTGGCTATAACTCATCAACCGTTTGTCGTACAAACTTGTGGATGGTGTCATTTGACTTGTTTCAGTCCTTGTCCATAATTGGTTTAACTTAGCCCCGCCCCCTCTTCTGATTGGCCGAAACTTTATTTTACTGTAACTCATCAACCGTTTGTCGTACAAACTTGTGGGTGGTGTCATTTGACTTGTTTCAGAGTTCTTCACCATAATTGGTTTAACTTAGCTCCACCCCCTCTTCTGATTGGCCGAAACTTTTTTTTGCTATAACTCATCAACCGTTTGTCGAACAGACTTGTGGGTGGTGTCATTTGACTTGTTTCAGAGTTCTTCACCTTAATTGGTTTAACCTAGCTCCGCTCCCTCTTCTGATTGGCCGAAACTTTATTTGGCTTTAACTCACCAACTGTTTCTTGTAAAAACTTGTGGGTGGTGTTATTTGACTTGTTTTAGAGTTCTTCCTCTTAATGGGTGTAACTAAGCCCCACCCCCTCATCTGATTGGCTGCTGCCCCTTGTGACTTGGGTAGAGCTGCGAGGGCCCGGTCATCGCTGCTTGCAGCTTTAATTACCTGTATGTAATGAATGAACACAAGCATGCACGCACGCGTGTTTAGGATGTTGTTGATTGTTCTTGTATTCAGAGAGTGACCCTGAAGCTCTCTGTTAATTATGACCTTGTTCCTATCTCTCCTCTCCTCTCCTCTCCTCTCCTCTCCCCTTTTAACCCCTTACTGTCTCTCTGTCAGTCTCTGTGGTACATGGATATAAGCAGCTCTTCTCAGTGTGTGCTTTGATCCAGGGGAGCGTTGGGGGCTCAGTGGCCTTTTGACAGATCAACATGGCAGTCAGTGTGTGACCAATCTCTGCCTCTCTCTCTCTCTCTCTCTCTCTCTCTCTCTCTCTCTCTCTCTCTCTCACACACTGTGTCACTACAACTTGTCTCTCTCTTTCTCTGCCTTGTACTCGTCCACTCTGTCTCTTTTCTCTCTCTCTCTCTCTAAATTAAACATCGGTTAAATTGCTGAGTTGGTAGCGCTTCGTGGACGGCCCCGGCGATAAAGCAGTGACAGTTACATGACACGGTCGTCCCTGCCACCCCAGGGACGAGACGAGACAGTCATACAACCACACTGCATGTTAATTTAACTGATAGCATTGTAGGGGGGGGGGGGGGGGGGGGGAGAGAGAGAGAGAGAGAGAGAGAGAGAGAGAGAGACGAAAAGAGCGGAGAGCGTATCGTCGACAGGAGAGATAGAAAGAGGGAGAGAGAGCCGACAGAGAGAGCATAGGGCAGATAGAGAACGAGAGAGAGCGAGCCGATAGAGCGAGCTCGGAGCAGATGGAGACGTAGAGAGAGAGAGCGAGAGGCGATAGAGGGAGCATAGAGCGTGCACTGCAGTGACCTAGTTGTTGCAACCCTCCTTTGAAGTCCACATGCAGGCTGATCTCTCAGAGTGTCTATAGGCTACGGCTGATCTGCTGCACACAGCTTTATTAACACAACCGCGGTGGGGGGGGGGGAGGGGGGGGGAGAGAGAGAGGAGAGAGAGGAGAGAGAGAGAGAGAGAGAGAGAGAGATATTGAGCAATAGAACATTGCAAGTCAAGGACTCTCACATTTTATTTGTATTCGGCCGCAGACCCCCGCCTGAAAATGTTTTGCGCCAGGGACCCCCCTCGAAGATTTATGTTTTAAAGCGTTCAAAATTCCCCCAAACATTTTTTGATATTTTTCATACACGTCAAAAAAAAAAAAAATAGCAGATTTTCAAGTTTGTACAGTAGATCTGCTATTTTCAAACATTTTGTACTTTTACTTTTAATACTTTAAGTACATTTTGATGCCAATACTTTTGTACTTTGTACATTTCTTATGGTGGAGTAGTGAATCCCAAATTTTGAACCCATCATACACCTTGAGCGCGCGTGCATGTGTGTGTGTGTGTGTGTGTGTGTGTGTGCCTGTGCGTGCGTGTGGTGTCCAGGCCAAATGCGAGCTCTTATCCTTTAGCCCTCTCGTGCTGTCAGGAGAGCTGACCTAGTATTGTCCAATCAGTCTTTCTGCCCTCTCGTGTGGCCGTCCTGTGCCAACACACTGTACTCTGTGCGCGTGTGTGACAGTGCACGTGCACCGTTTGTGTGTGTGTGCGTGCATCTGTGCGCGTGTGTGTGTGTGTGTGTAAGCTTGTCGATCAGCGACAGCACACAAAAAGATAGAATATAAGAGGCTTCTAACCGACATAGGCAATATTATGTTTGTGTGTGACCCAGTTCAATGGCCAGTGTTTCCCCCCATCGTGTTAGAGACCACCAGACCCTCTGGTCGCTTGTGTGTGTGTGTGTGTGTGTGTGTGTGTGTGTGTGTGTGTGTGTGTGTGTGTGTGTGTGTGGTTTCACCAGCAGGGAAGAGTGACACCGTGGCCCCTCCCTTAACAACATGGCCGCTTGGTGAACTCTCTCAATTATCCCAGCCTTTTCTCTTTTTTCTCTTTTCGCCTTCCATCTATGCACCCCTTCTCCCCCCTCCCCCCCGGTCTGTTCACCTGCTCCCAGTCCTGTGTGTGTATGTGTGTGTGTGTGTGTGTGTGTGTGAGGACATACTCTGCTGGGGGCATGCTTAACCTTATTCCTGCTCACCAACACAATGAGACGCACGCACGCACACACGCACACACACGCACACACGCACGCGCACACACACACACACACACACACACACACACACACACGCACACGCACACACTTAAATACACACTTCTGTTCAGGTTAGGGCTTCTTCAATTAAAAAAATCCCTCTACTTTTTCCCGCTCTTCCCTCCCGCCTCTCTCTCTCTCTCTCTCTCTCTCTCTCTCTCTCTCTCTCTCTCTCTCTCTCTCTCTCTCCTCTCTCTCCTCTTTTCTTTCGTTCCCTGTGTGTTCTGCGTCCGTCCGTTCTGGGCGCCTCAGGCCCTGAGGTGTGGTGCATGCTGGGATAGATTGCATACAGGACAGGTACTCTGTACCTGCTGTCCACGGCCATTTCAAATGACTTAACCCTCAAATACCGGGACAGGTAGATTTGAACCACTTTGACCATTATTTTATGCTTTAACTATTGAAAATAGCAGATATACAAGCTCACTGTGCGGCACCGAGTGCCGCGTTGAGAGCTTGTATATCTGTTTTTCTTTTTTTATCGTGAAAATGTCTTTGACCCGACTTCTAATTCAGTGGTTCTCAAACTTTTTCATGTCAAGGACCCCCAAAATTACATGTGTTTGGCCGTGGACCCCCATCTCAAAATATGCTGTTCCAGGGCCCCCCCCCCCCCCCCCGCCAGAAGCAGAGATTTGACTTACAAAAGTTTGCTTTGAAAAATATATATTGAAAAATGTGCACACATTGTCATGATTTTTCAAAAATAGCAGGTCTACCAGTGTGTGAGCTTGTATATCTGCTATTTTTCAATATTTAAAGCATTCAATAATTCTAGGCCTAAATGGATTAATTAGCCTCTCTCTCTCCCTCCCTGTCACTCCCTCCCTCGGTCACGTTTCTCTCTCTCTCTCTCTGTCTGTCTCTCTCTCTCTCTGTCGGTGTCATCAGAGGGGACAGGAGATGATTGAGATCATGTGACACGGCGCGTCCCTCGCCACGCGGCGTCTCTTTCTAGGTCACGCTCCGGCTGTGAAGGCGACTGCTTATTACCTCCTGGAATAAGAAGTCACACACATGCGCACGCACACACACAAGCCCACGTGCCCACACACATACACAGACGCGCGCACGCGCTCAGCAGCGTCTGCGGTGTGTCAGTCGTACTTAACAGTCTGTGCGTGTCACTTCCCCTTTTTTATTATAATTATTATTATTATTATATATTTGTTTTGCTGTTGCGCAGCCTCCACGACCACCGCTCAGTTCACACAGGTGTGATTTTTTCTTCTTCTTCCGTCGATTCCACAGTCGAGCCGAGAAAGCGAGGCGAAAGCGAGACTCCTCCTCCTCCTCGCCGCAACGTCCTCGTTAAGTTGTCGTCACTTGTGCCCGCCGCTATTCGTCTCGGCTTTGTGTGAGTGAGGTGCCGCGACAAAGTCATTTTGTGTGTGTGAGCGTCGGTTAACTTCTTCCTGAGATGGTGAAGTGAAGATAGGATGAACTTGTCCACTGTTCATGTCTGAGTTTTGTTGACACACATGCAGTACAGCAGTGGTTCAGAACACAAAAAAATAGAATATAAGAGGCTTCCACTCAACATAGGCGATATTATCGTTGTTGTCGGGTGGAAACCTTTCATGTCCAAAACCGTTCGTTTTGCATTTATCATTTTAAAAATGATTTAAACTAGTGAAAACAGCAGATCTACAAGCACACAACGCCTCGCACCGCGTGGCGTTGTGTGCTTGTAGATCAGCTGTTTTCACTAATTTTGTGTGACGGCTTTGTCTGATGAAGCAGGGCTTTACTTTGCAAAAGAACGTACAAATTTGAAACTTGGAGATACAAGGTTTCTGGCCAGTAAACTTCTTCCTGAGATGGTGAAGTGAAGATAGGATGAACTTGTCCATTGTTCATGTTTGAGTTTTGTTGACACACATGCAGTACAGCAGTGGGTCTCAACCTTTTCAGGCCGCGAACCCTGAAATAATCATATTTTATAGAGGCGTTGTGAGCACGTAGATCGGCTATTTTCTCAATTTCAGCCTCTAATATTTGACAATTTGGCCAATGTTTAATTTGCCATTTTAGTGGTATTAAAAATCCTTAAAGTTATACTGTGTAAGTTGCTAAACTAGTGGTCAGTAGCGGTATTGCTTTTTTCGCCCGGAGTCACTCGCGGTCCACCGCCGCGGACCACCGCCGCGGACCACCGGAGCGGCGCCGCAAACCCCCGCGACCGCCGCAAACCCCCGCGACCGCCGCAAACCCCCGCGACCGATACAAATCCGTGGAGGGGTAGAACGCATCTTTTCTGGCCAGGATTTGGGGATTAAGAGGTTAAGAATCCTTCACCATGGTAAACACTGTAGCTGAGCGAGGCTACTTCCTGAAGACGCGGCAGATAAGCTGTGATTGGCCGGTAGTGTATCATGTGTGTATGATTCGCGATGTGATTGGCCAACGTATACAGATGACGCAGATGACGCTATTTTTCCGCAAAAACCGGACCCCGGCAAGGATCATAGAAAACATATAAAGAGAAGGCTTTAGAAGCTGAAAATAACGGAGTGGGTGTTCTAAAACTTTAGCGATTTAACAGTTAGGACAATTTTAAGATTTGTTTTATAAAAAAAGTTACATGGTATAACTTTAAATTGTCACTTTAGTAATGTGCAGATATACCCTCTATACACTTACACTTTATGTTGGTTTGTTTACTGTTGAATGAGAGAACAATGTTGCTCATTAACCGGGCGCCCCCCCGAAATAATTTGGGGACCCCCCCCCCCCCCCCTTTGGGTCCCGACCCACATGTTGAGAACCACTGTTTTAGATGACAAGGTTAAAATGGAGTTTGAAGTTACAATAGGGTTTGTATCTGGAAGGGGGCGTGTCTGGTGAAATGAATATTAAATATAAAATATCTAAACACTGTATCGGGCAACTTAAAAACTGTCCTGTTGTGTTTCCGAAAAGCCTGATTAGATGATGAAAAAAAATCACCAAAAGTTTTTATAAGTAAAATATCCCTTTAACACAGGGGTCTTCAACAGGGGGTCCAGGACCCCTAGGGGGTCCTCAGAGTTACTACAGGGGGTCCTCCATATCTTTGTGTGATGGTAACTTTTTTTCCTCCTTTTTTATATTAACTATTTGAACCCTAGCGTCCATATTCAGAGAACTTTAGCCAAAAATAGCAGATCTACAAGCTCACAACGCCTCGCGCTGCGAGGCGTTGTGAGCTTGTAGATCGGCTATTTTTGGCAAATAGCTTTGGTGTAGAGGGGAAAAAGAGCAGACAAAGTACAGAGCGAATGGTCAAGTTTATTTTATTATATTGACGGTTCAAGTGTTTAAATATCTGAAAACACAAATTGACATGAATCCAAAACACACTGACGATTGTGCTGTCAAACGATGAAACTATATGGAATCTATGAACAGCTTGTGGGGGTCCCTGCTTCATCTCTCTCTCAACTAAGGGGTCCTTGGCCTGAAAACGTTGAAAACACACTGTTGGCCCTCGCCACCGACTGTCAAGGTCTTGCGAGGTGGGTGGTGGTGTGGTGTGATTTTTCTTTTCCTTTCTCCTCTCTTTCTCCTTAACCCTTTATTGTAACGGCGTGGCCGACGGCCTCACTGCCAGCATGTGATCATCGGCCGTCGTCAATGACTAAATGAGTTCCCATCTCCTGGAGGGACAGGCGGGCATCTCAGGGGGGTTGGGATGGGATGGGATGGGTGGGGGGGTGGGGGGGTTGATGTTGCCGTGGAGATGTGCAGCCTCCCTCCCTACCCCGGTGCGAGCCATAGAGCCACAGCTAGCTTTAGCCCCGGCTAGCTTCAGGCCTGCGTTTAAAAAGCTGCTCTCCGCTAAATTAAGTTTGGCTGTATTCAGCCTGTGGCTCCTCCGTGCACAAGCACAGGGGCACACACACACACACACACACACACACACACACACACACACACACACACACACACACACACACACACACACACACACACACACACACACACACGCTTGCACGCACACACCCATATATGCACGCACAAGCGCGCACCCGCACACATTAGATCTCACACACTCTGTTGCACACAAGTCACACGCGTTCGCACATTCAGGTCTCGTTCAGGTCTTTCACACACGCTCACGTGCACACACACACACACACACACACACACACACACACACACACACACACACACACACACACACACACACACACACACACACACACACACACACACACACACACACACACACACACACACACACACACACACAGACAGACGCTCTCTCTCTCTCTCTCTCTCTCATTCTCCCTCCCCATTACCCAGTCTTAATTGGCTGCCTCCACCCTTGTGGACAGGGCCCACAGGCCCGTTGGTGCGCTGCTGCTGCTGCTGCCTGCCTGGCACACACACAACCAGCAGGGCCTGGACCGGGCGAGGAGGTCTGGGGGGCATGGGGGTAAATTAGAGAGAGAGGGGGAGAGAGAGAGATGGGTACTAGGATGAGGTTTATAGAGGGTGGCAGGGAGACAAGACAGTGAAGGTTCAACGTGAACTTGGAAGGCTATAGCTGGATATTTTTATTCCATCCATACTGTGGTTCCCACACGTGTTTTTTTTTCTTTTTTTCTTTTAATAGCATGGAGACCCAAAAGAGATATTTTGACACTTTTGGGCAGAAACCTTGTATATCCAAGTTTCAAATTTGTAATGTTTTAGGTCAATTAAAGCCCTACTTCATCATAGAAAAGTGTTGACAGAACTAGTGAAAATAGCCGATCTACAAGCACACAACGAAACTATGGTTTAATGATGAGTCGTCACTTTTCACAGTTTTGTGGGGGCCGTGTTTCGGAAAGGAATGTTTTTCGTGCAAAACAAATGCTTGCATTCGATTCAGAATCCAGAAAAAAAAACCTAGTTTGACCCCTCACATGCTATTTAAAGCATATTTATTTTTTGTATTATTTTACTCTATAGTAAAGTCTATGAGACGCCAACTTTGATTGGCTCCCACAAGTTTCCCAAGACAAATCTGCGATGGCCCTACAGCTGAAAATGTTCCATATGGCATGTTCTAACTGCATGCCAAATGTCATGCTTCTATCATAAAGTCCACGATTCCATCAAAATACTGCATGAAATGCCCAGACTATAATGTAATGTGGTGGACGAAGCTACTCAACGTCCAAGTTTTGAATCAAATCTATTTAAATTGACATGAACCAACATTCGCCTTGGCATGAAATTAATATTGATCTCTCCCGTTCTCTCTCTCTCTCTCTTTTTTCTCCCACTGCATCCTTCTCCACCTCTTTCTCTCTTCCACTTCCCCCCTCTCTCTCTTTCTCTCTCTTCCTCTCTCCCTCTCCTTTTCTACACAGCAACTTCTGAGACAACTTAATTAAGCCGTGTGCTCATTATGTGATCCGTTCGCATTATGCTTTCATATCACCATATCGTGTGTGTGTGCGTGCGTGTGTGTGATGGAATAAATTGATAGTTTACATATTCCAATGCCAAGGGCACCATTAAAGGATCATAAATGAGACATGAAAAAAGAGGGGAAAGGGGGAGAGAACGTTCCCTTTTCATCTGTCTTTCTGTCTCTCTCTCTCTCTCTCTCTGTATCGCTCTCTCTGTACCAGGGGTTTTCAACGTTTTCAGGCCAAGGACCCCTTAGTTGAGAGAGAGATGAAGCAGGGACCCCCACAACCTTTTCATAGATTCCATTTAGTTTCATCGTTTGACAGCACTATCATCAGTGTATTTTGGATTCATGTCAATTTGTGTTTTCAGATATTTAACCACTTGAACCGTCAATACTTAATAAACTTGACTTTTCACTCTGTACTTAGTAGATCTGCCATTTTTGGCTAAAGTTCTCAGAATATGGACGTTAGGGTTCAAGTGGTTAATATAGAAAAGGAGAAAAAAAGGTTTCTATCACACAAAGATTTGGAGGACCCCCTGTAGTAACTCTGAGGACCCCCTAGGAGTCCCGGACCCCCTGTTGAAGACCCCTGCTCTGTACCACCAGTGTAACCCCACAGCGTCCCTAGTGGGAATCAAACCCGGGACCTTCTAGCTTTGAGGCGACAGCGCTACCGACTGCACCACCGTGCTCCCTTATTCAGACTGCACCACCGTGCCCCCTTATTCAGAAGGCATCTTACTGCACCACCGTGCCCCCTTGTTCAGAAGGCATCTTACCTGTAAAGAAACAAGTTAATAATCATGTTTATGCACGGGATGAACGTTCATTTGATCTCACAACATATTTACAAATGCATCCAAATATTACCGTGATATGGTGGAACATTCGATCTCAACGACACAGCTATTGAGGCGCAAATAAATGTATTGAAACCATCTTTTAAACGAGACTGTAATATCTACTCTTTGTAAGATCGGTTTAAAATTACTGAAGGGTTAAATGTGGCAGGCTAGTAAGCAACAGCTAATCAAATTAATAATGGCTGTGTTAACTCATTGAGTGCCAATCCCGAACTAGTTCGGCTTTATTAGCGTATCGTAGAGTGCCGATCCCGAACAAGTTCGGCTTTTAAAAAAAATAAAAAATTGAAAAAAATTGAAAAAAAATTTTTTGAATTTTTTTTTTTTTTTTTTTGGACCCCATCAAATCTGGTGAACATGATTTCAATCGCGATTTTGCATGTTCCACCCCCATACAACCCCATCTAACATACAGGGCAGCCATTTTTGTTTACATTACATGTAAAACATAATGGCGATTATCTCAAGAATGCCTGAACGGATTTCCAATCGGATTTTTTTGTTTGAAAGCTGTGAACAAACTGCACAAATCCACTCCAATGCAATCCAGGATTGCATTGGATTTTTTAGAGCTCATTCTTCTCTGTTTTTTCCCATGCATGAGGTGTGCAAGGTTTAATCATGGCTAAGTTGACGAAAATAAGGCTTCTAAAATGCTTGGTAGCCAATAGCTAACTTCAAGCTAACTTCATCCTCTTCCTGTACATGCACAAAGGAAAGTGTTCAGGCAAGTCATGGCTCCAGGGCTTGGGCATGCATTACCAGCATATCTCTATTATTCTCTGGTCACTGGGCGCCCTCTAGTGGTGATAGGCTGGCACTCAATGAGTTAAATTGAAGCTTGCCCGTAGCCGTACTGTAGGTGTGCCACTTTTCAATGCTCGCACGTTCACACACACACACACACACACACACACACACGCACACACGCGCACACAAGCACACACACACACACACACGCACACACGCGCACACACACACACACACACACACACACACACACACGCACACACGCGCACACACGCACACACACGCACACACGCGCACACACACACACACACGCACACACGCGCACACACGCACACACACACGCACGCACGCACGCACACACACACACACACATGCACACACACACACACGCACGCACGCACACACACACACACACACACACACACACACACACCTAAATATGAACACACCCATCATAAATATTATTAGGTGCAGCTGTGTTGCTTACATCACAGTGTACTGTAGGGTCAGCATTATGCGTTCTGCCATGTTTTTCTGCAATTAGAGTATTTTCTCTAAATGCCAGCCTATAACTCTGAAATTCATAAAACATCATTTTATTCCCCCTATAGTGTGGAATGGCATGACCTCACAAGGTCTATCTTTGTACTATAGTCGTGAAGTGATTTCACCCTCCTAAGTATAGCAAAGCACACACACACACACACGCGCGCGCACACACACACACACACACACACACACACACACACACACACACACACACACACACACACACACACACACACACACACACACACGTGCACACGCACGACCGAGGTGGCCCTAGAGCTGGTCTATAAGGTCTAATTAGCATGTTGAGCAGTGAGGATTAAGGCAGAGCGCTGTGAGCGCAGAGCGCTGTGAGCGCAGACACACGCTTTTGTTTTGGCTAAAGTGTTGTCAGAGAGCACTGTAGACACGCACGCACGCACGCACGCACACACACACACACACACACACACACACACACACACACACACACACACACGCACACACACACACACAGACACATTTTTACATCTTTATTAAAGCCTCAGAGAGTGCACGCTATGTTCTCTGATGTTTGTGTGAAGGGAATGAAAAACAAGGTACGTTTATTGTGTGTGCGAGTGAGTGTGTGTGTGTGTGTGTGTGTGTGTGTGTGTGTGTGTGTGTGTGTGTGTGTGTGTGTGTGTGTGTGTGTGTGTGTGTGTGTGTGTGTGTGTGTGTGTGTGTGTGTGCATGTGTGTGTGTGTGTGTGTGCATGTGTGTGTGTGTGCGTGCGGAGACAAAGAGAGCGAGTGGGAGAGCGAAGACCCGTTGTTGCCATGTCTGCTTATTATAAGTGACTTTGGGCTTCTATTTTTATGTAAAGTTGCATGTAAATATTGGTAGTTGGGGGTTGTGTTTGTTTGGGGGGAGGCATGTTTCTAAAGTTTAGTTGATTATTTGGGCTGGCTTCTAATTATGAATCGTACTCAAATATTGTCATGTCATGGATATTTTTGTGTCCCCTAACCCCCATCTGAAAATGTTCTGTGCCAGTGCCTGCCACGTACCAGACTTTTCTTTTAAAGCTCAAAGCGGGTCGACTCGTTGTGAGCTTGTAGATCGGCTAGTTTCAAATATACGCTGTATCCAGCATATAGGTTTAAAGCAGTGGTGTAAAGTAACTAAGTACATTTACTTAACTTTTTTGGTGCCATGATTTTTTCTCTTCAATGTCCCGCGATGCCATGGTCTCCATAGACTTCCATGTAATTTATAGTGCACAGATCGTGCACGCCCATGCCTAGATGATGCACCATGTGTGTGCACACTGTTCACAGCTTTCAAACAAAAAAATCCGCTTGGAAATCCGTTCAGGCATTCATGATTTATCAGCCATTATGTTTTCTTCAGATGTAAACAAACATGGCTGCCATGTTTGAAAGAATGGGTTGGTATGGGAGTTAAACATGCAATTTCGCGATCGCGATCATGCCTAACACATTTCTGGAGGTCCAAAAAACATTTTTGAAGAAAAAAAATGAAAAAAAAAATCTTTTTTTTTTCTTCAAAAACGGCCCAAACTCGGGAAACTCGGGGTTGGCACAGCGGTGGTACCAATACAAACTCGGGAAACTCGGGGTTGGCACCATATGTGTTAAGTGTTGTACTTTTGAGGTATTTCTATTTTACTTGAGTGTTTCCAATTTCCAATACTTTTACTTCTACTCCACTACATCTCAGATCCAAATATTGTACTTTACTCCTCTACAATTATTTGAAAACTTTAGTTACTAGTTACTTTGCAGACATAAATTATTATATTATTAAACATACATTAATACACTTTAGCCCTATTCTAAACCTTGGCTATTTGAAAATATAAAAAATCTTCTGGGCTTGTTTTTTTTTACCCCCTAGAACCTGGTTGCTTGTTTCTCTCGCGCAATCTGGCGACCCCGGCAAAGACACATGCAGGAGCCTTACCTTGGGCGCATCAGAATAGCTAACTAGACAAAGAGTAGATTAGAATTCCTCTCGTCTCCGCTCGCTCACTCCCCCCCCCCCCCCCCCCCCGATTCCCTCGTCGGCCCATTCCCATGCCTTGCTCATCAGATGAAAAATTCATCAATTATTCCTCTGATAA
>NC_137832.1:62506558-62531558 GCF_963921795.1 Nannobrachium achirus | reverse complement strand
TTTACAAACTAACTATTAAGTTTGCAGCGGAGTCAAAGCTCAATATTAGCCTCTGAGATGTATGGAGTAGCCTAGATCCATCCCGGTTCCAACAGAGATTTCCCTCTCCTAAGCAACATTATCCACTTCCTCTGGGGGAAGGGGGGGATTAAAATAACATTATTGCAAATAGTAGTTCAATATTGAAAATGGGTGGTGCATTATCTCAGTGTTTCTCAACCTTTTTTCTGCATGGATCACACTTTTCATGTCCCAAGAATCCATGGGCACACCAACATAATACGGGGGTGTAAATATCGTCACTGTCGGGAAGAAACCTTGTATCTCCAAGTTTCAAATTTGTATGTTTCTTCGCAAAGTAAAGCCCTGCTTCATCATACAAGGCTGTCGCACAACAGTAGTGAAAACAGCAGATCTACAAGCACACAACGCCTCGCGGTGCGAGGCGTTGTGTGCTTGTAGATCGGCGGTTTTCACTAGTTTAAATCATTTTTAAAATGATAAATACAATACTGGTTTTCAAGCAGTTTCAAGGGGCACACTTGACCCTTCTCAGGGGCACACCAAAGGTCCCCAGGCACAGTGGTTGAGAAACACTACAGTATCTGACCAGCTCTACAAGCTCACAACTCTCTTATCTGAGCTTGTAGAACGACTATTTTCACGTATTTTTTACCCTGTATGATGAAGTTGGGGTATTAACACACCGAAATTAAAAAAGTTGAAATATTTGAGATAGGAGGTTTTTTTTTTCGCGTGGCGCCAGCCAGCCAGCCAACACAGGGTAACCAACAACACAGAACTCTGCACGACCTTTCATGGCAACACGGGGACAATCTATTTTTGTGTTTCGCTTTAATCTTACCTCGTGCTAATGAGGGTTGTCTCAAGTGCAACGTGTGTGTGTGTGTGTGTGTGTGTGTGTGTGTGTGTGTGTGTGTGTGTGTGTGTGTGTGTGTGTGTGTGTGTGTGTGTGTGTGTGTGTGTGTGTGTGCACACACTCATGTACAGTATACTATATTATATATACTGGTTTTTGTCACATTCCTAAGACAAAAATTTGATTCGAGTAAATTTACCCCCATTGATTCCGGATGGGGACCCGTTTCGAAACGGGTCCCCATCCGGAATGACTGGGGGTACATTTATTGTTATCACATTTTTGTCTTAGGAATGCGACAGAAAACTAAAAATATGATTGAATTCTAGTCTCCATGGCATGAGTAATCAATAGAAAAAAAGTCATTTTGGGTGTGAACTACTCATTTAAGTGTATATAGGGTATCTGCACATTTCTGAAGTGACAATTTAGGACTTTTTAGGAGCTCTAAAATGGCAAATTCTCAAATATTATAGGCAGAAATTGTGAAAATAGCCAATCTACATGCACACAACTATGTTGTGAGCATTGTAGATCTGCTATTTTCACAATAGAACCATGTTATGCAAAATGTAATGCCTCAACTCTTAGTGCTCATCAGGGTGGGGGGACCCCAGTTAAAATGTGATTATTTTGGGGGTCGTGGCCTGAAAAGATTGAGAACCACTGCTCTACTTGACCGTACTACAGCGTCACACAAAAGCATCAACCGTAGCAGAATCTATAGACTGGAATTTTTATTTGAATCTTTTTTTTTTTATATATATATTTTTATCCCACGGTTTTGCAACCCATTTTCTCACCCAGTGCCAACTACATAACCTGTAGTCCTGGTTTCCGCTCTCCCGCTCTCCCCCGCCAGGGGAATTGGGGAGCACCTGGCTGGCTAGGGGGAGGTGTTTTTGTGAGGGCATCTACACTAGGAGACACGGGGAGAACATGCAAACTCCACACAGAAAGGCCCTATCGCCAACCCCACCTAGGGTGTGGGCGCTGATGACGCGGAGGGAGGAACACGCCCCCAGCGCCCACAGCGTCCCCCGGCGGGAATCGAACCCAGGACCTTTTAGCTGTGAGGCGAAGCGCTAACGACTGCGCCACCGTGCCCCCCTGTATTTGAATCTTGAACAGTAACAGTTTTGGACATACTGAGGTCTCCTCTCTGCAGAGACATTACACAGAAGTACAGAGGAGGTAGGGGTGGGTGATATGGTCTTAATTATCGTTGAGACGATACAATGTCTCCACGATATGCCTTTTCAGAGGTATCATACAGTATATATCGTGATACAATGAGGGAGCCTTGTAAAAAATCCTGTTTTTTTGAGAGTGCCTCTCAATACATAAAGCTATTTAACCTCTCCATCATCGGCAAGAGTCAGTAGTGTGTGTTCCCCACACTCCCACGCCCCCACCGTTGCGCTCAGGTTCACCGGGAAAAACGCGGTCACGTCTGTCTGTCTGTCTGTCTGTCTGTCTCCCTCTGTCTCATCCGTGTTCCTTCACAAGAACATAGCCGATCTACAAGCTCACATCGCGCCTCCAAACAGGTCGCTCAACAACGCATGGGGTTTGGATGGTTGAGCCGATACAACACTGGTCCCCAAACAGTGGGTCGGGACCCCTGTGTGGGTCACAACTCCAGTAAAAATACACTTTTCTTTTTTTCCTACATTTAAAAAAGTGAGTGTGTGTGTGTGTGTGTACACATTACACACACTGTATATATATATATTTTAATAATAAAACAATATACAGTTACAGTATATACACATGTTAAAACAAACAAACCAATCTAATAAATTCCATAAATAAAAATTACCAATAATTAAGAAGTAGTGATATTAGCCGATCTACATGCTCGTTGTGAGCTTGTAGATCTGCTGTTTTCACTAGCTTGTGTCCCGGGCAAACGTCTAATGTATTTTTTGGGTCTCGACCTCAAATGTTTGGGGACCACTGCTATACAGCATGCTTTGTCATGTGACCAAATAGCGACACTAAAGGGCTTTGCACACAGACGCGTTTAAAAAAAAAAATTTGCACAGAAAAAACGGACAATTATTTTTTTTTTTAAAGAAAACAATGATTCTCTATGACCTCATGCACACCGGCTCAGAATTTGCCATGCAGCAGGTGGCTGCGGCAGTGCGTTTTTTTCCCGATCGAAACCCAGTTCGATTCGTGCATCTTGTCGCATGCAGTAAAAACTCATTGACTCCTTTTATGACTCCTTTTCGGATCCGCAGTGTGGATTCCGCACAGCCTTGCACACCAAATCCAATGTGTTTTAATCATGCATCAAACGGGAAAAAAAACCTTAACTGCGTTATCTGCAAGCTCAAAATGTGCCACATCGATCGCAACTGTGCATTCAACAAGCACATGTGCAAGAGCATGCACGCACGCACACACACACACACACAGAGTCAGGTGACATCTCCGTGTCCAATCACAGGCTGTGGTTTGAAGTGTGTAGGGTCTGACCTGTCGTTTGCTCTGCTTATTTTCACAGGAAGTGACCTCACAAAGAGAGCGAAGCGTGTGTCAACTGAACACACGCAGCGCCGTTCAGTACTGCGTGTTGCTCATGCATGTCGGTGCATATGCGTCGGTGCATCTGTGTGCACATGTGCGTCAGTGAACAGAACGTTGTGTGTGTGTTCGCGTGTTCTGAGCTCTTTCCATGGCGTCATGGCTGATCTTTGAGCTCGGCGGAACGCATGTGGCGCTACGAACGCACGCTGGAATCCACGGGTCTCCCCCCCCCTGCCCCAATACCCCGCCATCCCAGCGGACTGCATGACGTTGTTGTCCAATGGAAATGTCCAAAACTACTACGCTTTTCAGAATTCAACATTAAAAATGTGCTTCACTTCATGCATTCTCAAAATGGGGTCCGCGGGCCCCCAGGGGGTCCTTGAGGGAGTTCCAGGGAGGTCCCAAGCTAAATGATAAGTTAGGAACCAAATGGACCCTCGTGGGTATGTACCTGTAACTCGAGGGAGAGATGAACTGGGGGTCTTTGAAAGTAAAATAGGTTGAGAATCACCGTTAGAGACGTAAAAATCTTCTCTTAGGGGGTCCCTGGCATATCTTTTCAAATGGGAGTCCACGGGCTACTAAGAGTCAATTTGGTGGTCCTTGACATGAACCAGGACTGAATGATCCAAAGACCTTGAGAGTAAGAAAAACATGCACTGCTGCTGCCGCCGGTGAATATTGGATAACTGACTGAAAACTCAAATATAAAGATCTTACTGGTTCTTAGAAACGTGTGTGTGCGTGCGTGCGTGCGTGCGTGCGTGCGTGCGTGCGTGTGTGTGTGTGTGCGTGCGCGCGCAGTGTGCCCGTGAATGTGTGTAGGTGGACCACATTAACCCGGACTAATCTGCGGTTAAAAGCCTCCGTTCCCACCTCGGTTTGGCCAAAAGGGTGGGCAAAAGATGCCCACACTCGTACACTTTGGCATTTGTCTGTTTTTACTTTATTTTATATCTTCTTCTTCTTTTTTTTCTTTTTTTTTGTATCGCCCTGGAGCTAATAAATAATACACCAGCCCTTACTTGGACCAAAGAAGCTCCTTCTACAACGAGGTTTAAATATGCATGCTAAACTCTCAGCATCTCGAGCTGCTGTGTGAGTCAGTCAAACAGGGGAGAGGTGGAAGGTTCAAAGATTTTCTTCTTTTTCAGTCCCACTAACCAGGGAGGGGGGGGGTGTTGTGAAACGAAAAGCGAAATGCAACGCGGATTACTCTGGTGCATGGATCTACGCTCAGGGTCACAACACGGGTTCAAATACTAGGGCCTCTTCTTAACTCGCTCGGGGGAGGAGGAGGAGACGGTGTGTGTATGCGTGCACACGTGTGTGTGTTCCTGTGCATGTGTTTTTGTGCACGTGCGTGCGCAGGGACGTGCAGAGAATGTTAGAGAGGCATGGGGCTGAAATTCCTAAAAGAGCCTTTTGGTGAAAATATCGAAAATAGCCGACCTCCAAGTTCACAACGCGTCGCAGCTCGACGCGTTGTGAGCTTGGAGGTCTGCTATTTTTCATGCTTGATTTCTACATTTTCCTTGATTTCAACATAAGATGCTGCATTCACGTTCAGGAGAGTAAGTTTGGACAAGGCGATTCTCTTGAACGCTGCCTTCAGGTATGGCATGGAAAGAGGGGGTGCGTTTGCGTTTCTTTCACCGTAGTGAAAACTGCATTCATGGTCGGGAGAGAGGGCCCTTTTTTTTTACAGACGGGTAAAAGGGCAGGGGGCTCAAGCCCCCCTTTGATGTCTATGTGTGCACGTGCCTGTGCGTGCACGTGCGCGCGGCTGACAGATAGGTGGTGCGCGCACGGAGGCAGGGCAGATGCCGTATCGATGCCACGCTTCTCCTCTCCGTCCTGAATGGTGGTGGAGAGCGGGCGATGCTGATGTTGCAGGGGTGTCGCACCAAACTCTGGGCCCTGGGTACAAGGATTCACTGCGTTATTTTGTGCTTTAACTATTGAAAAAATAGCAGATATAAAAGCTCACTGCGAGCTTGTAGATCTGCTATTTTTGAAAAATCTTGAGAATGTGTGAATATTTCAAATCCTTCCAAGGTTTTTTTTTTTTTTTTTTTTTTTTTTTAACTATGTTTCTATGTCCAGTGGTGCTCAAACCTTTTTTGTGTATTTGGCCACGGACCCCCCATCTCAAATTATTTTGTTCCAAGGACCCCCCCCCCCCCCCCCCCCCCCCCCCCCCCCCCGAAGCGAAATTTGAGTTACACAATTGTTCGCTTAAAAAAAAAAATACATATACCGGTATTCAAAGATTTACACACATTTCCACGACTTTTCAAAAATAGCAGATCTCTTGTATATCTGCTATTTTTCCAATAGCTAAAGTATATAAAATAATTAAGCCCCCCCCCCCCCCCCCCCCCCCCCTTGTGACTCCCCTGCTGATGTGTGCAGCAACAGAGGAGATGAGAGGGAGGCTGAACTGCGGTTGAACTGGAACCTGCACATGAACCTGTGTGGGGGGGGGGGGGGGCTCAGCCCCCAGGATCAACCACCCTCTCCTCCATCCACCTCCCCCCCCCCCCCCCCCCCCTCCCCTCCCCTCCTTCTCCTCCGCCTTCTCCATGAGAATTCCTGAACCGGACTGCATGCTATGTATGCTGCCTGTGGGGATAACTTTTTGGAGCTGTGTGAAGCACAGGCTCCCTATACGTGGCTGTGTGGGTCTGTGTGTCTGTGTGTGTATGTAGCCTGAACTTCCTAAACTTCGGCACGCCACTAGTCCCACAGTTTTGCCACCACACACTCGCGCCATATGTCAAATCGACCGGCTTACTCGGGAATCGTGGGCTATTACTTTTCTAAGAGAAAGGTTCTATAGTTTAATTGATATTAATTTATTAGTGAATTAATTTCCCCATTGACTTATAATGGGAATCGCAAAAACTCACATTCAATTATTTGTCTCTCGCAAACCATAGGGGCTAGAGTTTCAAGACTTGGAGAGGAGGTTCATAATGATTTCAAGGATTAAATGAAAAATAATTGTGTCATTTGGCCGCATGGTGGCGCCATAACACCCCACTTTACGTTTTGGCCTGTAACTCTTGAACCGTAGGTCGGAAAATTTAAAATATTTTTTCCCTGGATTCCTTGGGCCATGACGCATCTCCCCATATAGGCCACGCCCATTTGCGCCATGATAGATTGTCCGCCATCTTGAATTTTCTCCAAAACACACTTTTTGCTCCTTTTCCTACATATTTTCTTCAAATGTCACAAAGATCGGTACACATGATCCACACACACACACACACACACACACACACACACACACACACAGCTCCACTTCACACGGGTGTGATTTTTTTCTGCTATAGAAGTGTGTGTGTGTGTGTGTGTGTGTGTGTGTGTGTGTGTGTGTGTGTGTGTGTGTGTGTGTGTGTGTGTGTGTGTGTGTGTGTGTGTGTGTGTGTGTGTGTGTGTGTGTGTGTGTGTGTGTTAAGGCTTGGCAAATTATATTGAAAATGTATCGATATCGAGGTATCAACATTATGGCGATTAATAATTATTGTGACTAAAGAAATAACGATTTACAATATATCACGATAATCAAAACCTATTATCCTGGGGTGGAACATTTGCCAAAAAAATAGCAGATCTCAAGCTCACAATGCGTCGCGAGCTTGTAGATCGGCTGTTTTTTTGGCAAAGACATTTGATTGAGAGTGAAACAAAGACTCTTATCAAGTACATATATTACAATTATAGAACGTTTTAAGTGGTACCATATATGTAGCTCGGCAAATAAAAGGTGAATTGATCCCAGTGCATGACGGAGGACGATATCACAATATATGTAATGTGTTTTTTTTATCACGATAAGCGATAATATCGCTTATTCGTCATATCGCTTATTCGTCCCATCCCTAATCAACACGCAAGGTATACATATTGACGAAGACGGCTTGAAATGAGGTGTTGGTGTATGTGTCAAATGAATTAACAGACACAACACTATGCATGCACGTAGCACATGCAAAAAAGCAGTCCATCTGTAACCAGGTGTGGTTATTTCAATAAAACCTAAAGTACCTAACCCTTCTTTGTTTACTCTGCAGTGTGCATGCATGGATATGCTATTCATTATCTAGGTTAGGCAGGCAGTGGACCTAAAGCATAAATACATTAAAAAACAATGTAATGCAATTGTTTTTTACTAATATATCTAGAGTAATATCGATATTGAGGTATTTAACAACGTTATTGAATATCGAAGGTTTTCCTAACATTGAGTCTACAACATGCCTTCCAAATCACTAGTTCTCAACACTTTGTGTGTGTGTGTGTGTGTGTGTGCGTGCGTGTGTGCGTGCGTGTCAATATAAAACCAAAATGTCTTAACAGTATGTGTTCAGGGCTTGGCTGTCATTCCAGCAAGGACAGACAGGTGGCAGTGTACTGACAGGTTGGAGTGTCTGTCTCTCTCTCTTTCACCACCTCACTGTGACTTGATTGGAGCTTCCTTTATCCTGACTGCTTGATCTTTCCACTCTCTCTCTCTCTCTCTCTCATCTCTCTCTCTCTCTCTCTCTCTCTCTCTCTCTCTCTCTCTCTCTCTCTCTCTCTCTCTCTCTCTCTCCCCTCTTCTGTCTCTTTCTGTCTCCCAAAGTCGCTATCTTACACACGTACGCACGCACACACGCACGCACGCACGCACGCACGCACGCACGCACGCACGCACGCACGCACACACACACACACACACACACACACACACACACAGGAAACCACTCTCTCTCCAGGAAACTTGGGACTGCAAATGAACCTGTCTGTCATAGGGAGTCCCCCCCCCCCCTTTACCATCAGGACATTAAGGGTTAAGGTCATTTCTGCCCTTTGGTTTGTCAGACACACTCCTTTCTCAAAATGTTCGGCTATTTTCGGCAACGAGCTTTGAAGGGGGAAAAGAGCAGACTAAGTACAGTGAAAGTTCAAGTTTGTTAAGTATTGACCGTTCAAGTGGTTAAATACAATGAAAACACACATTAACATGAATCCAAAATACACTGAAACAATATGGAATCTATGAACAGGTTGTGGGGGTCCCTGCTTGCTTCATCTCTCTCTGTCTCAACTGAGGGGTCCTTGGCCTGAACACGTTGAAGACTCCTGCTTTACACCGTTGCGCGTCCATCCCACATTGTGTGTGCCTGCCAAGATGAAGGCCTCCTCCAGGCTCTAAGGGGACTAGAGGGAGATCAGGCACACAGAGAGCCTATATGGAAATGGGCATCTTTGTCACTGAAACAAGCCGGCCTGCTCTCCCCTGAGACTCGGTGTCCTCACCGCTCACAGACTCCTTTTCTTTTTTTTTTTACTCCCCCCATCTTGCCGCTTGTCACTTGGCCTTGTTTTCATAGACCTGGTTGCTTCCAGACTCCCCACCCCCCCCCCTCCCTCCATTGGGAAAGCCCCTGTATTGTGATCTCCAACTGTCCCCAACGGTTTGCTGTGTCACACTACGGGTGTCATGGTGGCACGGGATCGGCCGTCACTCAGAGAAAAAAAAACGAGCCGGCCATTTTAAGGACGGTACGACACGCTGTCTGTCTGTATCTGCGTTACACTAAAGCCCTTTGCACACAGGCGCGTTTAACCGCACGGATAAAACGGACAATATAATTTTTTGAAAAGAAAACAATGATTCTCTATGACCTCATGCACACCGGCTCCGAATTAGCCGTGCGACGAGTGGCTGCCGCCGTGCGTTTTTTTCTCGATCGAACCCAGTTCGATTCGTGCGTCTTGTCGCATGCGGTAAAAAACTCATCACTCCTTTGACTCCTTTTTGGATCCGCAGCGCCGATTCCGCACAGCCTTGCACACCAAATCCAATGCGTTTTATTCATGCCGCAAACGAAAAAAACGCAACTGTCCTGTGTGCAAAGGGCTTAACACAGTGGGTTCTCAACCTTTTCAGGCTGCGACCGCCGAAACAATGATATTTCACCCTGACGATTAAGAGTTGTGGCATTACATTTTGTATAACACGGTATTATTGTAAAAAAAAAAAAAAAACGGTTCTACACGCTCACACAGTTCTATTGTGAAAATAGCAGATCTAAATGCTCACAACGCTCACAAGGCGTTGTGAGCATGTAGATCTGCTAGTGAGCGTTGTGAGCATGTAGATCTGCTATTTTCACAATTTCTGCCTCTAATATTTGAACATTTGGCCAGTGTTTAATTTGTCATTTAACTCTCCCCACGCTTTGAACGTTAACGTTCGCCCCATTTTTTACAGAACCTCGATGCCAATACGGCGCTCGTTCGGTTCGTTCGTCTGATGACTGCAAGCTGATGAGGGGTCGCGCGGCCGTGTACTATAAACACATTTTCCGCGGTGATGGTGTAAAAAATCCATTATGCGTTAGATCAACGGAGAACAATTCACTTCCTTGTTGATTTCCTCTGGCTGTAAGACTCTGTGGCCAGTGACTGGTCTTCTTCTTCTTCAACACATAACAGGCAAATTCACATTCATTCTCGCATGACGCTGCCCTCTGCTGCCTGGCAGACCAAAGTGCACTATTGCACAATAAAAATAAAATAAAAAAATAAAAAAATAAATGTCTGTCTATCTGCTATAACGTCGCAAAGGTAAGCCGCTTTTTGATGGCACCAGACCCAATAAATAAATAAATAATCTGGCAGTAGGAGAGTTAAGAGGTAAAATTAAAAATTCCTTAAATTCTCATTTCATAAATGTTCATACTGTATACCCTCTATACACTTAAACATTATGTTGCTTTGCTTAACTGTTGAGTGAGAAAACAACGTTTTCACATTAAGCTAATCGTCAGGGAGACCCCCTGGGGGTCCCGACCCACAGGTTGAGCACCACTGCACTGAACACACCGCCTCTCTCGTCGTGTGTGTTCGTGTGGCTGTCGTACAGGGCGTTGTCGACGCTTAGGTGTCTGGAATTTTTGCGTGATTGTGTGCGATTGCGCCCAAGCTATTCATCCGTTCATTGTATAGTTAGTAGTAACAGCTCCGGCAACGAGACCTTGATGAAAGGCCTCAAATAAAAAGCCCAGTGTCTCTCGATCCGTCCAAGAAAATGAATCCGTCCTATTAACCCATTTTAGGCCTTTAGAAATATGTAACGCTTTAACTATTGAAAAATAGCAGATCTTCAAGCTCACAGCGCGGCACCGAGTGCCGCGCTGCAAGCTTGTAGATCTGCTATTTTTGAAAACTCGTGAAAATGTGTGCACCTTTTTCAATATATATATTTTTCAAAGCAAACTTTTGTATCTCAAATCTCTGCTTCTGGGGGGTCCCTGGAACAACATATTTTGAGATGGGGGGGGGGGGGGTCTGCGGCCAAATAAATGTAATTTTGGGGGTCCTTGACATGAAAAAGTTTGAGAACCGCTGATTTAGAGGAACGATTTAGAAGTCGGGTAAATCATCGGGGTCAAAGATATTCAAAGACTTGCACACATTTTCACGATTTTTCAAAAATAGCAGATCCAGGCTGCCTCTCTCCTTGTGAAGGTCTTAGGCCTCGCGGACCTGACTGAACCCGGGTGAGAGGCAGCCTGCAGGGAGCCGCCCCGTCCAGGCGGGGCCCGCGGTGCTCGCTTCGTACCCAGCATCGAGGCCCCCGAGTGTGGGTAGAAGGAGTCAGCAGGGAGGGGGGTGGTGGAGCTTGTACTGTATCCTGCGGATTAGTGTGCGCACACACACACACACACACACACACACACACACACACACACACACACACACACACACACACACACACACACACACACACACACACACACACAGTACCAAGCACAACACACACACAGGATGGGCTTTTCAACATCCATCTATTCCACACTGACCGTGACTCTGTGAACTCGTGGAAAAAAATGTGTGTGTTTTGCGAATTTGCTCATGCATGTACAGTATGTGTGTGCGTGTTGTTCATGCATGTACAGTATGTGTGTGCGTGTTGTTCATGCATGTACAGTATGTGTGTGCGTGTTGTTCACGTGTTGCCAGAGAGTAGAGTGCTTTTTTTCCCCCTTTTTTTTTTCCTCTTCTCGACAGGCGGGGTAAAACGGCAGCGTAAACTTTTCACCCCGCATTCTCATGTGATTAGGCTAACGCAGCAACTCCGCACACAACGCATGCGCTGTGTGTGTGTGCACCTGCTCCTGCGCACGTGCGTGTTCGTGCGTGTGTGTGTGTGTGTGTGTTACTGTAATTCTAAGGGCCAAATGTCCCCAGAAGTATAGTAGAAGTTTGGTTTAGAGATTAGATATTCCTCTGATTTACATGCAGTTGCCTGCACTGCGGCACGGCACGATGCGGGCTTGCAGATCAGCAATGTTTCGGCTTCAGGCTTCCGGTTAAAAAATGACATTAAGAAATGTTGATGTCCTCGCAAGTGTGGTAATATAAACCTGTGTGTGTGTGTGCGTGCGTGCGTGCGTGCGTGCGTGCGTGCGTGCGTGCGTGCGTGCGTGTGCGTGCACGTGGCTCTGAGCTAACAGCGATAAGAGGCGCTGCGCTGTGGATTACCTCTAGTTCTAGACAATTATCTTTCCCCCAGTCAATTCAAGGTCATTCTTACAAACCCATTTACTTATCCTCACACAAATACACCTCACGCGGGCGGCCGCGTGTGCGTCTTTATTAAAGGCACTGCGTTAATGCAGATAATCTATCTCTGTGTCCGATGATGCCGTATTTTTTATGATTTTTATTTTATTTTTTTGACACATGCTGCTGTTACAGTCCTTGAGGTTTCAAGCTGTTGTCTTTAAACTCATAATGGGGGCTTTTATTTGCTGCTCAATAAGCTCTGGCAAACTCAATTCAACCCTGATACAGTACTTCTTCAATGGGCTGCCTGTGTGTGTGCGTGCGTGCGTGCGCGTGCGTGCGTGCGTTCTAATATGCTTGTGAGGGCTTGTGAACGTCCCCACTTGTACAGAAATGGGACACTGTGAGGAAAATGATTCCTGGTCAGTGTTAGTTATTTGGATGTAGAGGATTAAGGGTTGCCAGATATGCCTGATTTATTTATATACTTTGGGTTGTCGGCAGGACAGGAGTTTCATGGAGGCCCATGGCCACCGTTGCCCCTCAGGTTGGCCTGTGCCCCTAAAACTAACCTCGCCTACCAGGCTTTCTGGGGGAAGTTGGACTAAAAGATGTATATACCAAACAAAATTTTCAAAAGCAAAACTACTCCGCATCAAGGAGTTTATTAGGTAGGCCCTAAAAGTATGTCCTTGAGCGCACAGGAATTATTTTGGGTTAAAACTGTTTCCAGTGGATAGTTCCGGCCAAATTGTAGTATTTGAGTACTACAACATGATGTGTTGTGGTTTCCGCTCCAGACCGGTTATAAGCCCGAAAAGTGAAGTGATCCCAGACTACCTAAAACCAATGGCATGACCTGAGGCCGACGTCCCTTTAGAGCAAGGTCGCATTTCGCCCTGAGGCGTCTTACTAGTAACTAGTACTATCAGAACATAGACCCATTTTTGTTGTTATTTGAATTAAAGGACAACTTTAGTTTTTTACAACAAGGGTTTATATTTTAGATTTTAACTCAGTTACTGCCAATTAAATATGCCTTCTTTGGGTTCTCCCTGCCAGCCCTCTCCATAGACTTCCATGTAATTTATAGTGCACAGATCATGCACGCCCATGCACAGATCATGCACCATGTTTGTGCAGGCTGTTCACAGCTTTCAAACAAAAAAAACAGATTGGAAATCCGTTCAGGCATTCTTGAGATAATAGCCATTATGTTTTACATGTTATGTAAGCAAAGATGGCTATCCTGTATGAAAGATGGGGTTGTATGGGGGTGGAACATGCAAAATCGCGATTAAAATCATGTTTACTAGATTTAATGGGGTCCAAACATTTTTTTTTGAAAAAAAATTTTTTTGAAAAAAAATTTTTTTTTTTGTTTTTTTTCTAAGTAAAAGTCGATTTAAGTCGTCTGGCAGGGAAGTCCATAGTGAGAAAGTTGATCTAAAAGTCGTTTGGCACTGTATGAGTTAATGAAAGAATATAAAAGATGAGTGTTGAAATTATTTCATTTACTTCTTTCTATTATTTTAGAGATTCTTATTTCAGTGGTTGGGGACATGCGTACAAGTGGCTAAATATGTAATTTTACACAGAATAAGCCCATTCCCAAGATACAATGCAACCTTTCATGGTTGGATGTGACTTATGGGGGCTAGAAGTGTTATTGTAAATAGCAATACAGAAACTGCTGGCTTATTGTGTCTAAAAATACATATTTAGCCATTTGTACGCATGCCCCCATGCGTACGCATGCCCCACATTTTAACACGGTAAACGCGATAAAACAATAGAACGAAGCAAATGAAAACATTTTAAAGGTGATACACCATGAAAATTAACTTTTCCTATTTTAAAACCTTTTTTTGGGGTCCCACTAGCACCTTCTATCCTCACAAAGTCCCATTTCAGACCGTTGTGTCTTTCTCTGGTTTTGGGAAGGTGGAGGTTAAAAGCATCCCACGGGTTCTCAAATCAGGCCAAAGGTGGTACTGCAGCTGAAAATGCTCTGAGAGCCATTCAAAAATGAGAGGCTCTCTATTCAGGAGTGGTAATTTAGCCTCAAACCTTTTGAAAAACGTTTTTGGGACATAAACAATATGACATAAATACTTTTTAAATGCATGGTGTATCACCTTTAAAACTCACTTTTTCTTTTCTCTAATTACAATCTAAAATATGAACCCTTGTTGTAAAAAAAAACAAAGTTGTCCTTTAAATGAAATCCCTTACACCCTACCTTTAATATTTGGAATGGCAGGCTGGGGTTCTGCAGGACCCCCCCCCCCCCCAGACCGTGGTCCTCCTCTTTGTCCGTGTGTTTGATGTAATGGAGGTGCGGACAAAGCGGAGTGCAAGGCAGAGTGTGTGAAAATGGTAGTTAAGTGGGCTTCGAGGGCCCGCTTCAGTACCCCTCTGAAAGGCCCCGGGGCCCCTGAATAGGGCCCTCACACACACATGCACACACACACACACACACACACACACACACACACACACACACACACACACACACACACACACACACACACACACACACACACACACACACAGGACTAAACTGTAGTGCGGTAAACAAGACAGGTCCAGCACCAAAGTATACGTCTCAAATGAGCACAGTGAGCAGCATGCCCCCCCCCCCCCCCCTCCTCAATACAGACCCCCACCAGGGCCCCCCCCCCCCCCCCCCCCCGCCTGCCTACACCTTACGTCCCCTCCCTCAAAACCAGTCACGGCATCTGACCAATCCCAAGGAAGATACTCCCTTTACTACTCCACCCCTTTTCATTTTAACCTCCTCAACTCCCCCCCCCCCCCACATCCCCTCTTCGATATTTTTTTTGCTGTGTGTGTGTGTGTGTGTGTGTGTGTGTGTGTGTGTGTGTGTTGTGTGCTCTCTTTATGTTCGGTTCATTGTGAAGAGCATGATCATATTGTCGTTGTCCGGTGAAAAACTTTGTACGTCCAAAACTGTTTGTTTTGTATTTATCAAAACAAACAGCGGTGCGAGGCGTTGTGTGCTTGTAGATCTGCTGTTTTCACTACTTTTGTGCGACGGCCTTTATATGATGAAGCAGGGCTTTGCTTCGCGAACAAATTTACAAATTTGGATCTTGGAAATATGAGGTTTCTGCCGGACAGTGACGATATATTCTGGATCTCACCGAGGTCTGCACCACCAGCCCGGAGAATGTAACGAACGCCGTAGTAATCATCAGCGTCGATCCGGGACGGGTGGCTCAGAGTTCAGGTGGAGTGTTGCTCCTCTGGGTTCAACCCTCGGGGCCGCCGCCGCCAACTCAGCGTACGAGTGGCCGTATAGCAGGGGTCTTCAGCGTTTTCAGGCCAAGGACCCCTTAGTTGAGAGAGAGATGAAGCAGGGACCCCCACAACCTTTCATCGGTTCCATATAGTTTAATCGTTTGACAGCACAATCATCAGGGTATTTTGGATTCATGTCATTTTGGGTTTTCAGATATTTAACTTGAACCGTCAATACGTAATAAAACTTGACCTACTGTATGTACTTAGTCTGCTCTTTTTCCCCCTCTACAGCAAAGCTATTTGCCAAAAATAGCCGATTTACAACCTTGTAGATCTGCTGTTTTTGGCTAAAGTTCTCCGAATGTGGACACTAGGGTTAAAGTGGTTAATTTAAAAATGGAAGACAAAAGTTTCTATCACACAAAGATTTGGAGGACTCCCTGTAGTAACTCTGAGGACCCCCTAGGGGTCCCGGGCCCCCCAAACCGATTGAACGCCACATTCTGGTAGGGGAACATTTCGCCGAGATCTAGCAGATCTACCAGCTCAGCACCGTCTCGGTTCATGCTGTCATCCTCTGAGGATTCCTGTCTGTATGTCTGTCTATCTACACATACTATACTATACATCTATTCTACAGCATACATGGGCAACAGGCGGCCCGGGGGCCACTTGCGGACCCCACCTTCACTTAATGCGGCCCGCAGGTTAATATCTGAATACTGATATTATAATTCATTTCAGCTGTTACAATTCCAAACATGACCTGCTTTAATTCCGTCAGTCTATATTAGTAGCAATTAATGACTAGAATAGTAGTATTAAAATGTATTTTTTTTTATGTCCAATGTATTTGTATTTAGGTTCATAAAGTTAACATGAGTATATCATTAAATGTGTTTGAAATGACATTTCAGGATTCCAATTAAAAAATAACAAAAAATTACTCAGGATTCCAATTCAAAAGAAGCAAAAATAGCCGATCTACAAGCTCAAAACACATAGCAGCGCGATGCATTTTGAGCTTGTAGATCTGCTATTTTTTTTTTCTTTTATATGAGATACTAGAATGACCAAGTTGGACGTACTAATATGCAATGTGGCCCTCTGGAGTGAAGGTGGAAATATAGTGGCCCTCGCCATCATCAAAGTCGCCCACCCCTGGATCTACAGTGTCTGTCTGTCTGTCTCCTCCCTCTCTCTGTCTCACGCTGGCCACGTCGCTCCTTTAAAACAGAGGAAACATCACCTGAGTGATTCATTACATCTCCCTTCACCCCACATAGAGATTAATTAACCCATTTAGGCCTAGAATTACTGAATGCTTTAACCGGTGAAAAATAGCAGATATACAAGCTCACAGCGCGGCACCGGGTGCCGCGCTGCGAGCTTGTAGATCTGGTATTTTTGAAAAAAAAGTTGTGAAAATGTGTTCAAATCTTTGAAAATATGTGTTTTTAGAGCAAACGTTTGTAACTCAAAGTTTGCTTCTGGGGGGTCCCTGGAACTAGATATTTTTGAGATGGGGGTCCGTGGCCAAATATATATCATTTTGGGGGTCCTTCACATGAAAAGGTTTGAGAACCACTGACATAGTGGTCTCTCAAGAACAGACTAACTGAGCTCCAGTTAAGTGAAAAGGACCTTTTCTTTGACGATGGCTGGCCAGATTGCTGACATAAAAACTTAGGTTTTTCAAAAAAAAAAAAAAACTTGAAGGATTCAAAAGACACTTATAGAATCGGGTCAAAATTCAAATTTTCACGATTTATCAAAAATAGCAGATCTACAAGCTCGCAGCGCGGCACTCGGTGCCGCGCTGTGAGCTTGTATATCTGCTATTTTTTATATTTAAAGTATAAAATATTGCGTCATAATGTGTTCTTGCCTAAATGGGTTAATAACACTGGAGGTGGCGTCGTCCACCACTTTGAATTCACACGCAAAAAAAAGACAAAAAAAAAACGACACTTGTACCACATTGAATCCCCCCACCTTCCTCCTCCTGACTCTCCCCACGTCTTCTCATTCTTCCACTGTGTTCGTCTCTTTCTTTCGGTGGAGGCTAATCACGGTACGTTGCCACAAAAGACGGCGAGCTAGCCAGGAGAGCGATGGGGAGGAGGTGGGGTTGGGGGGTTCCATTATTGCGCGTGTGTGCGTCCCCCGTCCCCCCCCCCCCCCCAGAAGAAAAGGGGGCTAAATGAGAGTGGGACAGAAGGGGTGGCCCGCTGCCCCTGACACCTCACTATTAATCTTCCACTAAAGCCCTGTCAGCCCCAAACGGACACAAATGGATCACTCCCATTAACCGCGGCCAGCGTAGGTAAAGAGGGGCTTTAACAAGCGTTTTACCAGGAGTCCATTTCCCTCTAATGAAGAGAGAGAGAGAGAGAGAGAGAGAGACTGAGAGAGAGAGAGAGAGAGACTGAGAGAGAGAGAGAGACTGAGAGAGAGAGAGAGAGAGAGAGAGACTGAGAGAGGGGAATATATACGCCGTTGCAACTGCCAACGTCCCAACTGCCATAACCACCCAGCGTGCACTTAAAGGTGTGCACGTCAGGATGGATAAGCGGAAGGAAAGAAGAAGAAGAGGAGGAGAGAGGAAGAGATGTGAGGGTTCTTTCTTTTGCCAGTGATGGTCAGGAACTATAAGTACATTTACTTCAGTACTGTACTTAATGCCTCACAATGTAACTTTTTGAATGAATACATTTGTATATTGTCCAATCTGTATGATAGAGCTAGGGGTCTTCAACAGGGGGTCCGGGACCCAGAGGGGGTCCTCAGAGTTAATACAGGGGGTCCTCCAAATCTTTTTGTGATAGACAGATTTTTTATATCAACCACTTAAACCCTAGTGTCCATATTCTGAGAACTTTAGCCAAAAATAGCAGATCTATAAGCTCACAACACCTCGCGCTCCTTAAATACAGATTCTGCAAGGATACATGCACATTGTTAAGATAATTCTGAGGACTGACATTCTTTCTGTCTGACCAAAAGATGTGTTCTGTCAGCACTTGAGTATGGAAGGTCACTTCTTCCTGACTATGAAATGTGCTGCTCAACGCTCTTTGACTGAGAGTGGCGACACTATCCCTGACCAACTATTGCATGAACATAGGTTCCATTCTCATCGCCTGAGAATGGAAGGCCAATGCGAGGCGTTGTGAGCTTGTAGATCGGCTATTTTTGGCAAAGTGCTTTGGTGTGGACGGGAAAGAGAGCAGACTAAGTACAGAGTGAAAGGTCAAGTTTAAATATTGACGGTTCAAGTGATTATTAAATATCTGAAATGGACACAAATCCAAAATACACTGATGATTGTGCCGTCAAACAATGAAAACTATATGGAATCTATGGGTTGTGGGGGTCCCTGCTTCATCTCTCTCTCGACTAAGGGGTCCTTGTCCTGAACATGTTGAAGACCCTTGTGATAGAGTATGTTACTGCAATATGGTTGTATTTTGTCTCCCTGCTCCTCTTTGGAGACATTCTGATTGTGCCAATTGTCATGTCTGACCTCCTGTAGACATACTGTAGGATCTGACACCAATTGTGACCTGATGGTCAAGATTAACTCTTTTACTGCTACGGACGTTCCCGTTCGCCCCATTTTTGACGGCGGCGCGTTGCCAATGCGGCTCGTTCTTTTTACCTCGTCTGATACATTTGGTCCATTTGGTTACCAACTAACTGTCCCATCATTTATTTGGGGACCCCCTCAAGGACCCCCCGGGACCACTGGTGGAGAACCACTGCTCTTATCTCATGGATGAAAAGAAAAAGAAAGTTGTGTCCACACGGTGACATGATGTGTCAGGCATGGTGAGATGTCGTGAGACGCCAAGGCCCCAGTTGGCCTTGGCGGTCCGTCGTCCCCCCAGGGAGGGGCTCCTGTCCTGGGACATCTGTAGTGACACCTCTGGGACCGTGCATGCGTCTCCATGGTAACATGGAGGAGTGATAGAGGAGAGGTGCAGTAGTGGACAGACAGGAATATACACAGACATACTGTATGGTGCACTAGTGCAGGGGTTTCCAAACCTTTTTGTCTCAGGGCACCCCATAAATATTGTTTTTAATCCGAGGCACCCCTACATTATAATTTTCACTCCCAGCACCTTATATTTATAGCATATCGTCGTTGTCGGGTGGAAGCCTTGTATGTCCAAAACCGTTCGTTTTGTATTTATCATCTATAAAATGTACACGACTAGTGAAAACAGCAGATCTACAAGCACACAACGCCTCGTTTTGTGCGACAGTCTTGTATGATGAAGCAGGGCTTTGCTTTACCAAAAGACGTACACATTTGAAACTTGGAGATACAAGGTTTCTGCCCGACAGTGACGATATTTTAGTGATTATGTTGCGAGAAAACGTTGAGATAATAGCCATTTTGGTTAGTGTGGTTCCCCCACCAAGACTTCATATGGGAATGCCCATATATGGAGGCCACATCGGCCCCATACAATCCCTTTTATGGCCATATATGGAGATCCCTGTCTGTAGAACCAGCCACACTGGTTAGACTGACATGTATAGTCTCTAGAGCAGCGCTATTCAACCTGCAGCCCGGGGGCCGCATGCGGCCCCTGTGGCATGTCTATGCGGCCCGTCATGGTCATATTGGCTGGAGCCAGGCTTAAGTTGAGTAGGCCTCCTCTAGAGGTTAGAAAAGCGACCTCACCCTTTACGCTTTTTTCTCCTTAGGCGTCTTACTAATAGGTGTGCAACGACAATTAGTCAATTACATATGAAATGTCCTCATAAGTCTAGTAACACAAATGTGTGTGTGTGTGTGTGTGTGTGTGTGTGTGTGTGTGTGTGTGTGTGTGTGTGTGTGTGTGTGTGTGTGTGTGTGTGTGTGTGTGTGTGTGTGTGTGTGACAGACACATGTTTAAAACATGCTGCATACATGCTGTCTCTCTTTCTCACTCACACACACACGTGCGCGCGCGCACACACACACACACACACACACATTCTCTTGTCTCTGCGTGTCATGTGTGTCATGTGTGAGAGCCAGAGAGAGGAGTCCTGTCCTGTGGCTGGACGTCACCGCTGGTCCTCCAGGACAACATCAGCGTCACAGCCACACTCAGGGACGTGCTGGGCCCCTGATTCAGCCCGGGAAAAAGAGTTGGAGAGGCCCTCATTGCGCCCTATAGAGAGAGATCTCTCTATAGCGCTGCTGCTACTCAAAGATTGCCAATTATTGTACACTAGAAGCTGGGCCGCCCTTCGGGCGGCCCAGCGTCTAGTCGGCGACCTGGCCAACTCGGAACAATGTAAATAGGGAATGAATGCCCCGCCCTTTAATGCAAACCCCATTATACCTGTTTTCATAGGACCCGTTTTGTCCATCTGTCTGCCTGTGTCCATTTATGCCCATATATGGAGATATCTGTATCTGTCTGTCTGTCGGCGTCCATTTTATGTCCATATATGGAGATCACTGCAGTTATAGTTCTGGGTCCATTTTATGCCCATATATGCCCATATATGGAGATATCTGTCTATCTGCGTCCATTTTATGCCCATATATGGAGATCTCTGTATCTGTCTGTCTGTGTCCCTTTTATGCCCGTACATGGAGATCTTTGTGATTCTGCGTCCATTGTATGCCCATATATGCCATATATGGAGATATCTGTTTATCTGCGTCCATTTTATGCCCATATATGAGATCTCTGTCGCTTTTTCAAACAGATGGTCAAAACGGGTCCTATGACAACAGGTATAATGGGGTTTGCATTAAAGGGGGAACCGGCATTGTGTCTGCAACACAGTCGGAGGCACAGACAGATACAGAGATCTCCATAATGGGAATAAAGGGACACAGACAAACAGATGGAGGAGGAGACAAACTTAATGCAAACCCCATTATACCTGTTGTCATAGGACCCGTTTTGACCATCTGTTTGCCTGTGTCCATTTATGCCCATATATGGAGATATCTGTATCTGTCTGTCTGCGTCCACTTTATGCCCATATATGGAGATCTTTGACCATCTGTTTGCCTGTGTCCATTTATGCCCATATATGGAGATATCTGTATCTGTCTGTCTGCATCCATTTTATGCCCATATATGGAGATCTATGCAGACACAGTGCCAGTTCCGGAAAATCCTGATGTCAGACATCAGAATCCGAACCTTTCGTGCTGGTTCCAGAAAATCGTGTATCGGGTCGGGTCGAGGCCGAGCACTGCACTACCTGCTGCGTTGGGGAACGCGCGTGCCTAATTTGAAATAGGGAATGAATGCCCCACCCTTTAATGCAAACCCCATGAATGCCCCACCCTTTAATGCAAACCCCAATATACCTGTTGTCATAGGACCCGTTTTGACCATCTGTTTGTCTTTGACCACGTATGCCCATATATGAAGATCTCTGCACACACAGTAGCGGTTGCGGAAAACTCTGATGTCAGACATCAGCTCCGCATACGGGCATTCATTTTATTCCCATATATGGGGGACGAACGGTTCTCGAGATACGCGGATTACATACATACATATACACACTCACAGAGATTTTTTGTTGACTCATGTACGTACATGATGTCAGAGCCTTTTATGAAGTGATGTCACAATGAGTCAGCTCTTGCGCCGATTTCCTCCGGAACAGCCTGATGTCAACAATCAGCCCGCATAAGGAGATTCCGAACATTTCGCGCCGGTTCGGGAAAACCGCGCGTCGGGTCGGGTCGAGGCCCGGAACTGCACTCCGTGCCGCGGCGGGGAACGCGCGTGCCAAATCTGAAGCCGGTGGGACGAACGGTTCTCGAGATACGCGGATTACAGACACACACACACGCAGAGACTTCTCGCATTTATAGATAGATGAGTTATATTTCGTCGTTGTTGGGTGGAAACCTTGTATGTCCAAAACTGTTTGTTTTGTATTTATCATTTAAAAAATGATTTAAAATAGTGAAAACAGCCGATCTGCAAGCACACAACGCCTCGCACCGTGAGGCGTTGTGTGCTTGTAGATCGGCTGTTTTCACTACTTTTGTGCAACGGCCTTGTGTGATGAAGCAGGGCTTTGCTTTGCGAAAAACGTCATAAATTTTAAACCTGGAGATACAAGGTTCCTGTCCGACAGTGACGATTTACTTTGTTGGCCACCCAGCCCCCAAAATGGAACGAAGGCCGAAATGAACCGGCCGTTCGGGAGTTGTCCCGCTTTTCCCAATGGCCAGCACGTCCCTGGTCACCGCTGGTCCTCCAGGACAACATCAGCGTCACAGCCCCACTCCCACAGGCCCACCCAGTGTGTGTGTGTGTGTGTGTGTGTGTGGTGTTGATTTTGACAGCGAATTCTGATTTAGTTACAGTCATAGTCTTTTTGAATACATTTCCATTTACTTATACATATTTTAGTCATCTGAATTTTATCTGCCGGATAGACTTGTGGTCCATGTTCCTTGTGTTCCATTGCAACGTGGCTCTGGTCTGCACGTGATCCATGACATCATCACACGTGTTGTCATTTCCTTCAGAGCGTCTTCAAAGGTTTCCGCTCTGGAAGGTGGTTGAACTTTGTTGCGTTTTCAAACCTCCGAAAACACAGTTGTAGTCTAAACGGACAGCGTATCTGACGTTTCATTTTGCCGTCAACGCTGGTAACAGTGCTGTCAAACAAGTCTATGAAACTATCTATATATAGCCCCTTTTTGACTGCAGCTTTAGCACCACACTACACAACAGAAACACGATTAGTACCACTTTCACACCACTCTACCACTCTACCCAGGTTTTCCACTACAAGGACCTGTAGTGGAAAACCTGGCACAAGTGGGCGGTGTGGAGTGGTGTGGTGTTGGGCCATTTCAGTGGAAAAGGGGCTTATGAAATCTGTCAAATAAGGGATCCTGCTTTATGATAGTTCAGTGTACCTCTGTTTTTTTTCCCTACGACCGTGCCATTTGTGTCTCTCTGCTCCACCCAGCTATGAGGTCCAATCTTTAGGGTGGGGTCTGGTGGTGTAACTGTAGGGACGCTAATAAGACGGATGCCTTTGGGGCCTCATGTTGTTGTTTTTCCTCCTCCCGTGTCAAAGATCGGCCTTCGCCTTCGGGGGGGTTTTCCCGAGACCGAGGCGGTCGTCGGAATCCGCGACGCGAGCGTCATCACAGAGATAGCAGAGCACAGAGCTGACCTCCAGTGTCACCATCCGCGGAGAGGGAAGGAGGGGGGGGGGGGGGAGGCCCGAACCAGGGACGTGCTGGGTCCCTGATTTATTCCGGGAAAAAGAGTTGTAGAGGCCCTCATTGCGTGCTATAGAGAGAGATCTCTCTCTATAGCGCTGCTGCTACTCAAAGATTTGCCATTTCAGATCATGACAAGTGACAAGCCAGTGGGCCAATTACATGAGTTATATTTTCGTCGTTGTCCAAAACCGTTTGTTTTGTATTTATCATTAAAATAATTATTTAAACTAGTGAAAACAGCCGATCTACAAGCACACGGCGTTGTGTGCTTGTAGATCGGCTGTTTTCACTACTTTTGTGCAACGGCCTTGTGTGATGAAGCAGTTTTGCTTTGCGAAAGAATTTACAAATCTGAAACTTGGAGATTCAAGGTTTCTGCCCGACAGTGACGATTTACTTTGTTGGCCGCCCAGCCCCCAAAATGGAACGAAGGCCGACATTTTATTTGTATTTTTTCCCTAATGGCCGGCCTGGACCGGCCAGGAGTTGTCCCGCTTTTCCCCATGTCCAGCACGTCCCTGGCGGAGGGAGGGAGTGTGGGGAGGGGGGGGGGGGGGGGGGGGGGGGTGAGGCCCGAACCCTTCGTTTGTCTGTTATCACAAAACCCTGCGTTATCCACAGACTCCCGAGGGGGGGGAGTCTTCGACGACACCGAGAGAGGAAGACATGCCGTCTCACCTTCCTCCTCCTCCCATCCTCTGCTGAACCCCCCCGACACCCCCTCCCCTCCCCAGTAGGGATGGGACGATATGAATATTTCATATCACGATTATTGTGACAAAAGAAATCGCGATTTACAACATTATCACCATAATCAAAATCCGTTATCCTGGGGCGGAACATTTGCCCCAAAAAATTAGCAGATCTACAAGCTCACAACGCGTTGTGAGCTTGTAGATTGGCTAGAGAGTGCAAAAAAAGACTGTATCAAGTATGAAGTATCAAGTCATAAGTACCTTTTTACCAATTATAGAGGGTTTAAGTGGTACCGGATATGCAGCTCGGCAAATAAAAGGTTGAATTGATCCCGGTGCATGATGGAGGATGATATCGCACGATACATTAAATCTCCGCGATGCGATTATCGTGAGTGTTTTTTTATGTCACGATAAACGATAATATCGCTTATCGTCCCATCCCTACCACCCAACCCTCTCCTCGCCCACCCCCGCGCCCCCCCCCCCCCCCCCACCCCCAAACATTTTTAATTATATCTCCTCTCAAGTAGCGCGGCTCGGTAACCAAGGAGCTGACATTGATGCATGTGCTGATAAATCCGCAAACACTGGAAACAAGATTAACAAAGATTTTGAGGAAAGGGTGACAGCTAATTTTGCTCAGTGGTCGACGACGCCGACGCCGCGTTTCGGGGGGGGGGGGGGGGGGGGACTGATGTTTTTGATAGAGCGAGGGGAGCGAGCGAGCCGCGCCCGGGAATCCGAGCGGGCGTGGAGGGGGGAGGGGGGGAGGAGGGACGACGACGTGGGACGTTAATGCCAGGAGTTTCGCGGCATTTG
>NC_137832.1:62486558-62504058 GCF_963921795.1 Nannobrachium achirus | reverse complement strand
TTTTCCATCCGTCCCGCTCAGTGGCGTCAGTTCAGAAAAAGCTAAGGTTATGGCAACATGACTACCTTAATAATACATATATATATATATATATATATATATATATATATATATATATATATATACCTTAGCAACAGGCATGATACATTTATTTTAAGAAGTACATTTTTTCCCCCGTTTCTATGGTTTCTTGGGCTGGATATGGCAGCATGGAACGGTTGTTCAAGTGCATTAGCACCTGTGCAGCTGACCTGCTGAACCTGGGAATATACCATTTGTCAAAATGGGGAGAATAAAATTATAATACCTTGTTAAAGTGACCATTTTGTAACATTTGCATTTGGAGTTATTTTACTGTAATTTAACCAACATAATAACCAGAACAGATAGGCAAAGAGACATTCATGGATTTATATTTAAAAGTAACTTTTATTTTCTCCCCTGCAGCTGCATACCCCTGCCATACCCAATTGACGCCCCTGGTCCCGCTCCCCCCATCTGCTTTCGCTTTTGTCTAACCCCCCCCCCCCCCACACACACACACACACACCCCAAACTCTGTGAAAATGAGGAATGCGGCGTGACCCTGACCCCCGTGGGCCCGGCGACCACCTCCGACCCCGGCAGGTGACCCCCGCTCCGCCGTTTTGACAGCTTGATTAATTACCCCGGCGTTATGATTTATGAGAAGAAGCAGCATGTAAAAATAATAGACAACAGGTGGTCTGGGAGAAAAGAAGAAGGGGGAAAAAAAGAAAGAAAAAGAAATGGATTTGAAAAGTGCTGCCTCGAGTTGGGAACGCTGGTGTAGTGACGATGGTGGGGGGGGGGGGGGGATGTGTACACGTCACTCAGAGTGTGTGTGTGTGTGTGTGTGTGTGTGTGTGTGTGTGTGTGTGTGTGTGTGTGTGTGTGTGTGTGTGTGAGTGAGATCAGAATGTGTATCACAGCTGTGTTTCCATCTCTTTGTGTGTGTGTGTGTGTGTGTGTGTGTGTGTGTGTGTGTGCGCACTGCGCGTGCATGTGTGTGTGTGTGTGTGTGAGCATGCGTGTGTGTGTGTGGTTGTGTAGGGTTAATGTGTGTGTGTGTGTGTGTGTGTGGTTGTGTAGGGTTAATGTGTGTGTGCTGTCTGTAGTTCATCAGCGGCACCACGACTCATCATCATCGTTATTGTCGGGCAGAAAAAACCTGTTATCTCCATATTTTTTTATTTACAGTAAATTAAATTCCTATCCACCCGTTTTCCGTGGGAATCTACTCTAGAACAGGGGCATAGTTCCGCCGATTTAAAACTAATCCAATACGGAACTAAAACTTCCTATGTTTGGGCCGCTAGTTGCGCTGTTTTTCCCCCCGCGAGGTACCAAAAAGAATGTGTATACATTGGACCCCATTAGTTTTCCCCTTTGATTTTCTAACCTTAATAAACATCGTCATAAATACTTTATGGTTCCTGTCGCTAGTGAAAAACTCCCTTTCAATCACCATGATATGCCTTTTGTGCAAATATGGTCCCATTTATGTTAAAATTGAATATACATTTGCGGGGGGAGTGGCCAACTAAACTGATACTAGCCTGCTGTGTTCTTCTTCGTGTGCTTTATTTCGGGAGGCTCAACACCACATTCTCCCATGTATCCCTGCGGTTCCACGTGACCGTTGGCAGCCAATAGCATGCCTTGTGATTCCTGGGGTACCATTCAAACAACGATGGCGACACCCATACAAGGGACAAAAAAACGTCATTTTCGCAGCATAGAAACCAACGGCTTCGCATCGTCCATATTTATTTTACAGTCTATGCTCTAGAATCATGTGTGGGACACATGCATCCGGTAAGCATGTAGAAAACAGCTGAGAACGGCTGACATACAAGCTCGCGTCGCAGATGCGACCGCAGTGAGCTTGTAGATCGGCTCGGCTGCCGACGCCGGAACTGCCGCCCCCACCTGCTGTGCAATGCATGATGGGACATCAGAAACGTGTGGATGGGCCCACGTCGTCATACTACAGCAGGGGTTCCCAAACTTTTTTTTTGGTCTCAGGGCACCCCATAAATATTTATTTTTTTAAATCCAAGGCACCCTACATTATAATTTTCACTCCCAGCACCTTATATTTATAGCATATTGTCGTTGTCGGGTTGAAACCTTGTATGTCCAAAACCGTTCGTTTTGTATTTATCATCTATAAAATGTACTAAACTAGTGAAAACAGCAGATCTACAAGCACACAGCGCCTCGCGATTGTGCGACAGTCTTGTATGATGAAGCAGGGCTTTGCTTTACCAAAAGACGTACGCATTTGAAACTTGGAGATATGAGGTTTCTGCCCGACAGTGATGATATTTTAGTGATTATGTTGCGAGGAAAGCGAGATAATAGCCATTTTGGTTAGGACTGACTGAAAATAACTTTGTACTTCAAGTTTAAAATGACACAAAATATTTTTTCAAGTGTCCAAATAAATTCCAAATGTTATCAAATTATCTCGCCGCACCCCTGGACTGCCGTCGCGGCACCCCAGAGTGCCCCGTCACCCACTTTGAAAACCCCTGTACTACAGTGTCACACAATAGTAGCAAGAACAACCTTTCTAGTTAGTCTGTAAGTATAAGTAACCCTTCATGTCAAGGACCACCAAATTGACTCTTAGTAGCCCGCGGACTCCCATTTGAAAAGATATGCCAGGGACCCCCTAAGAGAAGATTTTTAAGTCTCTAACGGTGATTCTCAACCTATTTTACTTTCAAAGACCCCCAGTTCATCTCTCCCTCGAGTTACAGGTACATACCCACGAGGGTCCATTTGGTTCCTAACTTATCATTTAGCTTGGGGACCTCCCTGGAACTCCCTCAAGGACCCCCTGGGGGAATGCATGAAGTGAAGCACATTTTTAATGTTGAATTCTGAAAAGCGTAGTAGTTTTGGACATTTCCATTGGACAACAACGTCATGCGGTCTGGTGTGATGGCGGGGTATTGGGGCGGGGGGGGGGGGGAGACCCGTGGATTCCAGCGTGCGTTCGTAGCGCCACATGCGTTCCGCCGAGCTCAAAGATCAGCCATGACGCCATGGAAAGAGCTCAGAACACGCGAACACACACACAACATTCTGTTCACTGACGCACATGTGCACACAGATGCACCGACGCATATGCACCGACATGCATGAGCAACACGCAGTACTGAACGGCGCTGCGTGTGTTCAGTTGACACACGCTTCGCTCTCTTTGTGAGGTCACTTCCTGTGAAAATAAGCAGAGCAAACGACAGGTCAGACCCTACACACTTCAAACCACAGCCTGTGATTGGACACGGAGATGTCACCTGACTCTGTGCGTGTGTGTGTGTGTGCATGTGTGCGCGTGCGTGCGTGCATGCTCTTGCACATGTGCTTGTTGCATGCACAGTTGCGATCGATGTGGCACATTTTGAGCTTGCAGATAACGCAGTTAAGGTTTTTTTTCTGTTTGCTGCATGATTAAAACACATTGGATTTTGTGTGCAAGGCTGTGCTGAATCCACACTGCAGATCCGAAAAGGAGTCATAAAAGGAGTCAATGAGTTTTTACTGCATGCGACAAGATGCACGAATCGAACTGGGTTCGATCGGGAAAAAAACGCACTGCCGCAGCCACCTGCCGCATGGCAAATTCAGAGCCGGTGTGCATGAGGTCATAGAGAATCATTGTTTTCTTAAAAAAAAAAGAAATGTCAGTTTTTTCCGTGCAAAGCCCTTTAGTGTCTCTATTTGGTCATATGACAAAGCATGCTGTATACCAGTGGTCCCCAAACTTTTGAGGTCGAGACCCAACAAAGACATTAGACGTTTGCCCGGGACACAAGCTAGTGAAAACAGCAGATCTACAAGCTCACAACGAACATGTAGATCGGCTAATATCACTACTTCTTAATTATTGGTAATTTTTATTTATGGAATTAATTAGATTGGTTTGTTTGTTTTAACATGTGTATATACTGTAACTGTATATTTTTTTTATTATTAACAATATACAGTGTGTGTAATGTGTACACACACACACACACACACACACACACACACACACACACACACACACACACACACACACACACACACACACACACACTCTCTCTCTCTCACTTTCTTAAATGTGGGAAAAAAAGAAAAGTGTATTTTTACTGGAGTTGTGACCCACACAGGGGTCCCGACCCACTGTTTGGGGACCAGTGTTGTATCGGCTCAACCATCCAAACCCCATGCGTTGTTGAGCGACCTGTTTGGAGGCGCGATTTGAGCTTGTAGATCGGCTATTTTCTGGCGAAGGAACACGGATGCTGAGATGGAGGGAGACAGACAGACAGACAGACAGAGCAGGGCCACCAGTCCCGTCTCTTAGGCTCTCACCAGCAGGTCACAATAACAGGCCACAGAGGTCAAGGGATGCCTCTTTGACCTGCTGACCCCTGGAGGTCACGGTGGGCTCGCAGTGCTCAGTAAGATTAATACCCCGCGTAGAGAGAGACAGTGTCATTGTACACACACACACACACACACACACACACACACACACACACACACACACACACACACACACACACACACACACACACACTTTTATCTCATTAAAAGGTATATATTATGTAAAGAAAGGAAACAATATCTACTGATTGATTGATGACCTATTATGCTTGGCAGTCTTAATATTTATATGGTGGTGAAAGTCTGTGTGCTGTTTATTTATGTGCGAGTGTAATTTACGTAAGACTCAGATTGGCTAGATAAAGTGAATCTTTTCATAATTGTGTGTGTGTGTGTGCGTGTGCGTGTTTGTGTGTGTGTGTGCGTGCGTGCGTGCACGTGCGTGTGTGTGAGAGTATTGACATTGATTTGGATGATTGATTGATTTGTTGATTGATTGAACACTTTATTTGCAGTTTCCAAAAAACAAAAAAAAAGCACAGCAAACTACAGTTCAATAAAGGACTGGTAAGAGGATTTAAAACCCAAGAAAGCACTGACTTGTTTCCATTGGGCTCCCTCCTTGTACTCAATTCATCGAAGCAAGTGGCAGGGTTCCCACGGTCATGAAATTCCTGGAAATATTTTGAAATTAGAAAAATATTTTTCCAGTACTGGAAAAGTTTTGGAATTGATCAAGGGTCCTGGAAGGTCCTGGATACAATAGCTATGCATTGTCTTTGGTTATTGATTTTGTTAATACCTCTGAAATGACAAATTAAACATGGGCCAAATTGTCAAAATATTAGAGGCAGACATTGTGAAAATAGCAGATCTACATGCTCACAATACCTTGCGTTGCGAGGCGTTGTGAGCATGTAGATCTGCTATTTTCACAATAGAACCGTGTTATACAAAATTCCTCAACTGGGTCCCCAGTTCACATATGATTAGTTCGGGGGTCACGACCTGAAAAGGCTGAGAACCACTGGCATACACTACCTGTCTTTGGGCATTGCACATAGGAGTAAGCGACTTGTTATTGAGCTGAATTATTGTTATATAGTCCTGGAAATCGGGTTAAATATTCTGGAAAAGTTTTGGAAATTAATTCGGCGTCGTTCAACTTGGAGACGCAGGCGAGTCGGTTTACCTGGTCCCTTGACGGTCCAGGCTACACCAGAAAACGCGCACGCACACGTGCGCTGTCTGTGCGTGTGCGAAAAGCTACACAAAGGAGGGAGTATATGTGCGGGAGCCCTGAGGAGTCTGTGTACAAAACGCATACGTGCGCACAAAAAATAGAACCAATCCTATTTGTACAGCATGCATATCCGGGGCTCGCGCTATCCGTGAGCCTGGTTTAGCCGATATCATTGATATTAACTCATTGACTGCCAAGGCCCGAGTTTCCCGAGTTATTACAGTAGTCCCAGGCTGCCAGAGCCCGAGTTTCCCGAGTTGGAAGCCATTTTGAAAAAAAAAAAAAATCAAAATTTTTTTTTATAAAAAAAAATTCTAAAAATGCCTCAAATGTATTAGGCATGATCGCAATTGTGAAATTGCATTTGTAGCCCCATAACAAACAAACACATCTTTCAAAATGTCAAAAATGGCTGTTTTGTCTGACTTTGAAGGCTTGTAACTCATGAATGCCTGAACGGATTTCCAAGCGGATTTTTTTTTTTGAAAGCTGTTAAAAAGTACTACACAAATGATGCATATATGGTGCATGGGCGTGCACGATCCGTGCACTAAAAATTGATCCGTGCACTAGAAATCTAGGATAGTGGCAGTCTGGTACTTGGGGGCCATCTTGAAATGGCATTCAATGAGTTAAAAACCATTTAGAACGGGGTACACATTATTGTGTATCATTGTTTTATGCTTTAACTACTGAAAAATAGCAGATATACAAGCTCACAGCGCGGCACCGAGTGCCGCGGTGTGAGCTTGTAGATCTGCTATTTTTGAAAAATCGTGAAAATTAAGTTAAGTCAGTTAAGTGAAAAGGTCCTTTTCACTTAACTGGAGCTCAGTTCGTCTGTTGGAGAGACTACTATGTCACTGGTTCTCAAACCTTTTCATGTGAAGGACCCCCAAAATGATATGTATTTGGCCACGGACCCCCATCTCAAAATATTTAGTTCCAGGGACCACCCCATAAGCACAATTTGAGTTACAAACGTTCGCTTTGAAAATAGATTTGCACACATTTTCATGACTTTTTTCAAAAATAGCAGATCTACAAGCTCGCAGCGCGGCACTCGGTGCCGTGCTGTGAGCTTGTATATCTGCTATTTTTCACTGGTTAACTCTCCCAACGCTTTGAACGTTCACGTTCGCCCGATTTCGCAAGACCTCTCCGCCAATACGGCGCTCGTTCGGTTCGTTCGTCTGATGACTGTAAGCTGATGAGGGGTCGCGCGGCCGTCTACTGTAAACACATTTTCCGCGGTGATGGTGTAAAAAATCCATTATGCGTTAGATCAACGGAGAACAATTCACTTCCTTGTTGATTTCCTCTGGCTGTAAGGCTCTGGGGCCAGTGACTGGTCTTCTTCTTCTTCAACACATAACAGGCAAATTCACATTCATTCTCGCATGACGCCGCCCTCTGCTGCCTGGCAGACCAAAGTGCACTATTGCACAACCAAAAAAAATAAAAATAAATAAATAAATGTCTGTCTGTCTATCTACTATAACGTCGCAAAGGTAAGCCGCTTTTTGATGGCGCCAGACCCAATAAATAAATAAATTATCTGGCAGTAGGAGAGTTAAAGCATTCGATAATTCTAGGCCAAAATGGATTGTTAAATGGATCTTTCCAAAACGCGCATATACGCGTGAAAAGGCTCGGTGTAGCCCGGTCGTAATGTGTAACATAACTCCATAACTCCATGCTACATGGAATGTGTCTTTTTTAATGTACTCATGTTTGTGTACTGTTTTTTTTCCATGGAGACAAGTGTGACACCCCCCACCACACGCACACGCGCACGCGCACACGCACGCACGCACACACACACACACACACACACACACACACACACACACACACACACACCACACACACACACACACACACACACACACACACACACACACACACACACATATATATAGACATACGTGTTCACATGTGTTGCAGTGTATGGAGGTCTGGCCTACCACTGACCCCCGCCTGGGTGGAGTTTGTACACATGTGCTGGGGGTGGGGGGGGGGGCTGTCTGTCTGTCTGTCTAACTACCTGTCCAGATGGTGAAGTGGGGTCCCTCTAAAGAGCGCTCTACTCTGCTCTTATACTCGCGGCTCGTACAATCTCCGCGCAAAACTCCCGTCTCCGGCCCGCGGCGAGCGCCTTGGCGCACGGCGGCCGGAGACAGTTTGATTTCCTCCACAGCTGCTATGGTCATCATCATCATCATCATCATCATTATAATCATGGTCATCACTGTGGTCACACTTTATCCACGCTCGGTCTCTGCCGCCGCCGCAGCCTACGCTTTGCGTCGGGTTTAATGATGTCCGGCCTGAAATCGCTGCCAGATTCCTTGTCATATTTGTCACAGACAACCTCATCATCACTTAAGTCATCATCCCTGGAACTATATGTATATATATATATATATATATATATATATATATATATATATATATACACATATCTGGTTCTTAAAGTGAGGTCCGCTCGGACCCCCAGGTGTCCTTGAGGTGGGTCCCCAGCAATAAAATGAATATATTCGATTTTCCAGATATTTGTAAAATCTAAAGTCTATAGGCAAGTCATGAGCTTGTAGATCTGGCAAATATATGTATATACTAGTAAGACAAGCAACCTCGCCCTAGGTCGCGCCACAGTGATGTGGACATCAGGGAACTCTATATATGGGCATAAAAGGGATTTGTTCTGCTGGCATCACAGGGATCTCCATATCTCCATATATGGGCATAAAAGGGATTTGTTCCCCCTGGCATCACAGGGATCTCCATATCTCCATATATGGGCATAAAAGGGATTTGTTCCCCCTGGCATCACAGGGATCTCCATATCTCCATATATGGGCATAAAAGGGATTTGTTTTCCCCTGGCATCACAGGGGTCTCTCTAACAGAGGGCATCATTAATGTTGATGACATCAGGGAACTCCATATATAGGCATAAAAGGGATACTGTTAGTGTGACATCACAGTCAAGCCAGTGCGTGATGTCAGAGCGGCAAACCCATTCTGGTAGAGAGGTTCCCCTGACATCACAGTGACATCAGAGCATGATGACATCATGATGACACATGTTTACAGTCTATGGGTTTGCCCATAGACCGTAGACATTTCTCATGGTAAACTGCGACCTTTGGTCGCAATTAATAATGAAAAAAGAGATAAATCTCGTCTTTTGTGGGTCCCTGTCACGAAACCTTTTTCCCAGTGGGGTGGGGAGGGGAGGGGAGGGGAGGGGAGGTGGGGTACATATCAATCTAAGGGGGTCCTTGACATGAAAATGTCTGAGAACCCGACCGCCTTTAATATGATTCTTTATCCTCTTCTTCCTTTTTCCATCTTCCACTTTCATAAGTGGCCTTCAGGACAGGGTCAACCCCCCCCCCCCCCCCCCCCCACACACACACACACTCCTGATGTCTGATTTATACATGAAATAGTGAGTTGGGAGGGGCCGGGGGGGAGGCACCTATCATTCCATGATCTATCTCTCTCCGTGCCCTCATTAAAAATACATGTGTATGCTTAGGGGAGACAATATAGAATATATAAATCAAAATGCTAACAGGCGTCAGGAGAAGTCCCCCCCCCCCCCCCCCCCTTGTGTTTATTTCCCTATAGCCTACCCCCCCCCCCCCTCCCTCCCTCCCTCCCTCTCTCTCTCTCTCTCTGCGTACTGAGGACTCTCTCGCTGCTATTGTCTCGGCTGTATGCGTGCATGTATGTGTGCAGACATGTGCACACATAGACATCAAAGGGGGCTTGAGCCCCTGCCCTTTTCTCTGTCTGTAAAAAAAACTCCCCTTCCAGACCATAAATGCAATTTTTATTATGGTGAAATAAATGCAAATGCCCCCTCTTTCCATGCCATACCTGAAGGCAGCATTCAATAGAATTGCCTTGTCCAAACTCTCCTGAACTTGAATGCAGCATCTTATGTTGAAAGAATTGCCCTCTCTGTGTAGAAATCCATGCCGTTACGCCACATCTCCAGTATTGACTTGGTTATGCATAGTTCAGCGCGACACGTTGTGAGCTTGGAGGTCGGCTATTTTCGGTGCTTCCACGTGTGCGTGCGTGCGTGCGTGCGTGCGTTGGGTGTGTGCCTGCGTGCGTGCGTGCGTGCGTTGGGTGTGCACCGTGCACCTTTGCCACCTCATATTGTGTGTGTAGGCCGACACACTGTATGTGACGGTGACAGTGGATTATGATGCATTTTATATTTGATTTACTTGACTGTCCTTTTGGATAGCCCTGTAATATGATACGGGTTGATACTGATAAACCTTGAGCTACTTTTTATGTTTTATTCAGTAATATACTGTTACAATAGACAAGGGAGCGCCAAGTGTTCAGTAACAGTCGTCACTGGTAGAGATCGACCCGTGGGGTCTGACCCCGATTTCGGAGAGTCCTAGACGAACCACTTGTGTGGTTAGAGCGTTCGCACTGACACTGGGTGGTCGCCTGGTCGCGGGTTTGATTCCCCTGCCATGTCATATCAAAGTAGGGCTGTCACAATTATTACATAATCGTCTAATCGTGATTATTTGACATTATCGCAATTATTTTGTCATAATCGTCATAATCGTGAATGTTGAAAAATAGTGGAAATAGCAGATCTACAAGCTCACAACGCATCGCAACGCGTTGTGAGCTTGTAGATCGGCTATTTCCACTATCAAAGTTATTTTTTAAGTAGTAAGTTGTCAAATATGTCGGTAATTTCTTTGTATATTTAGGTTATGTGTCATATCTATCATGTACAACTTCAAAGCCTAAAAGCCAAACAGAAATGTAATTATCAATGACAAAAACACAATTAAATCGTTAATCGCCAATTATTTGAGTGACAATTAACCGTCATTTAAAATGTCATATCGTGACAGCCCTATATCAAAGACAAAAAATGTGACCCAGTGCCTCCCTGCTTAGCACTCAGCATCAAGGGTTGGATTGCGTCTATTGGCCCTATCATATTGTAGTCCGTGGTGATGGTTTATCGCCGTGGTGTAGTCTTTTTAAGACAGAAAAGTACAACATTACGTCATTAGCCGCGGTGAAGAGCCATCACCTAGACATCTCTCCTCTGTTTTTACTTTCAGACATCTCCCCATAACCCCGTTCACTGATTGGTCGATCTAGACCAATCAGTGTGCCCCCTAGTTTCAGAGGCACAGAGGCGCGGTGATAGGACTTCACCAACCACCATGAGTCCGTGCCTATGATGGCCATCACATTTTTAGGCGTTAGCTTATCACCTAAAAGTTCAGGTGATAGCTCTTCACCTCAGACTCTGATAATGCCTTAAGGGGGTGTACTGGCACATCAAGCTGCATCACGCTACAGCAACAGCAGATAGGCTCCTGCCTTATGGGGGCCATGGTTTGGCAAGGCTTACTTACTATTGACGGTGCTTCTTATTGTTTTCTTCCCTTTGTATTACTGTATGTACGATAGCGCCGTCTTTCTTTATCCTTACTCTGTACCTGTAACTCTGTATCTCTAACTGCTGTGCTGACTCTGAAATTCCCCCGTGTGATCAATAAAGGTAGCCTATCTCCCAAACAGTTTCACGTCAAGGACCCGCCTAAATTATCACATTAAATGCCCCAGATGGCGCCAGAGTCATCCCCTCTAGCTGCCCAAATTTCTTCCATCCACGTCCATTGTATAATACAGGGCCCTGGTGCGTCAGTGCAAGCGTGATGACATCACTTGGTCACATGACCGTAGTCAGGATGTTTTTGTCTTCCACCCTGTATGGGCTAGTGTAGCATATAGCTGTTGTTTGCCGATCATAATTTGGTCATTTTGCCAGCCATGCCCACAGTTTTAGCCATAAAAAATACATCAGAGATAAATGGCTTTAAAGTTTGAGAAATGCATTGGATTATATGGAGAAAAACGGCGACGCGATGCTCTCAGCGTCTAATGGAAACAACCCGCGGTGATTGGGCAATATCCACGGGTTGCCCCGACCTTACGGTAAGATTTAATATTGTTACTGTAAATACAGTAAACGCGCCAAACGCGTTGTGGGCCTCCAGCGACATCAAAGAGTTTGACGCGTTGACACCACGTGGGCATTTAGAGAGTTAATGAATGTATTTTCTTTTTCCCACTGACCCCCATCTTAAAAATAGGTTGTGCCAGGGACCAAAATTGGGATCACACCGTATACAGTATACACCTTCGTCACTTCTTTTGGGCTTTGATTTCATATACTGTAGAGACCCAGGTCGCTTGTTTGTCTCCCGACAACCTGGCAACGCTGCATCAGCTCCCACGGCAGTTCCATGTGGCTGAGCAGCAACTGACTGTACGGGGGAGGGAGGGGGGAGGGGGGGAGGGAGGGAGGGAGGGGGGGGAGGGAGGAAAAGTTGACAAATGACTTGTGTAACATTTACTTGCACAATCGATAGCTCTGACAAATTCCACCTGGACGGTGATTAATGCTACATCCACCCTCAATCTACGCCCCCCCCCCCACACACACACACACACACACACACACACACACACACACACACACACACACATGCACACACACACACGCGCGCTCCACCCTCCAGCTCCGCGCGCCTCCCACCGAGGGTGTCGTGCTGAGAGCTGATGAAGCCAAGCCCCCGAACTCTGTGTGTGTGTGTGTGTGTGTGTGTGTGTGTGTGTGTGTGTGTGTGTGTGTGTGTGTGTGTGTGTGTGTGTGTGTGTGTGTGTGTGTGTGTGTGTGTGTGTGTGTGTGTGTGTGTGTGTGTGTGTGTGTGTGTGTGTGTGTACATTACTATACTTGCAAGGGCCAAAATGAACTTATTATTATTTTTATTTTATTACGTTTTTAAAGGAGTAGTTCAGCCCCAAAATGTATTTTTTCGTATCGATTACTCACACCATGGAGACTTGAGTTAAATAATATTTTTGGGTTTTTGTCGCATTCCTAAGACAAACAATTGATTATATTAAATTTACCCTTAAGGCATGCATTTGGGTCCCCATCCGGAACCAATGGGGGTAAATTTACAATAATCACATTCTTTATCTTAGGAATGCGACAAAATACGAAAAAAAATATTATTGAACTCAAGTCTTCATGGTGTAAGTAATCAATAGAAAAAAAGTCATTTTGGGGGTTTAAAGTTTTCTTTGTACTCACACAATTGTGTTAAAAAAAAAATTTAGCCACAAAGCACACTCTTGCAAGACTGTGCTTTGTGGCTAAAATGTTTTTTATTATATATATATTTTTTGTTAGGCTTACACAATTTATTTTTTTTGATTGATTGAGTACTTAATTAGTCAGAAACGTCAACAGCACGTGGTACAGTAGGCTATTCAATTCCACAACATGGCATACGAAATGATCTACAAGCGAAATGATCTACAAGCGAAATGATCTACAAGCTCACAACACCTCGCGCTGCGAGGCGTTGTGAGCTTGTAGATCGGCTATTTTCGGCAAAGAGCTTTGGTGTAGAGGGGAAAAAGAGCAGACTAAGTACAGAGTGAAAGGTCAAGTTTATTAAGTATTGACTGTTCAAGTGGTTAAATATCTGAAAACACAAATTGACATGAATCCAAAATACAGGTTGTGGGGTTCCCTGCTTCATCTCTCTCTCAACTAAGGGGTCCTTCATTTTCCCTCTTAAAATTGCTAAATACAAGGCACACATACTTAGTTTCCACACAATCCATTATTTGCATTGCAAAACGATTCAATACCGATTATCTGCACTTTAAAACGATACGATATGATACAAAGCCAAAACGGTACGATATTTTGCTTTTGCAAACGAAACGATATGGTAGATCATTGCAAATTAAAATCGATTTTTCGATTCAGTTACTATATTGTTACACCCCTAATGATCAAGTATAGCGTTAATAAAAAAAATAAAATAAAAAAAGTTAAAATATGGAGAGATACAAGGTTTCTGCCCGACGGATGTTTGTGCGTTCCGGGTGTGTGCGTGTGCTCGTGGCAGTGTGCAGCGTCCAGGGACCTGGTGTATCTTCTCGGTGTCACGGTCGCTTCAGGAGCCTCCCAGGAACATGAAGAGCAGCTGAATGAAGCAAAGTGGCCGAGCAGTGAATCCACACAGCACAGGCTGGTAAATAATTGAGATATGAACGGGCCTTGGCATTGCACTGAGTGAGTTACTTATCGGCGTGCGTGTGTGTGTGTGTGTGTGTGTGTGTGTGTGCGTGTGTGCGTGCGGGCGTGCCTGCGTGCGTGCGTGCGTGTGTTTGTGCGTGTGTGTGTGTTATATCTATCCCAGCACTACGCTGAAGAACAGAGAGTTTGTGAGGATATTGACAGAGTGCTAGAGTAGGAAAAACCGAGAGGGAGAGAGAGAGATAGTAAGGGGAACATAAGAAAATCTGCGAAGTAAATCGTTACCAAGAAATGTCTTCACCAATGTGTTTCTAAAGGTGTGTAATAATATGTACTAAAAGGTTGAAATTCAACTCCTGGGGGAAACCTCATAAAAAAATATTTGTGTTTGTTTCCCATTAACTTTACTATAATGGAAAAAAATACAAAAAATAAATCTGCTTCAAGTAGCATGTGAGGGGTCAAACTAGGGTTTTGTCATGATGCTGAATCCATTGCAAGCATTTGTTTTGCACGAAAAACATTCCGTGGGCTACAAATTGCCCCTAGAAAACGGTGAAAAGTGATGATTAATCACTAAACCATTGTTTTGTGGGTCCCCGTGTCTCCTAGGGTTGATACCCTCACAAAAACATGTAGTAATCCTGGTCTCAATAATGCTTCCCCCTGGCCAGCCGGGGCGCCTGATGGAGGGGAAAGGAACTGGTTGGAATAACGTGTTCCTTCCACGCGCTACGTCCATACCAGGGAAATCTCCACTGTCAGGTGAAAAGAAGCAACATGCATAGAAGGAAGCATGAGGTCAGTCCGTTGTCTCCCCAGGCGCGGCAGAGGAGAGCAGAGCCCAGGACTTACACATGTACTAAGTGTGTCTAAAATGGCACACCAGGGTTAGTGTGGTTAACATGCTTATATAACGAATTACAACAATTATAACAAAGAGGATTGTAGAGGTGAAAAAGAGCACACTAAGTACAGAGTGAAAGGTCAAAAATGGGTAAAAATAAAGGGGGCAAAACAAATAATAAAAGGAATGACTAGGCAGATCGTATTCCCCAACCCAACCCCACCCCCGGCAAAGCCAAACCTGAACCTAGGCATGGAAAATAGTATTGAGAATAAGACGCAATAGTTCTGCCCATCCCTTCAAACCACTGCTCCACTTTAAACTCATTTAAATTATATTCGACTTGTGCAGTCGCGGACGCACACACACACACACACACACACACACACACACACACACACACACACACACACACACACACAAATGAGGCCAAAACAAGGCCACGCATCCGTGCCAAGGTTAACAACTCCGCCATTTATTACAGACGCGCACGGCTCGACTTTTCTCCAACAAAGGTTAGCTTCTCATTTGGACCCGCGGAGCCGCGGACGACGTTCGCTCTCGTTAACATCAAGAGAAAGAGAGAGATAATTATCTCACCCACAGTCCTGGTTTTTAGCTTTGACCAAATTAGCACAGGGTTACGTTGGCTGAACCACCGAACATGCTCCCCCCTCGACCCCTGTCTTTGAACTTCAGAAAGTGTAAAAAAAGTTTAGGATCTTAAAGAAACTCAATTAAAATGTCTGCCCCTGCCAATTGCGGAAGCTCCCACCGCCACGGACAATTTGGATGTTGTTTTAACTTAGTTTGACGTCCACTTCTCTGAAGACAGTGCTCGGAACGTACAGGATGGCATAGCAGGAAAGACATAAGAACAGTTTTTTTTTCATTGCTCAGAGATACTGAACAAAACTATGTCATTTTTAGACCTTGCAAAACATGTAGATGCATATTGACTGGAACAAGTTACCTGCTCATTGCGACCAAAGGTCGCAGTATACCATGAGACATGTCGCAGCTTGTCGCCGTGTGTGTCTGTCAGTCAGTCAGTCAGTACACACTGACATCATGCTCTGATGTCACTGTTCAGGGGAACCTCTCTTAACAGGATGGGTTTGCCCCTCTGACATCACACTCTGGCTTGATGTCCCTTTTATGCACATATATTTTATGCCCATATATAGTCGACAATGTGATGTAAGAACAAGCCCATATATGGGCATTCCCAGATCACACTTGCAAATCAATTACGTCCTTGTCTGTTTTATGCCCATATACCTGTACTGTATAGAGATGCCTGTCCCGATGTCATCAATATCAAGGGGCATATCTAGATATGCCCATATTTGGTAATGCCCATGGGCATGTTCTGACATCACATTGTTGACTGTCATGTAGGAATCTCCATATATGGATAAGTGGTCTGATATACGTACAGTATATCACTGGCCAGATGGTCAAGAATTGGCGCGATCTCGCCCTTTAGGGCGGTCGCATGTCGCCCTGAGGCGTCGTACTAGTCATATACTGCACAACAATACCACGATTGCAATGCAAACCCTGTTTTTTGGTGGAGGTCGGTAAGACACAAACATCAAGCAGAAGAACAAGAGATGTGATGTTTTAACATTAGTGAGCAAAACAACACATAAGTCACTCTACTTGCACTGCACTGTGAACAAAAAACAATGGTTCTCAAAGTGTGTCCCAGGGACCCTCAGGGTTCCTTGGGTCACAAATGGACCCTTAACAGGTCTGTAACTCTGAGAGTGTATAAATTGTACCAAATGGACCCTTATGGGTCGTCAAAATATTTTCAGGTGAGGGTCTGGGGACAGTTTCAAGTAAATGTGGGGATCGTTGACATGTAACATTTTGAGAACAAACTGGTGTAAACAGCATTAGTGAGCAGCAAACCCCAATAAAATGCGATATTATGGTTATACAGTACAGTACAGGGTCTCTCTCTCTCTCTCTCTCTCTCTCTCTCTCTCTCTCTCTCTCTCTCTCTCTCCCACCCCATCACACAATGTGATGGTTGGGGGGGGGGGGGGGGGGGTTGCAGGGTCAGAGTGGCACTGAGTTAAAATGAGGAGGGAGGGGGGAAGGGGTGGGGGGGGGGGGGAACCCGTGACTTAATCTGGCAGCGCTGTGCAATCTGTGTGGTATCTCAGCCTCGGGGAAAGAGAGAGAGAGAGAGAGAGAAAGAGAGAAGAAGAAAGACTGGTGAAGAGGGGTGGGGGGGTGGGATAATGGGGGCCCCCCCGCGTGGATGAAAAAAAAAAAGGCCTCATGTAGAGACGAAGACAGACAAGGTCAACGGAGCCGGGTGGCCCTGACAGACAGACGGACAGACAGAGAGAGAGAGAGAGAGAGAGAGAGAATGAAAATCTATTCCTTAATACAGTACAATACACGCCCCCTTCTCTCTATCTTTCTCTCTCTCAGCTCTCCTCCGTCTCTTGTCTCGCCACTCGCCGTCTTCATTCGCCGTCTTTGTCCGTGTTTTCTGAGATATTTCCAATCGCGTCGCTTCCCTCTGCGTTCCGTCGGTTCGGAGACGGGGTCGGTGGGTGGGTGGGTGGGCGGGCAGACGGTGAACGGATTCCTCCTACCGACATCGCCCGGCGTTCCCGCCGCCGTCCGCCTTTCCGACTCTGCTTGCTTTTCTTCCCTTCCTCCTTCCTTCGCTGGTCGGCCATTATTGTTGTGCCTCCCCCGGCTCAGACGCAGAGGCGTCAATTGGGTATGGCAAGGTATGGCAGCTGCCATATTTTGGCTACAGGAGGAAAAAATGTTATGTACTTAAAATAAATTCATCATGCCTGTTGCTAAGGTATGGCAACATGACTGGTGTCACGCGTGCAAGACA
>NC_137832.1:62475910-62486358 GCF_963921795.1 Nannobrachium achirus | reverse complement strand
CAGTTGGAGTTTTGAAAGCAATAGCTAACATGCTAGCATGTAGCTAATCCAGGTGCATTCTGGGGGAAATTGGTCTCTACCTAGAGACCAATGACGTCACGAACGACGTCGACGTCCATTGACGCTCTTATGCTCTTGCATGTATGTTTCACCCCGCCTGAAATTCCAGCTTTGGCCAGTAGGGCGGGCCGCTTCAATGTTTACAAGCCGTTCTGGGGGCTTGAGTTTTCCCAGCAGAACCCAGCATAGCATAGAGTGGAGCCTATAATGCTGCATTCAGTGTTGAGGATGGGTGGTCTTCACCTTTAACCACTTCAGCCCTATTTACATTTTGGCCTTCTGAGAGTAGCCGATTCTACAAGCTCACAGTGTGTCGCGATGCGATGCACTGTGAGCTTGTAGATCTGCTATTTTCAAATATGTTTTATACATTTGAAAACTTGTGAAATGGCAAAAATGAATACTTTCTTCTTTTGTACTTTAGTTTTTTATTTTTTTTTACTAATTAGGTGCGTGGTCTACCTTTGTCAGTTGTTTTTCTAGATTGATATAAATTCCTATGCATTTGTTATATTGTTATATTGTTTTTTAATGTACTGACATATTATCTTGCTTATTATTGTGATGTTATCTGCTTATTGTAAGTCACTTTGGATTAAAAGTGTCTGCTAAATGCCTAAACTGTAAACTGTAAACTGTATTCACACTGAGAAAAGCCAAGCTAATGGTTTGCTTGGTAATTCAATGTATTCTCTATGCAAACCAGCTTTAAAAAAAATCCAAGCTTTTTTTCCAGCTTGGACATTTTTAAAGCTGGTTTGCATAGAGAATACATTGAATTACCAAGCAAAACCATTAGCTTGGCTTTTTCTGTAGTGAATGAGGCATTAAGCCTATCACTTTTAAACTATTTGTTTTGGTCAAAAGCGTTTTTATTTTTCATGAATATGGTACTAGTTGTCATTGCAAACACAATCCATGCCATGGTTGTCCGCCACACAAGCCATCACACTCTGCTAAACAGATGTTGTCCCCACACAAGCCATCACACTCTGCTAAACAGATGTTATGCTTTTATGTGTTTTGCCAAGTCCAGAACAGATGCCCTGTGATTGGCCAGTACAGTAACTTTTGATTTGGCACTTGTGCCGAAATGCTCACACCTAAACCATCATTTATGAGAATTGTGGTGGATTGTTTGGGACAACCAAGGCACGGATGTGTTCGTAATGACAACTAGTAACACATTCATGGAAAATAAAAATCACTTTTGAACACAACAAATAGTGTAAAACTATGCTATGAGAGACTGCTGGGTTCTGCTGGGGAAACTGGACAACAGGTGGCATTTCTGCCTAATAACCCCATGGACAGTAATTTTGGATCAAAATAAGTTGGAAGATGAACCTAGAAGTGATTTAGGGAGGAGTTGTCCTTTAAGAAGCAGTAAACTCAAAGTAAACAGAATTTCTCCATGTTGGAAGATGAACCTAGAAGTGATTTAGGGAGGAGTTGTCCTTTAAGAAGCAGTAAACTCAAAGTAAACAGCATTTCTCCATGTATAAATAAATATTGCTGTATTGTATACTGTAGTATTCATAACCCCAAAGCCAGGACTCAACACAGGCAGATCTCCAGATGATAAATGTTTACCGTGCGGCGATGCAGAGTACTTAAGACATTCTAAACACAAGTACGTACGGAGACGGTACAATTAACGCCACAGAGCAAGTAGTCCAATTATAGTGTCTAAGTGGTTCAACCAAATACGCTTCAGGGTAATGAAAATGGTATAATAACCAACCATAGAGATGAAGTGCACACAGACAAGTGTACAGTGTTCGCTGTTTCCTGATGAATAGTGCTCTCAGTATCTGAGGGGGAATGAGAGAAAAGTTACCCTTTTTGCCAAATGAACCGCTTAAAGTTATACCATGTAACTTTTTTTATAAAACAAATCTTAAAATTGTCCTAACTGTTAAATCGCTAAAGTTTTAGAACCCCCACTCCGTTATTTTCAGCTTCAAAAGCCTTCTCTTTATATGTTTTCTATGAGCCGTGAGGGGGGGAGAATTTCGCGGCAAAATGACGTCATCATACACTACCGGCCAATCACAGCGAGGGTTATACACTGCTGGCCAATCACAGCGCATCTTGAAGTGGGGTCACTAGGGCGGCCATATTTGTAGTCTCCCGTGTGTCTCTATACTCGGGTGAACGGTGAAGCATGGGTGAAGGAGTCTGTTTCTCCGGAATGCCTGAACGCACAGGAACCAGGGACCTCTCCAAAGATAGATCTCGGCGAGGTGGAGGCAGACGCGGGGGTGTCCGCGGCGAAAAAACGGCCAAAAGACGCGGACGCGACCGAGGTTTGCTATAGAGCTACTGACCACTAGTTGAGCAACTTACACAGTATAGCTTTAAGTCCTACAATAAGTATATACAGTACTTTGCAAAAAATAGGACATTGTTGAAAAAATTCATTACATGACCAAAAATAGGGGTCAACAGGTTGAAAGTGGTTGACCTAAGGTGAAAGTTGGCGTACAGGCAATTAGATAACTCAGTCTAACTCTGAGAGTGTATGGTTCTATTTGGGCACTCTTAAATTAACACTTTTGCAGTGTCTTTTCAAGGGCTGTGTCTCATTTCTTTGGATGGCAGTAGTGTCCCTATCGTGTGTGTGTGTGTGTGTGTGTGTGTGTGTGTGTGTGTGTGTGTGTGTGTGTGTGTGTGTGTGTGTGGTGTGTGTGTGTGTGTGTGTGTGTGTGTGTGTGTGTGTGTGTGTGTGTGTGTGTGTGTGTGTGTGTGTGTGTGTGTGTGTGTGTGTGCGCGCGCATATATGCGTGCCTGCATGCACACTTACTCACACACATGAGCATGCCTCTGTGAAAGACGTCAGTCAGTCTCTCTCTGTGTGTGTGTGTGTGTGTGTGGCGCGGTGGGACCGTGTGTGAGCTGTCAATGCTAGGCGTTTCTCTTCCTCCCAGCCCCCCCCCCCCCCCCCCCCACCCCCCCCCCCCTTGACAGCACCTTTACACATACCCTAATAAGAGATAATTAGTCTAGCTACTTACTCTATAATATACCACCGTATAAGTGAGCACTGGGTTCCGTCGACCATACAGCCCAACTGGATGAGTTCACTTCACACTTGCACACTTTTTAGTGGAATAGAAAGGTAATAATTAATAATGGTCATTTAGTCCCCACTCCACATGGACACGGTGCTAGAATGCATTATATTTGCATTATAATGCCAAGTAACAGTGGACTGACCATTTGAGGGCTTCTGTGAGAGGATCAGATTAACGCGCGATGGTACTGTATGTGAAAAAACGCTCAGCCTGGACCAAAGAGATGTTTTTAATTCTGTCAGTCAATGAGTTAAATATGAATTAAACTACATTTTTTGTTTTCCTAAAGTAATCTAATCTATCCAACAGATCGTCATAAGTCAGCATTTTAGAGCAAATCTGATGGTGATTCTAGACATTTTCTAGAATCGGTGCGGACACACACACACACACACACACACACACACACACACACACACACACACACACACACACACACACACACACGGGATGCGACCACATAAGATATTTATCAATATTTTAACTTGCTTAATTCTACATGACAATCCCACTCTTCTTTTGACATATCTTTCTTAAACCTCTCTCTCTCTCTCTCTCTCTCTCTCTCTCCCCCCCCCCCCTTTTGCCTCTTTTGTGATGCTAGCAGCAGCATGAGATCATTAGCATGGCTGCAGCCCAGGTTTCTCCCAGGTTCTCTGCTGGGGGAGCAAGCATGCAGCAGCGTTGTTCACATGGTGCTATTAGCCTTGCCTATAGCCTCCATCAGGGCTGTATAATGTATGTTGGACTGACTGAGACTCTGAGAGGCCCATCTTGCACTGATTTTGACTGGCTCCACATCTGTGTTTTTCCTTACGTTTTTTGTGCCCAAGGCACAAATCAATGGGCAAGACAGACTCTCAAGCACACCTGTAGTCAATGTCCAAAACCGTTTGTTTTGCATTTATCATTTTAAAAATGATTCAAACTAGTGAAAACAGCCGATCTACAAGCACACATCGCGAGGCGTTGTATGCTTGTAGATCGGCTGTTTTCACTATACTTTTGTGCGACGGCCTCGTATGATGAAGCAGGGCTTTGCTTTTGCGAAAGAACATACAAATTTGGAGATACAAGGTTTCCACCCGACAACAACGATATACTATAGTGTTGTTGCTGCATGCTCTTATACCACCATTATTACTGGGGTTGGTGGGGGCCAGGACAGTAGCCCCCCTTGCGGCCGCGGGCCGCCTATTGGGGAACCCTGGAATAGGGAGTCACACTTTCTGATGGCTGCTGGTTTGACATTCCACGTTTTGCCGGCATAATAGCAGAACAGCCCTTTAGCCTCCCCACCGACAGCCTCCTTGTGGTTCCAGTTCAGTGTTTTGAGGAGTTGATTGACAGGCCAACGACTTTGTTCCAGAAAGTTGTCGTTGTCGGGGACCCCTAAATTGAGTCCTGGGTTAAAGGGAGGGGGGAGGGGGGGAGGGGGGGGCACTGGGGGACAGAGGGGATCGGGGGGGAGGGGGGGGGACAGGACAGGAGGATAAAGATGCCTGATTGCGTCCGCCACGCCTCGGTGTCAGTGACCCCTGAACTTTGACCTTTGACCCGGGCGGGCAGTCAGCGGGGTGTCGGCATGTTTGACCTCCTCTCTTCTTCATCGTCCACGCCTCCTCCTCATCCTCCTCCTCCTCCTCCCTGTCCTCCAGTACACTTCCAGAGTGAGCTGTCACACACCCACACACACACACACACACACACACCCACACACACACACACACACACACACACACACACACACACACACACGCTCTCTCATGCGCGCAGGGGCGTCACAAGGGGGGGGGAAGTGGGACTGAGTTATTAGGGCCCAAGGTGGAGGGGCCTTAATTATTTTATACTTTAACTATTGAACAATAGCAGATATACAAGCTCACAGCGCGGCACCCAGTGCCGCACTGCGAGCTTGTAGATCTGCTATTTTTGAAAACTTGTGAAAATGTGTGCAAATCTTTGAATATATGTATTTTTTAAGCGAACATTTTAACTCAAGTTTTGCTTCTGGGGGGTCCCTGGAACTAAATATTTTGAGATGGGGGTCCGTGGCCAAATACATATCATTTTGGGGGTCCTTTACATGAAAAGGTTTGAGCACCACTGACATAGAAACATAGGTTTTCAAAAAACCTTAGAAGGATTGAAATATTCAAAGACATTTTCAAAATGTTTCAAAAATAGCAGATCTACAAGCTCGCAGCGGAGCTGTGAGCTTGTAGATCTGCTATTTTTCAATAGGTAAAGCACAAAATGTGAGTGAATCCTTGTACCCAGGGCCCAGATTTTGGTGCGACACCACCTGCACGCGCACGCACACACAGGCACACAGAGTGGCGCAATACCGGGTTCGAATCCCGCCGGGGACGCTGTGGAGCCCTGGGGGGGCGTGTTCTCTCCTCCGCGTCATCATACTCTAGGTGGGGTTGGCGACATGGCCTTTTCTCTGTGGAGTTTGCATGTTCTCCCTGTGTCCTCCTAGGGTAGGTACCCTCACAAATAAAACATGCAGTAATCCTGGTCTCTATACCGCGCCTGATGGAGGGGAAAGGACCTGTTGGAATAACGTGTTCCTTCCACGCAATACAGTACGTCCTACCCGGGGAAACTCCCCCCCCCCCCCCCCCCCCCCCCCCCTGTCAGGTGATAAGAAGCGGTGTGATCACTCCTCATGCATTCAAGGAAGCATGAGCTCAGTTCCGTTCTCTCCCTAGATTGGCAGAAGGAGTGTAGCGCCCATGGGATTACAGCAATTGGCACTGGTGAAAAATGGGTTACAAAATTGTGGGATCTATCTAAAAAGAGTAAAGGAAGTGGAAAAAGAGACGAATTAAGATTAAGGCGTGTGTGTGTGTGCGCCTGTGTGCGCCTGTGTGTGTGTGTGTGTGTGTGTGTGGTGTGTGTGTGTGTGTGTGGTGTGTGTGTGTGTGTGTGTGTGTGTGTGTGTGTGTGTGTGTGTGTGTGTGTGTGTGTGTGTGTGTGTGTGTGTGTGTGTGTGTGTGTGTGTGTTGCGCGTGCGTGCGTGCGTGCGTGCGTGCGTGCGTGCGTGCACGGACACACACTGTGGGTGGGGGTATCAAATCAAACTTGTTTGCAGAGCTGTTTTTTCATCCGTTTTTGACCCCGGATCCCTTTCTTACTACTACTACGACCACACACACACACACACACACACACACACACACACACACACACACACACACACACACACACACACACACACACAGAGAGGAGAGGTCATTCCTCATTTACCCACAATTAAAGTGACTTTTACACTATTAAACGCACACACATGGACGCATTCGCGCACGCACGCACGCACGCGCACACACACCAACAGACACACGTCGGGGGTCCTCGATAGAGTTGAGTTGATTAACACGCTTCCTTACACACATTAATAAGCTCTTAACTGCTTTTAGGATTGCTAGTTTTTAGCCCCCCGTCTCATAGTGTGGAACCCCTCAACCCTGTCTAATCCACTGCACTGGATCACATCGGGGGGGGGGGGGGGGGGGGAGCAAGTGTTTCTCAATCTTGGTTGGCTTGAGTACCCCCTTTCCCCGATTTCTGAATCCAAGTACGCCCCGTTTACCCGGCAGTCATATGATGCATTTTGCATCATATGACCAGTTGTAGCATGCTGAAATACTAAAATATCTAAAAACACAGATTGAACACAAGAAATAACTCAGGATTGTGTTGACCGTGTCCCAAACAACAATAAAATAAGATCTGGTTGTCCCAGAGGTGAGGTGGTCCTTTAACGTCTGTAGAACCAACCATGTGCTGTGAGGGATCTTTCATGCCATTCGGGCCAATTCGGCCTCGGCTTCAATTAGTAGTCAGGATGTACTTACAGTAGTTACTTTACACCACTGGATCGGTCGGTGGTGATGGTGTGTTTAGTTTAGTGCAGGGGTCTTCAACAAGGGCTCTGGGACCCCTAGGGAGTCCTCAGAGTAATACCAAATCCGCCAAATCTTTGTGATAGGATCATTCTCAACGCCTCGTTGAGAGCTTGTAGATCGCTGTTTTCGGCAAATAGGTTTGGTGTAGAGGTAAAAAAAGAGCAGACCACGTATTTTCTCTTTGCAGATGAGTAAGCTGGCTATGCGAGGCTAAGACCAAGTACAGTGAAAGGTAAACTTTACTAAAAACACAAATCCAACATAGACTCTGATGACAGCGTTGTCAAACAAGTCCTATGAATCTATCTGTGAAATCAAGGTAAATCTGCATCACACATTTATACAATATGTAGAGGGGGGTCCCTGCTTCATCTCTCTCTCTCTCCTCGGCTAAGGGGTCCTTGGCCTGAAAACGTTGAAGACCCCTGTCTTCGGTTGTTATGCTGGCGTTGGGTGGCATCGGTTCGGTTGGTGCAGTGCTCTGTTGAGACGGTTATGGGTGGGTGGGTGGTGTGTAGGACCGGATGGTGGGTGTTTTCAGGTGGGGTGGTACTGTAGCTGGTTAGGTGGTGTTGGGTGTGTACATCCCGCGGGTTCATATATAGGGAGTTTGGGAGTTCACTTTTCCTTCTGAATTTTCACAGTAATCCAGTTAGCTATTTTCTGTCAGCCAAGCGGAGGAATAGGACCCAACAAAAGGCACATTCATGGACTTAAGAAGCTTCCACCAAAAGAGTTCAACCAAGGCTGACTGACTGGGATTAGGCCAACAGGGCCAGAGAGAGAGAGGGGGGGAGGAGGGGGGGTAGAAATGAGGTAAAAAAAAAAAGAAGAAAAAAAAAAGCAAGACGGGGACAGAAAACAGAGCTAGGTCTCTCTTTAAATTAAGTACCGTTTATTTTCTTTTTTTTAACAAAATGACTGAATTACTTTCTTCTGCTCTTGTTCTTTTTTCCCAGTTTTTTCTTCTCTATGCCTTTTAACGTCTCACATTGTTACGCGTCTAAACTTTCAGAGAGAGAGAAAGAGAGAGAGAGAGAGAGAGAGAGAGAGAGAGAGAGGGGTGAGAGGCCTCTCTCTCTCTCTCTCTCTCTCTCTCGTATAGCATTTTGAAGTGGCTAGAGGATTGAGGCTACTGTAGTTTCTTTTTTCTTCCTCTGTATTCAAGTCCTTCTCAAGCACCAGCGACTTCAACAAGAAAGCAGAAATCTGTACGTATACGGCTAAGACCCCGGGAGAGCGGAAAAAGTGCTTCTCGCCCCCCGCGTGTCTCTATCACGTCGTTATTCAGCGGGGGAAACCACAATAGCGGAAATATCTGGGCGCTCCATTGTGGCTCCGATGTTTTCATTGGAAGCTTACTGTTCACTGGTCTGTACGTAGTGTTATATTTAGCTCTCTGCGCGTCATCTCTCGGTCATTATGTTCAATACATTGTATAACATCACTGTCGGGCAGAAACCTCGTATCTCCAAGTTTCAAACGTGTGATGTAAAGCCCCGCTTCACCACACAAGGCCGTTGCGCAAAAGTAGTGAAAACAGCCGATCTACAAGCACACAACGCCTCGCGGCGCGAGGCGTTGTGTGCTTGTAGATCGGCTAGTTTTCACTAGTCTAAATCATTTTTAAAATGATAAATACAAAACGAATGGTATTTGGACATACAAGGTTTCCAGCCAACAACGACGATAAGAGGGCTCCATTATGGTGCAGGGCAGCTAGTCTGTTGTATTGTACCGTATTGTCTGATATCACGGCGTAATAATGGACACAAACGTACCGTACCCCTCCATGTACAGAATGTTCCCTCTCCTAGCCAAGATTATTCAGCTAATTAAGTACATTTACTTAAGTACTGTACTTAAGTGCACTTTTGAAGTATTTGTACTTTACTTGAGTATTTCCAATTTCCAATACGTTTGCTTCTACTCCACTACATCTCGGAACCAAATATTGCACTTTTACTCCACTACAACTTTAGTTACTACAGTAGTTACTTTGCAGATATAAATTATTATATTATAACAAATGCATAAACCACCATTTCTTACCTAGGCTGTTTGAAAAATAGCCGATCTACAAGCCCACAACGCGTCCGCATAGCGACACGTTGTGAGCTTGTAGATCTGCTATTTTCAAACATTTTTTTTTTACTTTTACTTTTGGAACTTTAAGTACATGTTTATGCCAACACTTTCATACTTTTCCTCAAGTACATTTTGAATCCTGGACTTTTACTTGTAACGGAGTACATCTAACAGTGCAGTATTGATTCTTTTACTCATGTACAAAATGTGAGTACTTTTTTCCACCTCTGCCCTGTAGACTGCAAAACTCAAGAGAGGTCACTTTGTTTGTTTCGTTCTCCGTTCATGTCATGCGCGCATAGTTGAAGTGGCGTTATTTTCATCATGAATTGGCCGTTGCAAGTGTGTGTGTGTGTGTGTGTGCTCCTTCCTCACAGAAGGAGCATCCATTATGGAGGTCCCGTCGCTCAAGTCTCCCCGTCTCTGTACGTCCGTGTCCCCTACACCTCCGTCTCTGTACGTCCCGTGTCCCCTACACCTCCGTCTCTGTACGTCCGTGTCCCCTACACCTCCGTCTCTGTACGTCCGTGTCCCCTACACCTCCGTCTCTGTACGTCCGTGTCCCCTACACCTCCGTCTCTGTACGTCCGTGTCCCCTACACCTCCGTCTCTGTACGTCCGTGTCCCCTACACCTCCGTCTCTGTACGTCCGTGTCCCCTACACCCCCGTCTCTGTACGTCCGTGTCCCTACACCTCCGTCTCTGTACGTCCGTGTCCCCTACACCTCCGTCTCTGTACGTCCGTGTCCCCTACACCCTCCGTGTCCCCTACACCTCCGTCTCTGTACGTCCGTGTCCCCTACACCCTCCGTGTCCCCTACACCTCCGTCTCTGTACGTCCGTGTCCCTACACCTCCGTCTCTGTACGTCCGTGTCCCCTACACCTCCGTCTCTGTACGTCCGTGTCCCCTACACCTCCGTCTCTGTACGTCCGTGTCCCCTACACCCTCCGTGTCCCCTACACCTCCGTCTCCGTACGTCCGTGTCCCCTACACCTCCGTCTCCGTACGTCCGTGTCCCCTACACCTCCGTCTCCGTACGTCCGTGTCCCCTCTACACCCTCCGTCTCCGTACGTCCGTGTCCCCTACACCTCCGTCTCTGTACGTCCGTGTCCCCTACACCCTCCGTGTCCCCTACACCCTCCGTGTCCCCTACACCTCCGTCTCCGTACGTCCGTGTCCCCTACACCCCCCGTGTCCCCTACACCTCGTACGTCCGTGTCCCCTACACCCTCCGTGTCCCCCTACACCCCCCGTGTCCCCTACACCTCGTACGTCCGTGTCCCCTACACCCTCCGTGTCCCCTACA
>NC_137832.1:62460910-62463410 GCF_963921795.1 Nannobrachium achirus | reverse complement strand
CTCAAGCAGAATTACCCGTATCTTTCGTATTGTTTAATAAACTGCATTTTAATCCGATCAGATGCCATTTTCTGTTGTTTTTCAGCCATGCGACCCCATCGGTTGCGAGGTGTACTGCACTTAGATACATTAATACCTTTTTAAGGAAACGACGACCGATCGGATTAAAATGCTCCTCATTAAATAATACGATCATTACGGGACATTCTGCTGGAGCGTACCCTATGGTGACATCTGTGAGCCTTCACTAAGCAATTTATCTTTGTAATCTGACCGTTTGTGTAGACGTATGTAGCAAATTGGTTAAACTGCTTCACGGTTGGCGCACTGTAGCGTCTTTACATTTAGCCCAATAATGCTTGAGATGCTGTTGTGGCATTATCTTTTTAGAGAGCAATAACTAAAGTTTAAAACATACATAAACCACTTTAGCCCTATGTTATACCAAGGCTATTTGAAAATAGACGATCTACAAGCTCACAACGCATTGCGGTGCGACGCGTTGTGAGCTTGTAGATCTGCTATTTTCAAACATTTTGTACTTTTACTTTTGGTACTTTAAGTACATTTGGATACCAATACTTTTGTACTTTTACTCAAGTACATTTTTAATTCTGGACTTTTACTTGTAACAGAGTGATTCTACATTGCAGAATTGATACTTTTACTTAATTATAAAATGTTGGTACTTTTTCCACCACTGTGTAAACGTTTGTGTTCTCATGCCAATAAAGCTTCTTTGAATTGAAGATTGAATTGAAGATTGCTCCCCATGTGGCGGAGTCAGGTCATTGCAGGTTAGAAATTTATTTAAAACTTGAATATCTCAAAAGTCCTATTTCAGCATGGCATCATTCTATAAGCCATATCTTCAAAACTGTTGGGTCAATCTCCACAACCAATATATCATTTTGTAGCTATGATCCCCAGCTTTCAAATGAAATGAAAAAATAAAAATGAAAAAAATTGCAATGACTGGCTCCTGGGGAGATTGGGACACATATATACACACTTCCACATGCATTCAGAGATATATACTGTACACACACACACACACACACACACACACACACACACACACACACACACACACACACACACACACACACGTACACTTTTAACCTAAGACACCTCAGGGTGACATGCATGCCCATTCTTGGCCATCTGGCCAGTGATGTATATTCAGACCAGTTACCCATATATGGAGATCCATGTACTCTATATAGTACATCCCCATTTATGCCCATACATGGTGATCCCTGTCTGAACCAGCTGCACAGATATGGGCTGTCTTCCTCCATATACGGGCATTCCCATATGAAGTCCTTATGGGCTTAATATTGATGTCATCAGGGATCTTCATATATGGGCATAAAAGGGTTTCTGGGGAATACCCATATATGGACTTTTACATAGGTGATGTCACCTGTGATATCACCTGAGATGTCACAGTGATGTGTCAAGGGAACCAACCCATAGACTGTAAAAATGTGTACACACACGTCTCACGGACACGGATAAGCTGTGACATTTCTCATGGTAAACTGCGGCCTTCGGTCGCAATCAAACTCTTTTGAGCCAAGGACCCCCTAAATGATGTGTATTTGACCCCTGGACTGAATATGTTTTGTACCAGGGACCCCGAGAAGAGAGAATGTGTGTTAAAAAAACAATCTAAATTATTGAACACACACACAACAATAGCAAGCTTGCAACACACACTTGCGAGCGTGCACACACACACACGCACGCACGCACGCACGCACGCACACACACACACACACACACACACACACACACACACACACACACACACACACGCACGCACGCACACACGCACACACAGGGCATGGAAGGGGCAGAGTGGTGTTACCTTGCGCTTGCATCATCACAGTGAGGATACGGTATGGCTCTCTGACTCTACAGTGCATCCCTCCCATACTAATCTCACTGTAAACACACTGACAGCTTCATTCACCCCGGACGCACACGCGCACTGCAGCACACACACACAAACACAACCACAATTTCAAACTGTCACACCACGCACACAAAACAAACAAACAAACACATCTGCGTATCATTCACTTAATGTACACAAACGAGTCACTGAACTGAACCGTATGTGAGGCATGTAAAAATAACTAATGTAGATTAACTGCCATGTATCTTTCAATCGTTTTTTTGACGATTTTCGGTGGCGTGCACGTTGTGCGCGTGGCGCAGGGACGTGCTGAGCCCCTGATTCAGCCCGGGAAAAAGAGTTGGAGAGGCCCTCATTGCGCGCTATAGAGAGAGATATCTCTCCATAGCGCTGCTGCTACTCAAAGATTTGCCATTTCAGATCATGACAAAGTGACAAGCCAGTGGGCCAATTACATGAGTTATATTTCGTCGTTGTCGGGTAGAAACCTTGTATGTCCAAAACCGTTTGTTTTGTATTTATCATTAAAAATGAATTAAACTAGTGAAAACAGCCGATCTACAAGCACACAACGCC
>NC_137832.1:62453297-62458297 GCF_963921795.1 Nannobrachium achirus | reverse complement strand
CACACACACACACACACACACACACACACACGCAAACAAGTATAATGTTGCGTTTTAGACGCTAAGTCTTATAGCCTGTCACTGTCTGTTTTTTGTTTTTTAATACATATATTACTGGATGAGATTGATTTACCACTGAAGTTAGCGTGGGCTGTTCACCTGCAATAAGCAATGTCAGTCATCATACTTCAATTGTAGCATCGTGAATGCATTCATTTGTTCATATTGCTGAAAAGACAGCAATCTGAAATTTTTGGCCATGGACCCCCATCTGAAAATGTTTTGTGCCAGGGACCCCTAGAAGCAAAGATTTGAGCACACACACCCCCCCCCCCCCCCCCCCCCCCCACCCGTCGTTGGGTGGAAACCTTGTATGTCCGTTCGTTTTGCATGTATCCTTTTAAAACTAGTGAAAACGGCCGATCTACAAGCACACAACGCCTCGCACCTGTAGATCAACTGTTTTCACTACTTCTGTGAGACAGCCGTGTCTGATTAAGCAGGGCTTTCACTTTGCGAAAAAACATACAAACCTGAAACTTGGAGATATGAGGTTTCTGCCCGACAGTGACGATATATTCCTTGCACGATGTGCAGTCGTACTCCTGGCCCCCCCCCCTCCCGTTACGACCCCAGAGCTCTGCTCGCCGTCCAGACAGGTTTAGTGGAAGGACGACTTCCTTTTCACCGTGTTCAAGCTTATCTGGGCCTGAGGGTGTGCTGTGTGTGTGTGTGTGTGTGTGTGTGTGTGCGTGCTTGCGTGCGTGTGTGCGTGCTTGCGTGCGTGTGTGCCTGTGTGCCTGCATGCATGCGTGTGTGTGTCGAAACAGTTTTGAAAGACTTTTTGTGCTTATTTCCGACGCCAATACTTTTTTGCCTTTAAGTAACATTCTGAATACGGGGCTTTTACTTGTAAAAGGCAGCGAAGAGCAAGCGTGTGTGTGGAAGCGTATCGTCACTGTCGGGCAGAAACCTCGTATCTCCAAGTTTCAAATTTGTATGTTTTTTCGCAAAGTAAAGCCCTGCTTCCTCATACAAGGCTGTCGCACAAAAGTAGTGAAAACAGCAGATATGCAAGCACACAACGCCTTGCGGTGTGAGTTGTGTGCTTGTAGATCGGCTATTTCACTATTTAAAACATTGTTTAAATGATAAATGCAAAGCGAACGGTTTTGGACATACACCCGGCAATGACGATATGCTTGTTTGTAGGTGTATATTGTTGGTGTTGGTCAGAAACCTATTATCTCCATATTATAACGTTTTGGTCTTATTTTGTACATTGATGCCCTATTTGATCACCCTACAGCGTCGCACAAAGCATCAACCGTAGCAGACCTACAAGATCAGAAATGTGGGGGCAAAGCGACGCGCTGGGAGATTTTAAAGCTGCTACTGTACCTTTGCTGTTTTAGAATTTGAATCCTGAACAGTAACAGTTTTGGACTTATCCATCCGACAGAGAGATGATTATACATAATGTGACTATTTTATTTTTCAAATATTTAAAACAAAAATAACAGATCACAATGTGTTGTAGTCTCAGCTTGGCCTATCTTTTTCATTATGAACACATGATATGATATGATATGATATGATGGAGGCTCTCTCCATTCCGACATGTCGCCACTCCGAAACTGACTTCTTATTGTCGGAGTGGCGACACTCCCATAGGGGTTAGGTTTAGGGTTAGGGTTAGAGATAGGGTTAGTGTCGGAATGGATACATGTCCGAAAGGAGACATGTCGGAGTGGAGAGATGCACCCGATATGATATAGTACTTTATTGTCAGTTGACACTGAAATTTGTCTTGCGACACAGCAGCCATTTATGCGACAACATAATATACAAACAATTTACACAAAGGAACCAAGACAGGATTACATACATGGATAATATAGACAAGAGCAATGTCCACCGCTAAGCCTACCCCTGGCCAAACTCCTGATTAAGCCTTCAAGTCAACTGATGGACAAGGACCTTTTTAGTCTGACCGTATTGTATGCTGGAACACCGTATCTCCTTCCTGAAGGCAGCAGCCTATATTCCCTATGCAACACATGGCTACTGTTAGAGGTAATATTTCTTGCCAACCTGAGAATGCTGTTATCATACGTAGATGTATACAGCCTCTGAGGTGGTTGTCCAACTATCTTTGAACAAATGTTCAGTTGTTGCAGCAGTTGTGACTTTAGGGCTGCAGACAAGCATCCGTACCAGGTGGTACTACAGTACTGTAGTGAAAAACAAAAGAAGAATCTCTCTACTAGCACCAAAAGAAGAATACAGGTGTGCCCTTGTGAACAACATTTGTGAAAAACACTGTCTGTCCTTCCGTCCGTCCGTCCGCCTGTCTGTAGTGTAAAAGCTCTCAGCTCTCCTAGACATCAGTATCAACCTGAGTTAAGACACAAAGGTCTGTCTGCCTGCTCTCCCTCCCTCCCTCCCTCCCTCCCGTCTCCCCGTTGCTCCGTCCCTCCGCGGCCCCCTGCCGAGCGTCGCCCATCCATCCGTAACTCTGTTAAAACAGGGTCATCCCCCGGCGTGCTCTCCGAACGCGTCCCTTTAACCTGCTCCGGAAGACGCCGCGGCTATTATTATAGCTTATAAATCATTAAGAAAGTTTAATTATACGAACATTTCATGGTGGAAATGTGCGAGCTGACACATGGGAAGGGGGATTTAATGGGCCAGCAAGTCCCAGCACTGCCAGGGAAAATATTGAGGTTAGCTTTTCTATTTTACAGCGTTGCCGCAGGCGAGCGAGGAGAGACGCATGGAAGGTAAAAGACAAGGGAGAGAGAAAAGTGAAGGAAGAGAAAAAGAGTTGCGCTGAGGAGATGACCGCGGCCTTGGCGATGATATCCACTAGCTGCACGGCCCCGAAAATTACTCTCATCTCGCCGTCAACATGAGAGGCTATTAATACGGCCGGTCAAACTGGGGAATGATGAAGACGTTTGCATGCCCGCCGACCGAACCTCGTACCACGTTTTCTTAAGTAAGAGTGCATTCTAATTAACGCAAGACTTTAATTAGTAGCCAGTCGGAATAATTTCTCTTTGTTAAAGGAAGGCCCACCTTAATTGGAAATTAACATCGGGAATGAATTATTTTAATTGCCGTCCCTAAAAAAAAAAAACATTGAATCTGAAAAGTAGAAATGTTACCGAACTTATGGGACTTTTGGTCCGTCGACTTTCTTGAATTGTGTCAATATCATTTGAATGTGAACGTGGTCGCGGCGGTGGTGGGCGCCGCCTTTTGTGGCGGCATAATCTTGTCAGTGTGTATATGTGCGCTTTAATGGGACATCGTAAACCGGATCAAACAATTGAGTCCGTATCGTTAACAGCCGTGGCGCGCGCATATGTTAATTGGAAATTAATTGAATTCTGTTGTAGTAAATACGGAGATAACCGTCCCTATCTGAAGGAGATAGGGACGGCTTATTAAAGCCTAAGTGGCTTTCAGTTGGCGGCGCCGTCGCAATAAGAGCGTTGTCAATCAACACTCGGCGAGATACACATCGCTTAGATTCAGTTGTTTCATTATTATTTCATGGAATGATATCGTTACCGCCCGGGGCAGAAGAAACCTCTTATATCCATATTTTGACTTGGTTTGAGTTTTTTTTTCTTCGTAAATTAACTTACCAGGTGTGCAAAACTTTGAATAATATGTATTTTTTAAGCGAACATTTGTAAACTCAAATTTTGTCACACAAATGTATCAAAACACAGCAGATCTATTTTTATTTTTTTATTAAATGTTTTCTCTATTCTTGAATTTGAATTGGGACAAGTTACAGTTTTAGACATAAGACATTTCCACCTGACACGATGAGACAATACACTATCAGTGGCAGAAAAGACAATAACATAACACATCAATGCAGAAGCCACTGTAGATTTTGTATGGTTATTGAAAAAGGTTTCTTCACTGAAACGCACAAACAGTTTAGAAGAACTGAAGCGAGATAAGATAACGGCTGTGTTTTTCCATTTAGACCCATGGACGAACACACACACGCGCGCGCGGTGCGCGTGCCCGCTTCTAGTAAGTGATCCCTTGCCATTCTTATGGGGTGATGAGCAGTTTCCCCTGCGTTCGGATGCCATTGTTTTACGATCGCTCCCCCCTGCCCACGACCAGCGCTCCCTCTCTCCCTCTCCTCCGTTCCTGCCTTCCCTTCTTCCTCTTCTTTTGCGGGCGGGCGATGGGGGTGGGCGGGCGGAGAGAGGCGGGCACATGGTGTGTGTGGGGGGGGGGGGGGGGGGGCATTCTGTGTGTGTGGGTTTCCTGGCCCGCCGGGTCCCTCTCAGCATCCTCTCTCTCTCTCCTCTCGCTTCTTTTGTTTCCATCAGTAGAAAAAGACGAAGCCATTCTCCTCGTACTGCTGTGTCAGTAAATATTTACTGGCCTTCCCTTTCCTCATCGCGCCCCTCACTGACGTGTGTGTGCGTGTGTGTGGGTGCGTGCGTGCGTGCTTGTGTGTGTGCGTGTGTGTGAGCGCTCAAACATAGAATTCTTCCCTACCCACACACGCCGCGTCCCGCCACCCTGAGTCCAGCGCTGTCACTCAAAAAGTCCAATGACTTGACGACACCCTCCCACCCTCCCCCCCCTCTCTCTCTCTCTCTCTCTCTCTCTCTCTCGCGCCCACCCACCACCGTTCCCTCGTTCCTCCTCTCCATCTCTCCATCTCTATTCCATCTCTCCGTCTCGTTGTGTGGCGAGCGGCCAGCGCCAGGAAATAGAGGAGGAAGTTATTGCTGTTTTCTCTTCCTTTCTCTCTCTCTCTCTCTCTCTCTCTCTCTCTCTCTCTCTCTCTCTCTCTCTCACCATAGTTCAATACAATGGAGAGCCGGGGGGAAAGAAACTGGAGTAAATGCATGTGACCTCGAAGAGCGGACCTCTGCTCCCTGGCCCTCCACACACACGCGCGCGCACACACACACACTTCACATGTTAACTCAAACACAGGCACACAGGCGCAT
>NC_137832.1:62438297-62448297 GCF_963921795.1 Nannobrachium achirus | reverse complement strand
CGTGCGTCCGTCCGTGCGTGCGTCCGTGTGTCCTCGCAGTTTGTGTGCAGCTAATCTCAGTCGCCGTTGGCCCGGTCGCTGCCAAAGTGAGCACACGCATTCCCTGGATGCCAATCTAGAATCTCTGCCCTAAATTTTTCAAATGGGCCTTTTCTAGCGCCACCTAGTGGCCGATGTTCGCAAGACACATTTCTGTGTTATTATTATTATTATTATTATTATAATAATTACCCTTATTATATTGTTCTCTCGCTCCCTGCTTTTTCTCTATTATCTTTCTATCTATTTCCTTCTCTCGGTCTGCATCTCTCTCTCTCTCTCACACACACACACACACACACACACACACACACACACACACACACACACACACACACACACACACACACACACACACACGCTCGCTTGTCTCTCCACAGATGAGTCGTCCCCCCCCCCTCCCCCCTCCCCTCCCCCAGGGAGTGTGGGGATGGTCTCCATTGTGGATTACTGTTCAGTTTTTCAGCCAATTATCCGGTGGCTCTCAACTGCCTTTGACACATAATTATCAAAGGCCTAAATAATTGTCTTTATTATTATTGTGGGTGTTTAGGCGCCCGGCAGCGGTGGTGGTGGTTCGGCGTGGCGGCGCACGTCACGCGGAGAGAGGGAGGGAGAGAGAGAGAGAGAGAGAGAGAGAGAGAGAGAGAGAGAGAGAGAGAGAGAGAGAGAGAGGAATGAAGTATTTATCTCGGCCAGAGATTAGCTTAGCATGCTGTTAAATGATGTCTCATCACTTACTTCAACTCCCACCAGTCCAGATATATGAACATGATTAATATGTCTCTCCCTCTCTCTCACTGTCTGTCTTTCAGTGCCCCCACCCCCCCACCTCACCCCCCACCACTGTCCCTGTATCACGCTGCACGTCAGCGGGCGAAAATGAGATTGCACGCAGCACGTAGCTACAGCAACAGCAACAACAACAACAAACCAAAAAACAGTCCTGCAATTAGCATTAACTTTGTGGCGGGAAGCGGCTTAAAAGTGCTAAACAAAGTACTTCACTGTTGGGTCATGGGAGGGAGGGGTCAGGGATATGGGGGGTTTGGAAAAAATATATATCCAGTTTCCAATGTTCCAAAACCGTTCGTTTTGCATTTATCATTTTAAAAATGATTTAAACTAGTGAAAACAGCAGATCTACAAGCACACAGGTGCGAGGCGTTGTGTGCTTGTAGATCTGCTGTTTTCACTACTTTTGTGCAACTGCCTTGTGTGATGAAGCAGGGCTTTGCTTTGCGAAAGAATGTACAAAATGTGAAACTTGGAGATACAAGGTTTCCACCCGACAACGACGATATATAACCTTCCTGTCGGGTGGAAACCTCATAAGACGGGAAAAAAAGATGTTTCTTTTCAGGATTTGAGTCAAAAAACGGCAAAAGTAGCAGATCTACAAGTGCGGATCTGCTGCCTTCGATTTTTTTGTGTGATCAAGTATGGGCGTTAATTTGTGCGTGTGCGCTTGTCCTTGTGTGTGAGGCTCAGTTTGGGTGTGTGTGGTGCGGCGGTCGGCTATTTCACAGAACCCGTGAAAAGCTGGAATCAGTGGAATCCTGTCGAGCTGGGGGGGGGACGTGGAGGGGAAGGGTTGGTGGGCTGTGATGCTTGCTGGGGGGTCTCTGATGGCGACAGCGGTGGCCTCGAGTGGAGGAGTCAAGAGGAGAGGGAAGGGTTTACGGTTCAGAAAAACAACACAAACGGACCGGAGAAGAGAGAGAGAGAGGGGGGGGGAATAAAAGGATGTGAGAAGAAGCGAGTGGAGGATTTCACAGTTCATGCAGAGTGCCAGCGCGTCGATCGGCCAGGGGCGTCAAGAGAGAGAGAGAGAGAGGGGGGGGGGGGGGGAGAGGGAGAGCGAACGCATTGCGTACGGCCTGCGTCACCATGCACGCGTTGTTGTCCGACTGGTGCATGAGGCTGAGGCTGTGCGCATTAGGACGGCGGTTCTGTAACGCTCACATTTCATTCGGTATGCATCAGGACCACGGACGGACCCCAATTTGATACCATTTTGGGGTATACTGTAGTGTTAATTTGTTTCCTTACTATCATCTAGCCCAGTGGTTCTCAACCTTTTCAGGATGCGACCCCCAAAATAATCATATTTTAACTGGGGACGCCCCACCCTGACGAGCACTAAGAGTTGAAGCATTACATTTTGTATAACACGGTTATATTGTGAAAATAGCAGATCTACATGCTCACAACACACACCCTGGGGGTCCCGACCCACGGGTTGAGAACCACTGATTTAGCCAAGGGACCCCCTAGAACCACCCACAAGGAAGGGACCCCACGTTGAGAAAGTCATGTCGTTAAATGTAGATCTTAGGGGGAAAAGTGTGTTAAGGTATTACGGTATTATGATAAACATGTTTCGTCTGGTCCCGGGTTGGATTTGGCTGTCGGAGGAGATGATACTTACGTAAACGTTTTAGATGTATGAAACTCCTCACTCCCCTTGTTTCACCAGTTCTCTTCCTTTCTTTCCTTTTCCTTTTTGGTGATGAAATGTGATGTCACGCAGAGAACAGCTTGCACCATGCCGACAGGCAGCACAGGCAACACTGCTGCATTTCTAATGTAGTTTAGCTTTAGCTACGGTACCATACCGTACCTCATACCTCTGCTGTTTGGGCTGTACAGTAGGGATGGGACGATTTAGCAACTGAATCGAAAATATAGATTTTAATTTGCAATGATCTACTATATCGTTTGCAAAAGCAAAATATTGTACCGTTTTGGCTTTTTATCGTATTGTATCGTTTTAAAATGTGGTAATCGGTATCGAATCGTTTTGCAATGTAAATAATGTATTGTATGGAAACTAAGTATTTGTGCCTTGTATTTGGTAATTTTATGAGGAAATTTTAAAAAGAGGAGTCTAATTACCTTTCCACTACTCTTGGTCTATCAACAAATGTGTGTAAGCTCTGTGTTCATGTCAAGGTGGGTTTGTGTTGAAATATAATGTCCATGTATTTGCTAGATAATCACACTTCCATAATAGTAGATTTTTTACACGTTTTACACAGATTTAATTTCTTTGCTAAATTGTTACTATATCGATTTTAAATCATTGAATCGAATCGTATCTTATCGCCATGAATGAACCAATATCGTCCGTGTATCGTATCGTCAACCATGTATGGTGATGCGTATCGTATCGCTGTTAAAATGTATCGTTACACCACTACTGTGTACAGTACATCCCACTGAAGTGAAATGTGCTGTTGTAAGGTCTGTCACGCAGCCAACAGAGAAACCTGGCATTGTAGTCTTCCCTATAAAGAAGTTCTGAGCTTTCTGTGAACAACCTTTTGGGTGAAATAAATGTCACGGGTGTGTTTCATATACAGTACAGACATGCAGTAGTTCTGTGTATACTGTACATGTGTGTGTGTGTCAGAAATGTAGGAAGATGCTATAATTCTATTATAATGACAGGTTATAGATGATAGATAGAGAATGTGTGTTGTCAGTGTCACTGTATGGCACAAACAGCTTGCATCCTCTTAAAATCAAATGGCAGCATCAACAAAGAAATACTTATACAGCAAGTTCAACATTATGCCATAAACTGTTAGTCCATCATAGTATAGTCATCATAGTCTGTTGTTAACACCTTCCATGCCAGGGCCAAATGGCCCCAAGGTAGCTGTGCCAGGATTTTGTATGTTTTTCTTTACTATGCAATGAAAAAAAAAATGATTTTTTAGATAGAAACAGACACAGTTGTTGTGATTCAGTGGCAAAAATAATTTTGTCAATCAGACAAATGGTTCCAGAGATAGAGCTGAATGAATCAAAAAAAGTGTCCATCCACTAGAATGGACACACATTTTCTCAATCAGCTAAACGAGGGAGCCAACACACAAACAGAGAAAAGCATCTCTCTGATCTCAGGTCATTTTGACATCTTTAAAAAAATAAAAATAAAAATGAAAAAAAAAAATAAAAAAAAAATAAAATATTTTTTTATTATTCTCGTCAAAAGCCGTCATTGACACTGACGGCGATTCAATGATTCTCGTCAATCTACCTCTGTGGCATGGAAAGAGTTAATGAAACAATAAACACCCACAACGTATGACAGGGGAGACCACAAGAAACCATGCACTAGATCAGGGGTTCCTGATTCCCAAACTCTTTTGTCTCAGGTCACCCCATGAATATTTTTTTTAATCCGAGGCACATTTTCACTCCCAGCACCTTATAGCATATCGTCTTGTCGGGTGGAAACCTTGTATGTCCAAAACCATTCGTTTTGTATTTATCAACTATAAAATGTACTAAACTAGTGAAAACAGCCGATCTACAAGCACACAACGCCTCGCATCGCAATTTTTTTTTTTGTGCGACAGTCTTGTATGATGAAGCAGGGCTTTGCTTTACCAAAAGACGTACACATTTGAAACTTGGAGATACAAGGTTTCTGCCTGACAGTGATGATATTTTAGTGATTATAATGCAAGGAAAACGTTCAGATAATTGCCATTTTGGTTAGAACTGACTGAAAATAACTTTGTACTTCAAGTTTAAAATGATACTAAATATTTTTTTCAAGTGTCCAAATGAATTCCAAATATTATCGAATTATCTCGCGGCACGCCTGGACTGCCGTCACGGCACCCCAGGGTGCCCCGTCACCCACTTTGAAAATCCCTGCGCTAGATGCACTAACTATCCTCTCCTATGCTCTGCTCTGCTCCTTTTGTCCGATCTGGCCTCTACATTTTCTGTTGTTTTTTGTAGTCCTGTAGACACTCTTCAAGTCTTGAAGAGTGTCTCCACTCATCTTCATCACCTTCGACCCCCCTTAGTTTTATTTATTCGCTCGCCTCGCGTCGGCCTCCTCCTCCTCCTGTCTCTCTCCCTCCTTGTCCCTCGTTGCTGTCGGACCGTCGTTGGCGTCGTCCGTTTCCCTGCGGTCGCCCTCTTAGCGCTACATTCTGTCTTGCTACCCTTGTCTTTTCTTTCCCACCTTCACACCATCCCACCACCACCACTGACCAAACCTATGCACGCACGCACGCACGCACGCACGCACACACACACACACACACACACCCTGTTCTAGCGCTGAGTTTTCATGTGTCCTGTGCGTCCAGATGCGGCGGTGTTGAAGGGAAAGGCCAGCGGAGAGAGACGGCCAACGTCTTAACATCTGTGTGTTGGTTTAGTAGCAACAAGTACTTCCACATGTTCCTCCTCCCTGTCCGGTTACAAGACAGATTACAACAGCTGGCCTGCTTCCTTGTTAAAAAAAAGAAGTAAAAGTCCTCGGTCTGTGGTTCCTCCACACTGAGGATTAGAGCATTTGAGATGCCGGATAAAGCTAGCTAAAGCTAACATCGTGAAGTAGGGGAGGGGGGGACAAAAAAAAACTGGTCAGGGACGTGCTGGCCATTGGGAAAAGCGGCACAACTCCCGAACGGCCGGTTCATTCCCGACCGGTCCCGGCCGGCCATTAGGACAAAATTAAAAAATAAAATGTCGGCCTTCGTTCCATTTTGGGGGCTGGGCGGCCAACAAAGTAAATCGTCACTGTCGGGCAGAAACCTCGTATCTCCAAGTTTCAAATTTGAAGATTCTTTCGCAAAGTAAAGCCCTGCTTCGTCATACAAGGCTGTCGCACAAAAGTAGTGAAAACAGCAGATCAGAGGCGTTGTGTGCTTGTAGATCGTCTGTTTTCATTAGTTTAAAACATTTTTTAAATGATAAATACAAAACAAACGGTTTTGGACATACAAGGTTTCCACCCGACAACGACAAAATATAACTCATGTAACTGGCCCACTGGCTTGTCACTTGTCATGATCTGAAATGGCAAATCTTTGAGCAGCAGCAGCAGCGCTATAGAGAGAGATCTCTCTCTATAGCGCGCAATGAGGGCCTCTACAACTCTTTTTCCCGGGCTGAATCAGGGGCCCAGCACGTCCCTGTGGTCCACTGCACCTCCCATCCACTGTGAGGGATGATGTACTGCTAGCATGGTGTCAGAGGTTTGGACGTGTATACCAGAGCCAAGACGACAGCTAGTAGCTTTTGCTTCTTTGGCTCGAGCGCCCGGGGTTTGTTTTGTCTTTGTGTGCTAGACGAGAGCATGTTTGCTGCTAACTACTGTCACAGTGTGGCCTGTGTGAAAGACATGGAAAACCCAAGAGGTGACAGCAGGCTCATTGCGGTTTGCATCCCTACCATACATACTGTATAACACCAGCTCAACTCAACTCTCTCTCTCTCTCTCTCTGTCGTCTGACTCGGGGTGATGGTGTGGGGGCGGCTTCAGGGGTGTTGCACCAAATAATTCTGGGCCCTGCTGGGTACAACAAGGATTCACTCACATTTTGTGCTTTATTAACTATTGAAAAATAGCAGATATACAAGCTCACAGCGCGGCACCGAGTGCCACGCTACGAGCTTGTAGATCTGCATTTTATTTATTTTTTTAGCGTGAAATATTTTAGTCTGAAAGGTTTTTTGAAAAACCTACGTTTCTATGTCAGTGGTGCTCAAATATTTTCATGTGAAGGACCCCCAAAATGATATGTATTTCGCCACGGACCCCCCATCTCAAAATATTTAGTTCCAGGGACCCCCACAGAAGCAAAATTTGAGTTACAAATGTTCGCTTAAAAAGTACACAATATTCAACACATGTTTTACGACTTTTCAAAAATATCAGATCTACACTGCTGTGAGCTTGTATATCTGCTATTTTTCAATAGCTAAAAGACAGGCCCCTCCTCCACCTTTTGGGCCCTAGTAACTCAGTCCCACTTTCCCCCCACCCCTTATTGTGACGCCCCTGGGTGGCTTGGCCTTATTTGTCAACTTGTTACCCTGAATCCTCCACCACCGCCGCAGCTGAAAACCACCTCTCCTACAACCACATGTGTAAGTCAAGTCACCACTGTTATATGGGGGCGGTGGTTAGCCCCGTCTGGCTGCAGCGAGGGCTGTCAGGGAAACAAGTGATTGATTTCACCAGCGATGGGAGATGGAGTTGAGGTTTGAGTTCTGGAGTTCAAAACTAAGACATCAACGGAAAGGGGAAAAGAAAAAAAAGACGTGCGCGTATAGTCAAGCTATCCTCAGCGCGCTGACTGACTTTTCCGTCAGTCAGTCTGTCTTCCTTCTTTTTTTCTGACGGCGAGCTAGACGCCTTGAACTGTTTGGCCCCGCCGCAATTTATTGACGGCTCATTGCCTCGGTTTTGCGGTATAGGATCAGTTCAGAGGGAGGATGCTGAAGTGTTTTCGTTGAGAACTTGAAGACTTTTTTGAGGTATTGTGTTGAGGGGTTCGCCGGCTAGAGGAGGTATTACGGTTCAGCGGCTATCGGTTGCAGATGTTCGTGAAATGTCCTTTGCGGGTTTAATATCCCAGCGATATTTCAGTGACCCAGAGTCATAAAAAAAGTTACTTGTTTTTAAGTTTTCCTCGTAGCCTATATGTATACTGCATTATACATTATATATGTTCACGAGGGATGTACATATTGCGGGAGAAAAAAATACAGGGGTCAAATGTCCACTTTTCCTCCCTGGAATCGACCGGGGGTTCACTAGTCGAAAGGCGGCTGCGCGTTTGTTTTTTTGACCGTGTGCTTTATTTTAAAAGTCATGTGCTTAGCGTTTTCCACGGCCCGGTTTGGTCCTTGCATGTCTCCGGTTTCCTGGCCCCTTGTGCGCGCAGCCCTCCGAAACCCGGGGACGGGCCCTTTTTTTTTCTTTTTTTTTTTTAGGCTATAGCGCCAGAAAGCGGGACCTTGACTGACACCTCCCAGCTTTTAAAAGGTTGACTCTTGCTGCTCCCGGGGGGGCCGGGGGGGGGGGGGGGGGGGTTCTGCCAGAGGACAGCTTTTCAACGGAGCGTGGACGGGGTCGTCGGGGAGGGAGAGGAGAGAGAGAGAGAACGAAGTGCATGTACATGCATGTGTGTGTGTGTGCGTGCGCGCGTGTCTTTGTGTGTTAATTCCGTTTTTTTTTTTTTATTAACTTTTTTGTGTCTATACAATGCTGTTCTTTTCCTCTTCAAAGTGAAGTGTGTGTGTGTGTGTGTGTGCGTGCACTCCAGTGTGCACTACGGGACGAGGAAGCCTTATCAGCAGTATGATATATGAGTCCTTAGTGCCTTAATAGATTCCATTTATCTCTATGCGCTCTCACTTTAATTTGGCTGGGCCGTGGAGGATGTCTTCAAAACGCCACCGACTGCGTTGATGTTGACGTGCAGCACGGCGGGCTACAGCTGGCCTTTCAGCGTTCTTACTGCTACAGCCTCAAACCCGACCTCTCTCTGTCAGGGTCTGTGAAACACGTGTTATCTTATCGTCTTGAGGTCTGGCCTCCACAGACTCACGAGACAAGAGTCTCCGAAATGCTTCGCTCAACTACAGACTCTCTCCTAGCTTTTCTTTGCGGACAAAAAAGCTGCATTGCAGAACCATTCCGAGGTCTTTAGGGTGGTCCTTTATTTGGGGTGGTGATTATAATAGGGTTTCCAAAGTAGTGCACAGACTCGACCGCGCCAGTAACCTATAGTTCTAGTCCTAGACTAAGATCCTGAATAAATCCTGGGTCCCGGGGTCTAAGGGCCAAAATATAAGTTTTATATTTATTGTTTAACTCTTGTCATTCATTATCTATGGAAGCAGGTGACAGTCCCGGGGAAAGGTTTTGTGGGATTGGCAGTTGAGTATACAGTTAGGGATGGAGCCCTAAACAAGGGTAGCTCGATAACCCGATAACAGATTTATTGAGTACCCGTTATCAATAAGCTTTGGGCTTGTCAAGCTTGTTATTGAGCATAGCGGCCCATGATGTCATGTTTAAACAATCAAGACAAGAGGCGATAAAGAAATGATTACAGTACTACTATTCATAATATAAAGCCATTTAACAGTTACTAGAAGCTCGGGCGGCCCAGCGTCTAGTCGGCGACCTGGCCAACTCGAACAATGTAAATAGGGAATGAATGCCCCGCCTTTAATGCAAACCCCATTATACCTGTTTTCATAGGACCCGTTTGACCATCTGTCTGCCTGTGTCCATTTATGCCCATATATGGAGATATCTGTATCTGTCTGTCTGTCTGTCGGCGTCCATTTTATGTCCATATATGGAGATCACTGCAGTTATAGTTCTGGGTCCATTTTATGCCCATATATGGAGATATCTGTCTATCTGCGTCCATTTTATGCCCATATATGGAGTATCTGTCTGTGCCTCCAACTGTGTTGCAGACACAGGAGTATCTGTCTGTGCCTCCAACTGTGTTGCAGACACAGTGCCGGTTCCCCCTTTAATGCAAACCTCATTATACCTGTTATAACCCTAACCCTTTTGAACATCTGTTTGCCTGTGTCCATTTATGCCCATATATGGAGATATCTGTATCTGTCTGTCTGCGTCCATTTTATGCCCATATATGGAGATCTTTGACCATCTGTTTGCCTCTGTCCATTTATGTCCATATATGGAGATATCTGTATCTGTCCTGTCTGCAATCCATTTTATGCCCATATATGGGGGCATTCATTTTATGCCCCATATATGGAGAACGCGCGTGCCCGTGGGACGAACGGTTCTCGAGATACGCGGATTACATACATACATACACACTCACAGAGATTTTTTGTTGACTCATGTGGCGTACGTGATGTCAGAGCCTTTTATGAAGTGATGTCACAATGAATCAGAGCTTTCGCCGATTTCCTCCGGAACAGCCTGATGTCAACAATCAACCCTGCATAAGGAGATTCCGAACGTTTCGCGCCGGTTTCGGGGAAAACCGCGCGTTGGGTCGGGTCGAGACCCGGCACTGCACTCCGTGCCGCGGCGGGGAACGCGCGTCGGCCGAATCTGAAGCCGGTGGGACGAACGGTTCTCGAGATACGCGGATTACAGACACACAGACAGACAGACAGACAGACACGCAGAGACTTCTCG
>NC_137832.1:62423297-62430797 GCF_963921795.1 Nannobrachium achirus | reverse complement strand
GTGTGTGTGTGTGTGCACGCACGCAAAACACACCCACAATGCCATGCACACACACCCGCAGGAAGAGGCAAAAGTGTGCATTTGCGCACCAACTGCCCGTACGCGCACGCACCTACACACACACGCACGGATTCACACATTCGCAGGCAGATGCACATGCTCTTAAAAACACACGCGTGCCCGAGCGCACAGACACACACACACACACACACACACACACACACACACACACACACACACACACACACACACACACACACCTGCCTAACACACAGTCCACTTGTGGTCATGAATAAACCATCCTAATCCATGGAGATTATACAGCAACAGAAGGGAAGTGCATAGCTGTAGAGTGAGACAGAACTACTGCGGAGTGAGACAGATCTACTGCAGAGTGAGACAGATCTACTGCAGAGTGAGACAGATCTACTGCAGAGTGAGACAGATCTATTGCAGAGTGAGACAGATATACTGTAGAGTGAGACAGATCTACTGAGGAGTGAGACAGAACTGTACATTAGAGCAGTGGTTCTCAACCTTTTCTGGCCGCGACCCGCGAAATAATCATGTTTTAACTGGGGACCCCACCCCCCCCCCACCCTGACGAGCACTAAGAGTTGAGGAATTACATTTTGTATAACTCGGTTCTATTGTGAAAATAGCAGATTGCGAGGCAGAGTGCGACCTAATATAAATAACAAGACATAGGCTCGAGACCAGTATGTTCACTATTTTAAACCAAAACTTTATAAACCAAAGTTATTGTCCTAAAAACAAATGACCGATAGTACAAAGGCAGGGCCCTTAGCCAATGAGGAGCAGCCAAAGGGTAGATCTTTATGCCCATACATGGTGTTACATGCGAGCCCACACTGTTTTGTAGGAACATTATTTCTAGTTGTGGGCTCGCCTGAGTTCCGCCGCAGACAGTACAAAGGCAGGGCCCTTAGCCAATGAGGTGCAATTGACCGAAAAACATCTGGGAGTGGTGTTAGCTGGAGTATTGGTTGAGCTTCACATGACAGATATCACGCTGCAGAATATAGTCACGTTGGCAAACATAAGAAATGAAGAAAAAAAAATATTTGATTAAGAGTTTTTATTTTAGTTATTTTTTTTAAATTATTTCTTCACGAGCGAGCCCACACTGTTTCGTAGGAACAGTACTTCTAGTTTGTATATGTTGTTCTTCTTCTTCTTTCGTGTATCATCGTCCTTGCTGTCGACAGTCATTTTTGTCAGTTCCCACCTGATGTGATCATGTTGCAGTCTCACCGTCCTCAGACCTTGATGAATAACTGCTAGCTTGCATAAGGTCTTCAGATTAGGACTCAGGTCTTAAGATATACATGTCATAGTTGGATGTCTCCTCCAAAGAGGATGACACAATCTCCCACCATGCAACAGCAAAACCTAATACATCAGACCTGGTCTCTGGGTTGAACTTCCAAATATCATTGACAGTTCCATCGGCCACAAACTATGTGCAGCTCTCTGTTGTAGGTAAAGGCTGAATAATCGTTGGAAGAAGCTGTACAGAAGCTGTGTTCAGCCAGCAGTTGGTCTCTGTGTCAAACACTCTGATGGAGTTGTGTTGGCCACTCCGGCCCCTCCGGGCTCCTAAACATAAACATCTTTGTCCCGATGATGGTGGCAGAGTGACCACCCGATGATGGTGGCAGAGTGACCATACGAAGCAGGTGGTGTAGTTCCTCTGGTGTTAATTAAGGACCAGGCCATTGTGCTGGTGTCCAACTCGTTCATGTCATTCATTGGTGCATCCAGTCTTGGTCCAGCCCCCATGTACTGTATATGCACTCATTCATTGGTGCATCCAGTCTTGGTCCAGCCTCCATGTACTGTATATGCATGACCTTCCCAAAGACACAGGCTCCTCCTTCTCTCTGGAACAGTCCCAGAAACCCGGAGTTTCAACCATTTGTGGACATCAACACCAAATGCATGAAGATGGTTGTTTTACTCCCATTCAGGGCAGGGATTTCAGGGAGGCCATGAAGGCCATGGCCGTCGTTGCCCTTCAGTTTGGCCTTGTGCCCCTCCAAAAAATGGCATGCCCTGAGGCCACAGTAGCCTTAATGTCCCAGCTGACTGTACCACTTTCTCCTCTGTCTCTGTCTTGTCAATATGTAGACACCAGTGTCTCTTTCTTGTCAGTTCTTTTGTTGAGTCCCCATTTTTTGGGAAATGGGCCGAGCATGGATCAGATTGTAAATACAAAAATGTATTTATTTATTTCACTGCAGATAGTCTACATATTCCTTAAATCATCCTTAACCCTTAAATTAAATTAATTCTTTCAATGGACTAAAATCTTGTTTTATTTGATGGCCTTCCTGCCCTGGCAATCGGCCTTTGTGCCCTCAAAAAATGGACAACAACAAATTGGCCAAGTGGCCTTGTCCCTAAAATGATGAAATTCCAGGCCTGCTCCCATTTGTAGTTTTTGTAAACATAACCACCCCATATGTATACAGTATACAGTATCTCCAATCAGCACAGCTGTGTGGCCATCACACCTGGAGGGAACCACAAGGTGACAGGGACATGCTGGCCGGGCCCCTGATTCAGCCTGGGAAAAAGAGTTGGAGAGGCCCTCATTTATTTATTTTTTTAGTTATATTTTGTCGTTGTCGGGTGGAAACCTTGTATGTACAAAACTGTTTGTTTTGTATTTATCATTTTAAAAATGATTTAAACTAGTGAAAACAGCCGATCTAGCTGTGCTACTTTTGTGCAACGGCCTTGTATGATGAAGCAGGGCTTTGCTTTGCGAAAAAATATATGAATTTGAAACTTGGAGATACAAGGTTTCTGCTCGACAGTGACGATTTACTTTGTAGGCCGCACAGCCCCCAAAATGGAACAAAGGCCGACATTTTATTTTAATTTTTTTCCTAATGGCCGTTCTGGACCGGCCAGGAATGAACCGGCCGTTTGGGAGTTGTCCCACTTTTCCCAATGGCCAGCACGTCCCTGAAAGGTGATGTTCTCCTCTTCCAGGTGTCACTGTGGTCACTTCCTCCAGAGCAAAGACACAAAACAAGTTGTGTGCTTGTAGATCTGCTATTTCCACTTGTTTTGTGTGACAGTCTTGTATGAAGCAGGGCTTTACTTCACAAAAAAAAAAAAAAGAAATCGAAACTTGGAGATACAAGGTTTCTGCCCGACAGTGACAATATACAGTATCATTATTATTTGTGCGTGTGAATGTGTGTCCTGGAATATAATGTCCCCTGTCGCAAGAACACCAATCCTGTGCATTGTCCGGTTTTAATTAAATCTACATTGTTTTCTTGCTGGCTTTCATTGCACCACCTGTCAAGGCAGATACATTGTATACGGTATGTCACCCATTAATTGGTAATTAAGTGTTTTTTTGGGGGGTTCTACAGTACATTACACCTTCAGTCTATTACACCCGTGGAATGGAGGTCTGATAGAGTGTGTGTGTGTGTGTGTGTGTGTGTGTGTGTGTGTGTGTGTGTGTGTGTGTGTGTGTGTGTGTGTGTGTGTGTGTGTGTGTGTGTGTGTGTGTGTGTGTGTGTGTGTGTGTGTGTGTGTGTGTGAGTGTGTGTGTGTGAGTGATACTGATATTTTACTGTATACCGTAGATCAATGCAGGGCCATTATCACACATGTCTGAGGCTACAGGGTCCATGTTCCCTATTCCTCGAGGGCCTTTATGTGTGTAATCCTGTAGCACTTATGGTCGGGGAGGCTGGGGGGGGCGTATAACCCCTCTGTGAGAGGGCCTATTTGGCCCATATGAAGGCTCCATTAGGTTGCGCTGCCATTACAGGTGAGTGCACTGCGCTGCATGCTGTGTGTGTGTGTGTGTGTGTGTGTGTGTGTGTGTGTGTGTGTGTGTGTGTGTGTGTGTGTGTGTGTGTGTGTGCACGTGCGTGTGTGTGTGTGTGTGTGTGTGTGTGTGTGTGTGTGTGTGTGTGTGTGTGTGTGTGTGTGTGTGTGTGTGTGTGTGTGTGTGTGTGTGTGTGTGTGTGTGTGTGTGTGTGTGTGTTGCGCCCTTCATGGTGTGGGCTTTGTGTTTATGTGTGCTATTTGTGCTGCCGCGGGAAGCAGGGGTTTCACTTTGACCCACAGGCCAGGAGGCAGGGACGTGCAGAGAATGTTAGAGAGGCAGGGGCTGAAATATCTGAAAAAAATAGCAGACCTCCAAGCTCACAACGCGTCGCTATGCGATACGCTTACTGGTATCAATACTTGATACCAATAAGACTCCCTAATCGGGAGATAAGCGACCGTCACGTCGCATACACAAACTTTAAAAGGCAATCGTAGCCATTCAGGAGGGAATATTGGAAATGTGACAGATCCATGTTGATGACATGACTTTAGAGATACTGTCTACCGCTTTGCGTGATTTTAGGCCAAAGTCTGTAGGAACAGTGTCCATTTTTTTGGGGTAAAACTCTGCCTGATGGTGGCGCTAGAAGAGGGCCATATAATAAATGATGGGTGGAGGTTGTGGTTTGCCAGCCAAGGAGTGTGTGTGCAAAGTTTGGCATGGATAGGGGCAACAGTGCCGGAGAGAAGCGTAGGGCAAAAGTGTGACGTGACGTGACAGACTGACGGACAGACTGACGGATAGCCAGTGGAGCTTTTCACAGTAACTTGCGAGATTGGAGGTCGGCTATTTTCAATACTTGATACCACACTAAACTAAATATAAAAAGACAATGTGGCGTACGGCATTGTCTTTTTTTTTTTTTTTTTTTTACCTCAAAAAATGTAGTAGGCATGATTGCGATCGCGAAATTGCATTTTTAACCCCCATACCAACCCATTCTTTCAAACATGGCAGCCATGTTTGTTTACATCTGAAGAAAACATAATAGCTGCTATATCATGAATGCCTGAACGGATTTCCAAGCCGATTTTTTTGTTTGAAAGCTGTGAACAGCGTGCACACACGTGGTGCATGATCTAGGCATGGGCGTGCACGATCCGTGCACTATGAATTACATGGAAGTCTATGGAGACCATGTGCATCTTGGACCTTCAAAGACATTTAATTGATTGCAACTTAACTCTTTTAGTGCTAAAACCGAATAATTTAGGTTCTTTTTTCCATTCCAATACTATTTTTTTTATCTATTTCACTTACCCTGAGCTGCTAGTAGCGACGTGGGTGGTCCTGGCTCCTCCACCGCTTCCCAACGAGCCATTCTACTTGTCCCGATGATTTATTCCATTGAAAATGGTTTAGAATAAAGTTTAGAGCCCCCCCAAAAAAACGCTATTTACGACGTATTGAGGATTACAAACACCGAACATTTTCGGTTCCTTTAGTAAAATGAATTAAATAATCGGAGGCCTCAACGAAGCCCCGGTCTAAATGTCCATCCAAGCCGGGGCCGCGACTCTGTTTACACGGCCCGTAATCGGGCAACGCCGCCGCACCACGCCGCCCACTCCAATAAAAAGTCACATCTTTTGAGCGGATTTTCTCCGCATTGTGTTCCGAGGCCAGCAGAAAAGTTTTTTTTTCCGGCTGAATAGCTTTAGATCGGTCTTCTAAAAAATTACATAGCCGTTGGCTAACTGATAGCTAACTTCCTCCGGCTCGCTCTCATAGCACTCAATTCCAGTGAAAAGCCAAGCCAGTTCTGGCTGGCGACCCGGATGTGATAGTGAATGCTTACGGGAGAATGGCTGGCACTCTAGCGGCCACTAGCGGCGCCCGGCAGTCAACAAGTTAAGTGTTAACTTCCGTTAACCGCAGCCCTTCCACCTCTTCCAGGTGTCTACAGGTTCATGCCATTGACATGGCATATTGAAAATGGCATTGACAGGGTTCCCACACATCTTTACCAATTAATTTCCAAAACTTTTCCAAGACTTTTCCAGAATATTTAACCCGATTTCCAGGACTATATAACAATAATTCAGCTCAATAACGAGTCGCTTACTCCTATGCGCAAATAATCATATTTCAACTGGGGACCCCGGCACCCTGACGAGCACTAAGTAGAGGAATTTTGTATAACACGGTTTTATTGTGAAAATGTCCGATCTACATGCTCACAACGCCTCGTTGCGAGGCGTTGTGAGCATGTAGATCGGCCATTTTCACAATTTCTGCCTCTAATATGAGACAATTTGGCCAATGTTTAATATGTCATTTCAGAGGTATTAATAACAAAATCAATAACCAAAGACAATGCATAGCTATTTTATCCAGGACCTTCCAGGACCCTTGATCAATTCCAAAACTTTTCCAGTACTGGAAAAATATTTTTTCTAATTTCAAAATATTTCCAGGAATTTCATGACCGTGGGAACCCTGCATTGATCCCAGGCTGGGTGGTTTGCAGGTAGAAAACAGGCTGGTGGAGGAGAGACAAAACACCAGCCTGCCATTTTGTGATCTCACACACCCTGCTATTAGTGTAGTGGTTAGCATCCCACTAAGCAGCCACCCCACTCCACCATATGTCTCTGATTAATCATGATGATGGAATTCACTTAAGCTGCACTGGGGGAAGAATATAGGCCTGTGTGTGTGTGTGTGTGTGTGTGTGTGTGTGTGTGTGTGTGTGTGTGTGTGTGTGTGTGTGTGTGTGTGTGTGTGTGTGTGTGTGTGTGTGTGTGTGTGTGTGTGTGTGTGTGCAGGCGAGCGCGTGTGTGTATGTGGTAAGAATCTTCATGCACCATTCCAAATATAATAACAAAATAATTTGTTTTCATGGTCATCCGTTAAGGGCTTTATTTTCTGTTATTGTCATTCCTTCATCATGCAACCCATCTGCAAAATACCCTGCACCACACTAACACACACACACATACACACACGCACACGCGCGCACACGCGCACACACACACACACACACACGCTCACGCACACGCACACACACACTACGCACACACACACTCGGCAGGCACACACAGAGAGCCGGGGAGGTGGCAGGCAGGCAGGCTGCATTTGTATGTGTTGTTGAATGGCCTCCATTGACGGGCGGGCAGCTTGGAGCTGTGATGCTGTGCATCAGAGAGAGAGAGAGAGAGACAGAGAGAGAGAGAGAGAGAGAGAGAGAGGCACAGCTCCATATGATGTGACGTGCCCTGTGCTGCCCTCCTCCTCTTAATCCCAGCCGGCAGGCTTTCATACCACCGCTGCTCCGCCCCGCGGCTGCCCGCTGCAACGCTGGCTACGCGGGCGCGCCGGTCGCTCGCTCGCGCGCCCGTGTGTGTGTGTGAGTGGTGTAAAGTAACTAAGTAGGAAGTACAATTTTGAGGTATTTGTACTTTAATTGAGTATTTCCAATTTCCAATACTTTTACTTCTACTCCACTACATGTCAGATCCAAATATTGTACTTTTACTTCACTACATTTATTTGAAAAGTTTACTTACTAGTTACTTTGCAGATATAAATTATAATATTATAACATATTAATAAACCACTTTAACCATATTTTATACGGTGGCTATTTGATAATAGCCGATCTACAAGCTCAC
>NC_137832.1:62413297-62418297 GCF_963921795.1 Nannobrachium achirus | reverse complement strand
CGCACGCACGCACGCACCACACACACACACAGCGGCGCGCGCATGCACATGCACACACACACGTAGCCACATCTAAACATCTCTCTGCTTTCTTTCTCGTCTTTTCCTTCGGCGGTCTTCCCTTTTCTTTGTCTTCCTTCCTCCCACCGTGTTGCCCCCCCCCCCCCCCCTCCTCCGTTTGTCTCTCTCTCTTTCCCTCCCTTGTTTTCCTGACGTCTTATTTTCCTCCACCTGTCTGTCTCTCTCTCTCTCTCTCTCTCTCTCTCTCTTCTCTCTCTCTTGCTGTCTCTCTCCATATAATAGTCCTCTTTATCGTGGTCTCTCTCCCCATAGCTCTTTAATTCTCTTTCCATAACTCATATTATTACTATGAAAACCGTCACCATCGTGTCTGTGCGTGCGTAACGCCTCAATGTCTATAGCTGCTGACCTGTTTGTTTTGACATTGTGACATCACATTGTTGTGACATCACCTCATCAATGATCATCACCTAGATATCCATACATGGAGACGACTGGATCATCACCTAGATCTCCATATATGGAGCTGACCTCTACATCTGATTCCCAGATGATGCCCTGTGAGGGCAACCCGCTAATGGAATCCCTTTTTATGCCATCAATATTAAGCCCATATTGTGCTTTTCGCCCCTAGGCTCCTTACCTTCGGTATTATTAATTATTAATATGAATTATTAATATTATTGTTGTTGTTGTTGTTATTGTCAATACTACCACAGTACAATGACATGAGTATGATTGTACTCTTTTGATTGAAATGATTGTATTATTTTGTAATAAAACCTTGAACCTTCTCTCACTCCTCTCCTTCATCAGTGCCTTCCAATGATTCATTTGTCCATCTCTCTGTCTCTCACTCTCCATACAGCACTGTCGTAACTGGGGTGTCGAGTCCCGAGCCGTTGGACAGCCCAGTGGACCCCATGCTACCAGACTGTCCCCGCGTCTCCGCAGGTACTTACCCAATGTCCTTCTCACTGATACTCTGTCCAACCAGCTAACTTCGAGCTAACAACGCTTTGCGACGGCCCCGTCTAGCCATCGTCTCCATAATGTATTTATTTTAATGTGCCCAGTAAGATTCTGAGAGAGGGAATTGAACTCTCGGTTTTCTAAAGCCTGTAGTGTATACTCTGTTGACTGGGGACCCGCTATAATTTTCTCCCCTTTACACCAAATATTCTTTGACGTAATTAGCCTCTATCTACAATCTCACTGTGAGTCTGTAGATTGGTGGAATAGGGTAGGGGACCAGGGCAGGAATTTCTGGGAGGCCATGAAGGCCATGGCCGTCGTTGAACCTCACTTGTGCCCCTCCAGAAAATGGCATGCCCTGAGGCCACAGTGGCCTTAATGCCCCAGCAGCTGACTGTACTACTTTTTCCTCTGTCCCTGTTGTCAATATGTAGACACCAGTGTATCTTTCTTGTCATGTAGAAACCATTTTTAAACCAATCCAGTGTCTTTGATTTGTGCTGGGCTGAGCATGGATCAGATTGTAAATACAAATCTATTTATTTCACAGCAGATAGTCTACATATTACATTTACATCCTTAACCCTTAAATTCAATTAATTATTTCAATGGACTAAAATCTTATTTTATTTGATGGCCGTCCTGCCCTGGCATTTGGCCTTTGTGCCCTCAACAATTCACCAAAGGCCAAGTGGCCTTGCCCCTAAAAAGACAAAATTCCAGTTCTGGTAGGGACACTAGGGTTAATGTGTTTAACTTAATCGTTAACTCACAAAAACATCAGGTAGAGATACACTGTACTGTATGCAAACATATACAATCATACTATATACTCACACATATTATTTGCAGAGTCTTTAATGCAGTAGAGGATGCTCTTAATTAAAAAAGTGGAATTGCAAAAGATTCTGCATCCAGGGACATTTCAACTGTCAGCTGTTGCGTGGAGACTTGGAAACCATGTTGGAGTCGCCTCAACCTGTTTGAAAAGAAGCTTGAGCTGGTGGTGATGGGTGTTTGTTTGTGAGGCAGCTAACTATCTATCTATCTATCTATCTAACTAGCTAATTAAGAGCTGTAGTATCGCTGTGTTTTCTCAGGGCAACGGTCAAAACGCCCCAACACTCAGGGCACGCACACGCACACGCGCACACACACACACACACACATTTTAACCATTTATTTATGTCCACACAAAGGAAATGCATACAAGGACACAAATAATATAGGTGCAGTAGAGTTACATTTACAAAATCATGGCATATGTCCTTCATGATACAATAGCAAGTCACTCAGTACTCTACGGGTATAAGTAACAGCGTCTCCGCCATATGTGGCGGCTGCCGATTATAGCGGAGACGGCACAATACTTTGCCAGCCTTTTTGCCTCTTTTTTAGGCACTCCAAGTTGTTGAAACCCTCTAACAACCAGCCTGTGGGTATGTCCTAGGCTGCCAAATATAAAAACAAATAGTCTGCACCTGTACCCCAGCTCTGAGATGGTATGTAGGAGAGGTTGATATTTAATGACCTTAGTCATGAAAGCTTCCTCTAGGCTAGGGTCAAAGGTACAGGCCATCTCTAATACAGACACTTCCATGGACTCTTCATCAACCACAACAACATCTGGTGTATTAGCTGTCAAAGATGCAAAAATGTCAGAGTTATCACAGAGATGAAACATGGATGGAATGACACAGGAATGTTTGTACATTCTCACTGAGGGTGCATGATATTTTGATATGTCCTTTGCTATGAGTTCCACTATTCTATCATGGCGTGCTATGTACATCCCTTTGTATGCATAGCAGCCATTCAAGATGTGTGACAGTGTTTCAGTGATCTGTTCTGTGGTGTGATGCAAGCAATGAGGAACCTGAGTGCTGGGGAACCAGATGGAAAGATTGAGTCTGGTGGGAAGGACTTGTAATCTGGCTTTAACTGTGAATGTGATGATGTCCTCATTGAGTGCAGTGTTCTTTAGGAATGAGTGTGAGACAGAGTGGTCAGCATAGGGGAGACATGCAAGTTTCCCTTGGAGTTTTAGTCCAGTCCAGTGTTGTTGTTGTTGATGCTGGTGTAGATCCATAAGGGCCCGTCTGGCACCTGTAGCTGTTAGCAGGTGACTGTGACCAGCATAGGTGGCTGTTGCCCTGACCTGGATGAGAGGGTCAGTAATAATGTCCTCTGAGACCCTCACAGTCCCAGAGTCAGACCGCACCCACTCCAGAGATACTCCAGTGCGGACACATAGGTCGTTCAGATCTGGCCAATCTGACCAGACCCCAAAACCAGCTGAACGGGTGTCCAGTTTCCCACTGGGTTTCCTCCTGAACCCCAGAAAGTGGGGCTCTGACTCCCTGACCAGTGGTACCTTACGCCTCCTTAGGTCCAGGAACAGGGAGGATCGAGCCAGTTCTCTAACATCCTTGTCGTCGTTGTTTAGCATGTTCAGGAGGTGGGAAATCCTCGTGCTGGTGTAAATCCATTCCACGTTAGGCACCCCAAGTCCTCCCTCCCACTGTGGATGGAAGATGATGTCTCGGGTGCTGTGTGAGTTGAGTCCAAGCCATTTCCGCACTAGGCTCACTGTTTTGTTGTTCATCTCGCACAACACCTTCTGTTGGATGTGGACATTTGAGAATAGGTGTTGTACTTTAGAGAGCGCCACCTGTCTGACGGCCTCCAACTTCATGGTCAGAGGCAGCGGACAACTGTCAATCAGGTCTAGCCGAGATGTAAAATTGGACAAGATGTTATTGACCTGCTCCTTCCATTCTCCTGCGATGTTGATCTTATGTCCAAGGTAGGTGTATGTCTCATGGAGAGCATATACACGCAGGGGTTCTGAGGCTATGGTGAACACTGGGGGTGTGTCCGTTTTAGAATGGTACCACCGGTTCCCTCCACTCCTCCTCTCATACAGTACAGCGCATTTTGTGTTTTTGACCTCTAGGCCTGACCATTCTAAAAAGCGGTCAGTCCTGGAGAGCATGTTCTTAATTGCAGTCTCTTCCCTAGAGGCCAGAACAATATCGTCCGCATAGCCCTGTACAGGGTTGGGGGAGATTACGCCATGGGGGGCACACTGACACAACTGTCAGCTGTTGCGTGGAGACTTGGAAACCATGTTGGAGTCGCCTCAACCTGTTTGAAAAGAAGCTTGAGCTGGTGGTGATGGGTGTTTGTTTGTGAGGCAGCTAACTATCTATCTATCTATCTATCTAACTAGCTAATTAAGAGCTGTAGTATCGCTGTGTTTTCTCAGGGCAACGGTCAAAACGCCCCAACACTCAGGGCACGCACACGCACACGCGCACACACACACACACACACACATACACACACACACACACACGCACACACACACACACACACGCACACACACACACACACACACACACACACACACACACATTCTTTTCCCCGCCACAGCCTGTCTAAGCAGATGAGGGGTGGCGCAGGTGTGTACGGTAGCAGCAGCTCCCGTAACGTTAGTCTGTTATCTTCAGCGCACATAAACAATCACTTCTTTGGTGGTTTTCTCAGCCTGGATCTACTTTCTCTATTTCTATGTCTGAAAACTGATGCAAACCAAGGGGGAGGAGGAGCCTCTCGCTCCGTAATGGCTGCGCCCATAATGTTGTGGATTTTTTCACTGTTCTGTGAGCAATGTAGCTTTATTTTACCGTGATAGGAAATACCGATGTTTCCTGTTGAGATTGGCAGATTTCACCCAGTTTTTTTTTTCTTCATCTCACTCACTTTGTCACTTTGTCTGCTGACCTCACTCGGCAACGAAATAAACAGAAAATAAACAAAAATAAAAAATAAAACTATTCACAGGAGGCAAGCAGTGATCACCCCATGATGTGCACTGCAATGTAGATTCAAATGCACTACATTGCAGGTGCTTTTTGAGAGTGAAAAAATAAGAAGACACCTGTAACGAGTGATCTGGGCAGCTTTCCCCAGGAAATGTGCCAATCTCAACAGGAAACAAC
>NC_137832.1:62405797-62408297 GCF_963921795.1 Nannobrachium achirus | reverse complement strand
CTTTCCAGCCACCGTGGCTTCCGATTGGTCTGTGGTGCGGGGGCGGGACGAATACACCAGTCTGTATTGGCTGGCTGATGACGTAGCTACCCTAACCCTGCTCTGATTCGTTGGAACAACACCCAATCAGCAACGTCCTCGCTACGTCACAACTTGTCCCCGAAATACGAGTCAAATGAATCCCCCCAGACTGTAGTGCGGAGAGAGAAAACAAATCGCCGAACGGAGCACAAACAGGCTGGAAACCAGGCTACGCAATGAGGGCCTCTCCAACTCTTTTTCCCGGGCTGAATCAAGGGCCCAGCACGTCCCTGGAGTTAATTTCCCTCCTGTCTGTCTGTCTATCTCTGTCTCTCTTCTTTCTCTCTCCTTTTTTTCTTTCTTTCTTTCTTTCTTTCTTTCTTTCTTTCTTTCTTTCTTTCTTTCTTTCTTTCTTCCTTTCTTTGGATAGCGCCAGAGGGGGAGGGATTGGTGAGGAGGAAGGAATGGATGGCAGAACCCATTCTGCCATCCATTCCTTCCTCCTCCCTTCATCTTCTCCTCTCCTCTTTCATTCCTCCCCTGACGCGGGACGGATCCCTTCGTTTTCTCTTTTTTTTCTTTTTTTCCTCCTCTTTTTCGTCTTTCAAAAGGAATGCCCCTCCCCCCCTCCCCCCCTCCTCCCCCCCCCCCTCCTCCTCCCCAGAAGGTCAGTGGTTCTGCTGTGCTGTTGGCGCGCAGACGGGTAACACTGGCACACATTTATCAGTTAGCAACACTGGTGAAATATGAAGATAAAATATAGAGTGCTGGAAGAGGCCTGCTTTGTGTGTGTGTGTGTGTGTGTGTGTGTGTGTGTGTGTGTGTGTGTGTGTGTGTGTGTGTGTGTGTGTGCGGTTGTGCGTGCGTGTGCGTGTCTGAGTGGCTGGAGGATGCTATTTCATCGGAGTTGCCAAGACCTTCCTTGACATGTAAACATTGCAGATGTGAGACGCACCCTGGCTGAGCCCGTTTTCCACACACACTGGAGAGAAAGAGAGAGAGAGAGAGAGGGAGAGAGGAGAGAGGAGGAGGGAGAGAGAAAGAGAGAGAGAGGAGGTCTTCATCAGAAACAGGAATAAAAACGGTGCTGTCTGTGCTAATAAGTCAAAAAGTAGAGATGAGAGTAGATAGCTCAGATTCAAGACATCCCCTCTGAGTCAGTGTTGATTTCGTCGACTAAAACTATGACGAAAATGTTTGTCGACTGCGTTTTTTTTTCACTGACGAAAACTAAATTAAAACTAAATAAAAACTAAGCTGTGATGACTAAAACTAAGACTAAACATATTGACAATTTCGTCAACAAAATAAAAACTAGACTAAAACGTTAGGGAGAAGAGAGTCATTTTATGTTTGGTTGCTCTCAGGTGTTGCGTGCTGAAAATAGCCGATCTACAAGCTCACAACGCGTCGTGCTGCAACGCGTTGTGAGCTTGTAGATCGGCTATTTTCAGCTCACAACCAAGTGTAAAATCAGTCATTATGACGCCATCAAGGCCTGCCAAAATACATTTCAGTTGAATAAATCAACTGTAGATTTAGTCGCCTAAAATCTTATGATATTTAGTCGACTGAAATTAGACTAAAACTAAAACTTTTCAGGTGACTAAATTATGACTAAAACTAAATTACATTTTATTCAAAAGACTAAACTCTTAACTAAAACTAAATCAAAATTTGCTGTCAAAAACAACACTGCTCTCAGTGCAAACGCACGCACGCACGCACACACGCACGCACATACACGCACGCACGCACACAAGCGGCTCTCAGGTGATTACTCATTGTTCAGGGCAGATTATTAATTACAGAGGCGGAGGAGCTTTGGAAGTAAACACTGACTAATGGCTAACAGAAGTACGTTAATGTCTCACCTGTACTTTAATTACGGTTACAAGAATCCTAGCACAGGACCGTAATTAACCCTAATGGACCGCAGGAGGCGGAGGAGGAGGAAACGAAAACGCCTTCTCTCTCTCTCTGTTCGTTCATGCGACGTTAAATGCATGTTGGGGTGATGTTACTGTACCGTGTGAGGTCGTCTGTCATTGATTGATTGATTGATTGATTACTTTATTAGAAGAAGTTTGCATAGGAAAAAGTACAGTTTCATGACGGTACAGTTCACTGGTACAAGGTCTACTAAAAGGAGATCCTAGAAAAGACTACGCTTATTTCCATAGGAAACCATTTAAGTATCTCATATAACATTGAATGACAGACGGATAGAACACAGTACTATTCAGTAGATATAGTCAGGAAAAAAGGGGGAAACAATTTAAAAATAAATAAATAAAAAATATCATACTGTAGGTAAATACAAAGAGGGGGACATCTTGTCACCGCAAGATGTCAACGAAGGGGGGGGGGGGGGTGGGGGGGAACAAGGGGGGGAAGTGGGACTGAGTTACCAGGGCCCAAGATGAAGGAGCCTTAATTATTTCATACTTTAGCTCTTGAAAAATAGCAGATATACAAG
>NC_137832.1:62402819-62405597 GCF_963921795.1 Nannobrachium achirus | reverse complement strand
GAGAGAGAGAGAGAGAGAGAGAGAGTGGAGAGGTTGGGGTGAAAGATGAAGTTCTTATATCGTCGCTGTTGGGCGGGAAACCTCTCATCTCCGTCCAGGGGCGTCACAAGGGGGGGAAAAGTGGGACTGAGTTACGAGGGCCCAAGGTGGAGGCGCCTGGAATAATGTTATACATTAGCTATTGAAGAATAGCAGATCTGCTATTTTTGAAAAGTCTTGAAAATGTGTGAAAATCTTGAATATTTTTAAGCGAACATTTGTAACTAAAATTTTGCTTCTGGGCGGTCCCTGGAACTAAATATTTTAAGTTGGGGGTCCGTGGAACTAAATATTTTGAGATGATGGTCCGTGGCCAAATACGTATCATTTTGGGGGTCCTTCACATGAAAAGGTTTGAGCACCACTGACATAGAAACATGTCCGCCCGACACAGACGATAATATGCTTCATTGGAGTCAGATTTATTATCACGTTGTGCGATTACAGATGTAAAAGAGTGGGTGACTTTTTGTTTTCTTCTTTATACAAGCTCCCGACATTTGCAGTTCAATGAAGAAAGAAAGAAAGAAAGAAAGAAAGAAAGAAAGAAAGAAAGAAAGAAAGAAAGAAAGAAAGAAAGAAAATGAAGGAGAAAAAACGAACATGAAACGTCAAATGAAATATCCAGTATACATAGAGTGCATAGTTAATAGTAGCAATGGATAAAACAGCATTTCAAATGAATACGATACATACAATGAAGCAATAGTCTCATTTTTTTTAATTTTTTTTTACAGAATTTTCGGGGAAATGTGATGTGGTGGCTCATCACTGTTTGGTGTCGATTTGATTCCCTCGGATTGTTTTAGTTTGTATCATTTTTGTTTTGAGACGGGGCGGCCGGCCGGTCCACACAAAAACCGGCCTTAACTCATCTAGTGCCTTTCGCGTGATGTCACGCAATAAGTACTAGAGTACGTATAGTGCCGAATGCGCGAAAAGTAATATATTACTGCAACGGCGAGTAAAAATACCTAGTACAATGGCCGACGCTCCGGAGACGAAATCCGCGCTGATTTGTCATCATCACGGCTCCACGAGCACACAATAGTCATCCCATAACATTGAGGTGGACGGCGATCTCATCTTTAATGTCCATTATCTCAAAACAACACTTTAGAAGCGAAGATGGAGGCAGATGCTTGCTTATAAAACACATGTATAAACGCTCCTATGCAATCCAGCATGGCACCACGTAAACAATGATCGGTTCCGTCGCAGGATCCGATGACGTCAGACCGGAAGTACTTCCGGTCTAGACTTCTGGCCTTCAAAATAAGACAATGGCCGTTAATGGGGCCGGGAGGGGGCACTCTGGACCCCCTAATCCGTTAATGTCCTGGGCTCTGGATGAGTTAAGTAATTTGGTGTTTCTTATGGTAGTTACTGTAGTGTACTTTGATACATTAATATCAAACCCATGCTGCACACATGTTTCTTCAGGGAAGAAGAGTAGAGGCTTATTATTGGCTCTTCCTCCTGGACCTGGAAATAAATCGGTTGCTTCGTGTACGGACGCACAGAAACGTAGTCGTGCAGAAAGGTTGAGAAGACGCGGGTCCCTCGTGTGTGTGGTGGGGTGGGTGGGGGGGCGCTGTCTGACCCTGGGGTGGCACGGAGCTGTGGATGGGTAGGGGGGAAGTAAAGGGTGGGGGACAGGGGACAGGGGTGGGGACAGGGGGACGGGGGGCTTTGGGTCTATAGTGACAGCTAGGCAGAGGTGTGACGTGACCCAGGGTTTTAGAGGGGTCCCTCTAGGCAACCGTGTGTGTGTGTGTGTGTGTGTGTGTGTGTGTGTGTGTGTGTGTGTGTGTGGTGGAAGGGGGAGTTGTTAGTCTCAAAGATTGCTCTATCCAGCCCCCCTCCTCTCTCTGTCAGGGTCTTGGGGAGAGGGGGTCGATAAGGGCAAGAATGTGTGTGTGTATGCTCGTGTTTGCGTGGGCGTATGTGTGTGTGTGTGTTGTGTTAAGTTCGGGAGGGTTCAGGAATGACAGGGCACGCTACACAGCTTTGTGGGAGACCCCCCGCCACGCTATCGTGCGCGCGCATACACGCATGCACAAGCAAACGCATGCACACACACACACACACACACACACACACACACACACACGTGCGCGGACGCAGCACTGTAATGGCTGTCAGGGGGGCTGCAGTGCAGAGAGTAAACAAGGGCAGATAAGCAGCGATTCAGAAGGACACCAGCTGCACATTCTAATCTCAGTGCATTTTACTCCTTTTTTTCTATTGAACTTTTATCTTATCTCTGCAATGTCTTCTCTCTCTCTCTCTCTCTCTCTCTCTCCCTCTCTCTCTCTCTCTCTCTCTCTCTCTCTCTCTCCCCCTCTCTCTCGTTTATGGTGCGTTGTTATTCCCCGCTCAGAATGAAATAATGTAATAATAATATCATTTAAATACACGTTTTCTATGTCATCCGCACGACTCCATAGCAATACGGCCAACGAGATATACATGTAGAATATACAAAATACCTTGTTGTAACATTATCCACATTATTATCAACATACGCATTCGGGCCAGTTGGGAGCACTGGCGGTGCGTTTTAACACAATGCGAGCGTCTTATCTGGTTGCCATGGTTACCAGAGAAACAGGTACCAAATAGGGGCTGTTTTGGCACCAGGCGAGCAAAAACACTACACTTCCCAACAAGCTTAGCGGCCGATCCGCCCGCGAGCATTTCCTGATTCAGACCGCTTGCTCAGTGCTCCATTCTCCT
>NC_137832.1:62345319-62392819 GCF_963921795.1 Nannobrachium achirus | reverse complement strand
CTTCTCCTCTCCTCTTTCATTCCTTCCCTGACGCGGGACGGATCCCTTCGTTTTTTTTTTCTTTTTCTTTTTTTCTCCTCCTTTCCATCTTTCAAAAGGAATGTCCTCTCCCCCCCCCCCCCCCCCTCCCCCCCCTCCCTCCTCCCCAGAAGGTCAGTTGGTCTGCTGTGCTGTTGGCGCGCAGACGGGCAACACTGGCACACATTTATCAGTTAGCAACACTGGTGAAATATGCAGATAAAATATAGAGCGTGTGTGTGTGTGTGTGTGTGTGTGTGTGTGTGTGTGTGTGTGTGTGTGTGTGTGCGTGTGCGTGTGCGTGTGGTGTGTGTGTGTCTGAGTGGCTGGAGGATGCTATTTCATCGGAGTTGCCAAGACCTTCCTTGACATGTAAACATTGCAGATGTGAGACGCACCCTGGCTGAGCCTGTTTTCCACACACACTGGAGAGAGAGAGAGAGAGAGAGAGAGAGAGAGAGAGAGAGAGAGGAGGAGGGGGAGGGGGAGGGAGAGAGAGAGAGAGAGAGAGAGAGAGAGAGAGAGAGAGAGAGAGAGAGAGAGAGAGGAGAGAGAGAGAGAGAGAGAGAGGAGGAGGGGGAGGGGGAGGGAGAGAGAAAGAGAGAGAGAGGAGGTCTTCATCAGAAACAGGAATAAAAACGGTGCTGTCTGTGCTAATTAGTCAAAAAGTAGAGATGAGAGTGGATAGCTCAGATTCAAGACATCCCCTCTGAGTCAGTGTTGATTTCGTCGACTAAAACTATGACGAAAAATGTTTATCGACTGCGTTTTTTTTCACCGACGAAAACTAAATTAAAACTAAATAAAAACTAAGCTTTGATGACTAAAACTAAGACTAAACATATTGACAATTTCGTCAATAAAATAAAAACTAGACTAAAATGTTAGGGAGAAGAGAGTCATTTTATGTTTTGTTGCTCTCAGTTGTTGCATGCTGAAAATAGCTGATCTACAAGCTCACAACGCGTCGCGCTGCAACGCGTTGTGATCTTGTAGATCGGCTATTTTCAGCTCACAACCAAGTGTAAAATCAGTCATTATGACGCCATCAAGGCCTGCCAAAATACATCTCAGTTGTATAAATCAACTGTAGATTTAGTCGCCTAAAATCTTATGATATTTAGTCGACTGAAATTAGACTAAAACTAAAACTTCTTCTGGTGACTAAATTATGACTAAAACTATATGACATTTTATTCAAAAGACTAAACTCTAACTAAAACTAGTTAGAAAAAAATGTGTCTGACTAAATAAATGAAATACATTATAAACTAAATCAAAATTTGCTGTCAAAAACAACACTGCTCTGAGTGCAAAGGCACACACACGCACACACACACACACACACACACACACACTCACATACACGCACGCACGCACACAAGCGGCTCTCGGGTGATTACTCATTGTTCAGGGCAGATTATTAATTACAGAGGCGGAGGAGCTTTGGAAGTAAACACTGACTAATGGCTAACAGAAGTACGTTAATGTCTCACCTGTACTTTAATTACGGCTACAAGAATCCTAGCACAGGACCGTAATTAACCCTAATGGACCGCAGGAGGTGGAGGAGGAGGAAACGAAAACGCCTTCTCTCCCTCTCTTCGTTCATGCGACGTTAAATGCATGTTGGGGTGATGTTACTGTACCGTGTGAGGTCGTCTGTCATTGATTGATTGATTGATTGATGGAAGACTTTATTAGAAGAAGTTTGCATAGGAAAAAGTACAGTTTCATGACGGTACAGTTCACTGGTACAAGGTCTACTAAAAGGAGATCCTAGAAAAGACTAAGCTTATTTCCATAGGAAACCATTTAAGTATCTCATATAACATTGAATGACAGACGGATAGAACACAGTACTATTCAGTAGATATAGTCAGGAAAAAAGGGGGAAACAATTTAAAAATAAAAAATCACACCCGTGTGAGCTGAGCGGTGGTTTACCCACCTCATAGATCATGTGTACCGATTTTTGTGACATTTGAAGAAAATATGTAGGAAAAGGAGCAAAAAGTGTGTTTTGGAGAAAATTCAAGATGGCGGAAAATCTATCCTGGCGCAAATGGGCGTGGCCTATATGGGGAGATGCGTCTTGACCCAAGGAATCCAGGGAAAAAAGAATTGTAATTTTCCGATCTACGGTTCAAGAGTTACGGGGCAAAACGTAAAGTGGGCCGTTATAGCGCCACCATGAGGCCGAGTGATGTAATTATTTTTTGATTCATTCTTAAAATCATTATGAATCTCCTCTCCGAGGTTTGAAACTGTAGCTCCTATGGTTTACGAGAGAAAAATACTTGAAAGTGATTTCTTGCATTGTCCCATTATAAGTCAATGGGGACAATTAAGCGTAGTTTTTTGCCGATTACGTCGGCATGGTAAGGCGGATCGGAACGAAAGGTAATAGCACACCATTCCCGGCCGAGCCGCACATTTTGATGTATATATTGCGGGGGTGGCGTAAATGGTGCGGCACTAGTTACGCGCCGAAGTTTAGGCTACATACACGGACGGAGACAGACAGACCCACACACACGGCCACGTATAGGAGCGTTGTGACCACCGCTCAAAAAATAAAAAACATCATACTGTAGGTAAATACAAAGAGGGGGACATATTGTCACCGCAAGATGTCAACAAATAAAAATAGGGTTAGACATACGTCCCTGGCGGGTGCAGGGGTATCACAAGGGGGGGAAGTGGGGCTGATTTACTAGGGCCCAAGATGAAGGAGCCTTAATTATTTCATACATTAGCTCTTGAAAAATAGCAGATATACAAGCTCACAGTGCCGCGCTGCAATGTTGTAGATCTGCTATTTTTGAAAAGTCGTGAAAATGTGAGCAAATCTTTGAATCTATGTATTTTTCAAGCAAACATTTTGTAACTCAAATTTTGCTTCTGGGGGGTCCCTGGAACTATGGAGGTCCGTGGCCAAATACATATCATTTTGGGGGTACTTCACATGAAAAGGTTTGAGCGAATTGGAACTGGAATCCGACGCCAAAGATCAACTCGTGATGCCAGTTCAGCTCGTGATCCCAGCGTAGGTTTGTGTTCCAGGCAACGATTTGAACTTGAATCATAAGTTCAAACTGGAATCACATTTTACTGGGGTCACGATTTTAACATGTAGTTAGTTATCATGAGTTGAACTGAGGATGGCCAATTCAACCGGGATCACGGCCTGCCCGATCTTAACGCACCGTTGACCGCCAAACACCTCAGGATGATGACACCTCTGTGCCTCTGACAAGCACACGCTTGTGCACACACACACACACACACACACACACACACACACACACACACACACACACACACACACACTCACACTCACACTCACACGTACACACATACACACCTACAGACACACAGTCTGATTGATGTTTGTCTGCTGACTTACACTTCCAGAGGAAACTGGGCCCAGTCAAACTCATCCCTTCCAACGCGCTTGTTTTTTCAGCTTTGGTGGAAGTCCTCCGCCTCGTCACATGAAAAGAGGATGTGTGTGTGTGTGTGTGTGTGTGTGTGTTTGTGTGTGTGTGTGTGTGGGGGGGGGGGGGGGGGGTGTTAACGTGCACATTTCCATGTTTACGTAGCCGGTCCGGCACACGTTCCCTCCATGGTTGCAGGAAATAGACAGGTAAAACTGGGATGAACTGGACTTGACTTCTGACCCAGATCAACACCAGATGAGATGGGACGTGGCTATTGTCTGGAGCACACACACACACACACACACACACACACACACACACACACACACACACAGGTGACAGCCGGACCCGTCACTCACCGCGACGTGCGCGCGTGGAAAGTGCTGACACACAGCGCCTAAGGGGGGTGGGGGGGGGGTTGTTTTGTCTATCGGAGCGAGAAACCGTTATTAATTCCTTTTTTTGCGAGATGGAATAACAGCTCTGATCTGTTATCGGGGATCAATCACACATTCCCTATCATCATTATTACAATCGTTATAACAAGTCATTATAGTCTAAAGATCAATTCACATGCACGAAAACAAATAAATAAATAAAAACGCCATGAAAGGATTGTTATTTTCCACAATGAGTTTGTGAGTGAGGAGCAGGACACTTCTCGTTGCTCGCGCTATCGCTCTTTCCCCCTTGAAGTGATCTCTCGTCTTGATGTCTCCCGCCGGCAATCTTTCATCCCCCTGGTGTCTTTGTAGAGCGACGGACGGACCTACGGGGACCCACTAAGCGCGTTGTTGCCAGGCGGCTTTATTGACACTATAGAAGGCCTGAAGGGCGGCCGAGCGTCTAGTCGGCGACCTGGCCAACTCGGGAACAATGTAAATAGGGAATGAATGCCCCGCCCTTTAATGCAAACCCCATTATACCTGTTGCGATAGCCATAGGACCCGTTTTGACCATCTGTTTGCCTGTGTCCATATATGGAGATATCTGTCTGTTTGCGTCCATTTTATGCTCATATATGGAGATCCCTGTATCTGCCTGATGGGCGGCCGAGCGTCTATTCAAGGACTGGCCTACTCGGGAACGATGTACAGTAAATAGGGAATGAATGCCCCACCCTTTATAGTCCAGTCATTATATGAAAAAACATAAAACAAATTGCAATAGTAGCAAACTCAACTGATTCTGTATCCTCATTATGTCCTTAGTGAGGGAAAAAAAGTCCCAAGGAATCCCATCGGGGCAAAGTTTTGAAAACGACCTACCTACCTTCACTTACTATACACTACACTACCAGTAAGACTCCCTAATCGGGAGATAAGCGACCGTAGGTCACATGTATACACAAAGAGGGGTGGGGTGTCCGCGTTGCCTTGGCGGACAAATAGGTACCGGCCCCGGCTCTCCCGGACGCTCCTAGCCCGAGTTACGGCATTTTATGTGAGCTGCAGTGGAGGGGGTCCTCCACTGGGGGCGCCACCACTTTTGCATCCGTTCTGGAGCACCAGGAGTGGGTGGTCCCCAGGAATTCCCCGTGAGCAGCCCCGTTGGGGTGGTCATTTGGTCATTTTTGCACATTTGGTCATTTTTTACACCTGGGGGTCCCCCAGGGACCTGGGGGTCCCTGAAGCTCCGGGGGTCCTTGGAAGTTGTAGTTTGGCAGGTAAGGAGTGTGTGTGCAAAATGGGGCATGGATGGGGGCAACGGTTGTGGAGATATGAGCAGGGCAAAAGTGTGACATGTCACGTGACAGCTGGGGGTCCCCCAGGGACCTGGGGGTCCCTGGAGCTCCGGGGGTCCTTGGAGGTTGTAGTTTGGCAGGTAAGTAGTGTGTGTGCAAAATGTGGCATGGATGGGGGCAACGGTTGCGGAGATATGAGCAGGGCAAAAGTGTGACTCACTGACTCACTGACAGACAGCCCGTGGAGGTTTTGATAGTAAATGCGACCTACGGTCGCAATAAAGGAAAATATGACTACCAAAAAATCAGCTTTAAGTGGGATGTGAAACAAATGCTTGCAATGGATTCAGAATAATTAAAAACCCCTAGTTTGACCCCTCACATCCCACTTAAAGCAGATTTTTTTGGGAGTCATTTTTTCCTTTATTGCGACCGAAGGTCGCATATACTCTGAAAAACCGTGTTGCTTGAGTGTCCTTCCTTCCTTCCTTCCGTAACCTCTGTGATGTCAGCGAGTTGTGACATCACTTCCTATACGGGGCGGCTACACGAAATGTGGATAACACTATATATGGAGATAGTCCAGTCCATCATGTCATATGGGACTACTGTCATAGACAGTAGCCAAAAGAGAAGGATACACAAGACTAAGAAAGACAAAAAAAAGGAGGAGGAGGATAAAGATACCAAAAGGAGAGAGAAAGAAGAAAGGGTGAATGAGGTACAATGTGTCTCAGAAAAGAAAAGGAGGTGGCAACGGGGGCGGCTAGATAAAGTTATTAGGCCTGGTAGTATTAGTGTAGTGTATAGTAAGTGAAGGTAGGTAGGTCGTTTTCAAAACTTTCCCCCGATGGGATTCCTTGGGACTTTTTCTCTCTCACTAAGGACATATTGAGGATACAAAATCAGTTGAGTTTGCTACTATTGCAATTTGTTTTAGGTTTAGCCTAATTTTGGCCTAAAATTACTGGACTATTAATGCAAACCCCATTATACCTTTTGTCATACAACCTGTTTTGTCCATCTGTTTGCCTGTGTCCATTTATGCCCATATTTGGAGATCTCTGTACTGTCTGTCTGTAGTCCCTTTTATTCCCATACATAGAGATCTCTGCCCTTCGGGCGGCCAAGCGTCTAGTCGGGTGCCGGTCTACTCGGGAACGATGTAAATAGGGAACGAATGCCCCACCCTTTAATGCAAACCCCATTATACCTGTTGTCGTAGGACCCGTTTTGACCATCTGTTTGCCTGTGTCCATTTATGCCCATATATGAAGATATCATGCCCATATATGGAGATATATGTCTGTCTGCGTCCATTTTATGCCCATATATGGAGATCTGTGTATCTGTCTGTCTGTGTCCCTTTTATGCCCATATATGGAGATCTCTGCCCTTCTTCGGGTGGCCAATCGGGAATTATGTAAATAGGGAATGAATGCCCCACCCTTTAACGCAAACCCCATTTATCTGTTTGCATGTGTCCATTTATGCCCATATATAGAGATATAGGCAATACCCATCATATATCGGTGGCACTGCACTCCCTGCTGCGGCGGGGAACGTGCGTGCCGAATTTGATGCCGGTGGGACGTACGGTTCTCGAGATACGCGGATTACATACATACATACACACTCACAGAGATTTTTTGTTGACTCATGTGGCGTACGTGATGTCAGAGCCTTTTATGAAGTGATGTCACAATGAGTCAGCGCTTTTGCCGGTTTCCTCAGAAACAGCCTGATGTCAACAATCCTCTCCGCATACGGAGATTCCGAACGTTTCGCGCCGGTTCCGGAAAACCGCGCATCAGGTCGGGTCGAGGCCCGGCACTGCACTCCGCGCCGCGGCAGGGAACGCGCGTGCCGAATCTGAAGCCGGTGGGGCGAACGGTTCTCGAGATACGCGGGGCACATACATACATACTCACAGAGATTTCTCGCATTTATAGTAAGATAAATCGTTGGCAAATCCGGCGCTGCTGTCCTCCTCGTGCGCCGCAACACTTCACTCCACTCCACTCCAACATCAACATGCTCTCTGCACTCTGTTTTTTTTGATCCCCTCAAACTGATGGAATGAAAGTTTGATGCACTTGGTGTGAATGCGGCTCAATTTGACCTGCCTTTCCAGAGGTATCGGTCTCTCTCTCTCTCTCTCTCTCTCTCTCTCTCTCTCTCTCTCTCCCTTCCCATCATGCCCTGGTGGAGGATCAAGGACCACCACAGCCTTCATTCTCTATTCCTCTTTAACGTGGAGATGGAGGCTAAACATCTTTGATCCCGGGGTTTGAGTTCAAAACCGTCAAGCCCAGCCAGACCCTCCCTGGTCCACATGGAGGCATGACTCCATGTGTAATGATGAGAGAAAAATATTATAAAGACAAGCCTGGCAGGCAGGCAGACAGACAGACAGACAGACAGACAGACCAGACAGACAGACAGACAGACAGACAGACAGACAGACAGACAGACAGACAGACAGACAGACAGACAGACAGACAGACAGACAGACAGACAGACAGACAGACAGACAGGCAGGGGTGTCGCACCAAATTCTGGGCCCTGGAACGATTCACTCACATTGTGTGCTTTAACTATTGAAAAATAGCAGATATAGATAGATAGACAGATATATATATATAAGCTCACTGTGAGCTTGTATATCTGCTATTTTTCAATAGCTAAAGTATAAAATAATTAAGGCCCCTCCACATTGGGCCCTGGTAACTCAGTCCCACTTCCCCCCACCCTTGTGACGCCCCTGCACACAGGCAACCAAGCAGCAAGTTGTCTGTCTGTCTCTCTCTCTCTCTCTCTCTCTCTCTCTCTCTCTCTCTCTCTCTCTCATTTGACTCCATCTCTCAGTCTTGGTCTCTCATCTCTGTCTTGTCTGTCTCTCTCTCTCTCACTTCTCTCCCTCTCCCTTCCCCCCCCTCCCCCCCTGTGATTTTCCCCTCGTTCTTCTGCAAGATAGCGTGCGTGATGTTGTCCTGGTGATGGGGTCATATTGAAGGCACCAAGTTATAAAAAGAGAGAGAGAGGGAGAGAGCGGAGTTCTAGAAACAGGGCTTGGTTTGGGAGGAGAGCAGAGGGAGAGACGTCCTAGTGGGAGAGAGGGTTAGATAGAGTGTCAGCGCCGTACAAGAGATCTCCTTAGCCATTCCCTTTGTTTTCCCTCTTATGGATTTTCTGATTCCTGTTTTGCAGACATTGAAACAAGAGGCTGCAGGTCTTCCTTTCGGGGGGCTTTGTGTCGTGACACAGCTGTGGGGGGAAAAAAAAAAGTAAAGCATAATGCTTTAGAAAAGTGCTTTAAAATTGCAATCCAATATAGAAACTTTAAGTACTACTGTTGTGTGTTGTGTTGTGTCTTTTTTCAACTGTTCTCGACACTTTATGTATCCACAACTTTCCAACGTCCCATCGTGCGTTGCGCAGAAGGTGTGCGGCAGCTTCCGGCGCCGCAGCCGAGTGTGATCTACAAGCTCACAGCGGTTGCATCTGTGACGCGACGTGAGCTTGTGTGTCTGCTGTTAACCGGAAGTGTCACGCAGATAATGCTGCAGTAAATTCTCGCAGAATATTTTTTAACATAGTTGCTCTGTATGGTTGATTCTCTTGTATTGTTGATTCTTCTTGTTTGATTGTTTTTTGTCGCTCGGCTGTACTCAACAGTCCTTTTTTCTTTTCTTACTGTCCTGTAACTTGTAACCTTAACTGCTGTTAAGCAGTGCCTCTGGGTGACTGAATATCCCCCTTGGGATGATAATAAAGGTATCTATCTATAAAGCCTCAACGTCTCCAAACTCAGCCCCCCCTTCAACCCCCCCGGCATGGCTGAACTCTTATGACCCATCGGGGAGAGAAACCGGAGTTTACACTAAGTTGTTTTGGCATATTTCCCACCGTGAAGCTATCAGCCATAGTGATGCTGTCGGGCAGAAAGCTTGTTATTTTTCTATATTTCATATTTTCTTTATTGTTTTTTTTTCATACATTAAAGCTCCGCTATGTAACTTTCCTCTTCTGCCCCGGGTTTGAACCCTGTTCCCTGCGCTGCGCAAGACATGTTTTACCATTGAGCCAATAGAGCCTGACTGCTTGAATCTTGACCATCAGGTCACAATTCTTGTCCCATCCTGTGTCTATAGGTGAGCAGTGTTGATTTTGTCGACTAGAACTATGACGACATTTTTTTGTCGACTGCGTTTTTTTTCACTGGCGAAAACTAAATAAAAACGAAATAAAAATCTAAGCTCTGATGTCTAAAACTAAGACTAAATATATTGTCAATTTAGTCAACAAAATAAAAACTAGACTAAAACGTTAGGGAGGGACAAGTGGAGAAGAGAGTCATTTTATGTTTGGTTTCTCTCGGGTGTTGTGGGCTGAAAATAGCAGATCTACAAGCTCACAACGCGTCGCGCACAACCAAGTGTAAAATCAGTCATTACGATGCCATCAAGGCCTGCCAAAATACATTTTAGTTGACTAAATCAACTGTCCATCCATCGGATAGATGGATGGATGGATGGATGGAAATCAACTGTAGATTTAGTCGCCTAAAATCTTATGATATTTAGTCGACTAAAATTAGACTAAAACGAAAACTTTTCAGGTGACTAAAGTATGACTAATACGAAATGACATTTTATTCAAAAGACTATGACTAAAACGAAATCAACATTTGCTGTAAAAAAAAAACACTGTAGGTGAGATCATGACCTTTGACACGATCTAAATGTCTCAATAGTGCAGGGAGACAAAATACTAGCCTGGCGGGCCATCATCCCTCATACTGCGCTCACTCATTCCTCCTTCCCACAGTATGAGGTCTGGACTTGGGCAGATAGGGCACCGAGTGTGAGAAGTTGGCTTTTCTGACAATTAAAAAGGAATAGGAGCATTGCGCTAGCAGAGTTCATCGGACCGAAAAGACGCGTTTGTTTGCCGTTCTTCTGACTGGCTGAGAGATGTTTGTTTGCTACGCTGATTGGTTAGAGGAGTCTGTCTGTCAAGGCAAGTACTCCCGTGCCACTTTTCAAGCTGCCCAAATTCCAGACTTATTATTGTGGGAAGGAACGAGTGAGTGAAAGCACAGTATGAGGCTGGCTGGCCAGGCTAACAGATTACAACCACAGCAATGTGTTATATTGTCATATTGGTATACTTTACCATACAGATTCGACGAAATTAACACATCTGGTGCCAACCCCGAGTTTCCCGAGTTTGAAAAGGTACCACCCCTGTGCCAACCCTGATTTCCCCGAGTTTGGGCCGTTTTTGATGAAAAAAAAAATGTTTTTTCAAAGATTTTTTTTTTCAAAAAGGTTTTTTGGACCTCCAGAAATGTATTAGGCATGATCGCGAAATTGCATGTTTAACCCCCATACCAACCCATTCTTTCAAACATGGCAGCCATGTTTGTTTACATCTGAAGAAAACATAATGGCTCCTAAATCATGAATGCCTGAACGGATTTCCAAGCAGATTATTTTGTTTGAAAGCTGTGAACAGTGTGCACACACGTGGTGCATCATCTAGGCATGGGCGTGCACGATCCGTGCACTATAAATTACATGGAAGTCTATGGAGACCATGGCATCGCGGGACATTGAAGAGAAAAAATCATTGCAACTTAACTCATTGAGTGCCTATCCCGAATTAGTTCGGGATATATTATCGCATCCCAGAGTGCCTATCCCGAACTAGTTCGGGAAATTAAAAAAAAAAAAAAAAAAAAAAAAATTTTTTTTGAAAAAAAATTTTTTTTTAATTTTTTTTTGGACCCCATCAAATCTAGTGAACATGATTTCAATCGCGATTTTGCATGTTCCACCCCCATACAACCCCATCTAACATACAGGGCAGCCATGTTTGTTTACATAACATGTAAAACATAATGGCGATTATCTCAAGAATGCCTGAACGGATTTCCAATCGGATTTTTTTGTTTGAAAGCTTTGAACAAACTGCACAAATCCACTCCAATGCAATCCAGGATTGCATTGGATTTTTTAGAGCTCATTCTTCTCTGTTTTTTTCCCATGCATGAGGTGTGCAAGGTTTAATCATGGCTAAGTTGACGAAAATAAGGCTTCTAAAATGCTTGGTAGCCAATAGCTAACTTCAAGCTAACTTCATCCTCTTCCTGTACATGCACAAAGGAAAGTGTTCAGGCAAGTCATGGCTGCAGGGCTTCTGCATATACCAGCATATCTCTATGGGATTTTCTATGGCCACTGGGCGCCCTCTAGTGGTGAAAGGGGTGGCACTAAATGAGTTAAGTGTTAAAAAAACATATTACCCATTAACACCTTCTAAGCCACGGGGAGCCCCTTAATGTTAAAACCGTACTATATCGCACATCCCCCCAGGGACTCTCAGCCACGTCGTACATTCCCGGACTTTGTCTTTAAAACCGGAATAAAAGCTTTTGATCCGAAAATCGGTGATCGTCTAACCTTCCCTAGTCACCACTCGTGCACTGATAGCTCATGCAGACCGTGCATGAAGCAGAGGTGACGTCAGCGCCTCTCCTTCTCCAAGGCTACTCCCAGCCATCCGTTTGCTGTCTGCACACTCGAGCTCCTATAGCAGACATGCTTGGGGCTATGCTAGCGAAACTTTTCAGTTCTGTTCTTCAGTCACACATGGACTATTTGCGGGGACATTTACGTGAAAGGATCGCGCACGCGAAACGCACGGGGACATCGACGATCGGCCAAAACCCCCATTCTATCCCAACGGAAATCGAGAAAATCATGGTGAGTTACTGGCCTGGGAAAAAAAAAAAAAGAAAAAACAGCGGCGCTGTTCAAGATGGAGGGGCTGCGGGGTCATGTTTATAAACATAATATTATGTCTCAGATCACAATACAATAATAGAAATTTCACGGCTAATCTACCAACCACCATTCTATTTCGGACCTCAAGGTGTTAAGGACAGGAACCCCTTTTTGTGTTTTTTACCCTTCAAGCCGGGAATACATTTGTGTTGTTGTTACTATGTGCAGTATATAGCTAGTTTTGTAGTTTTTTAAGAAATATTTGAAGTTTTTCTGAAAAGGCTTTAGAAGGCACTTTTAGAATCGGCCTTACCGGCCGGCTAAATGGGTTAAAAACATAATTTGCCCCTTTATAACTCCACAATAATCTCACAAATTGAACTGGAATCCATTCCCCCTTCTCCTTCTCCCATCTGGCCCCACCTGGCGGCCCCCCAACTTTGAGACCCTTTGCCTCTCTCCTCTCCTCTCCAGTCTATTGTCCTGCTCTCCAGTCCGTCGGGTCCCCGCGGTGGTGACAGGGCAATCTGTGCTGTCACGGAGGTTGCCAGCTCTCTGGCGGAACGCAAACCCTTTGAATCAAAGACTCCACCTTTCTTTGATCACACACATCCTGGGAGGAACTATCGCGTCGTGCTTATCGATTCATCATTCTTGTTGTCTCTGTGTGACTCGTACACCCTGGCGACTCGGATCAGTCACACAGATAACGCCGTGACCCGAGTCGATAGACAAAGACTTCACTATACCCCCTCCTCGGTATACAGGTGTGTCACTGTTTGTTTAATTGATGGAGGAAATGACCGCAATCAATATTATAGGGTCAAGCTAATAATTGTGCAAAGTTTGTAAGAACGTGTGCACTAGTATGAACTCGTCAGTGGTGGAAAAGGTACTCACATGTTGTACTTGTAATGTAGTGGAGTAAAAGTGCAATATTTGGATCCGAGATGTAGTGGAGTAGAAGTAAAAGTATTGTAAATTGGATATATTCAAGTAAAGTACAAATAACTCAAAAGTGTACTTAAGTACAGTACTTGAGTAAATGTACTTAGTTACTTTACACCACTGGAACTCGTTGGCAGTGATGTGATCCACTTCAAGAAGAAACAAATACTAGAAAACATTATACACATTTGGCATTTAATATATCGTTATTATTATTATTATTATTATTAGTACTAGAAGCTGGGCCGCCCTTTGGGCGGCCCAGCGTCTAGTCGGCGACCTGGCCAACTCGGAACAATGTAAATAGGGAATGAATGCCCCGCCCTTTAGGACCCGTTTTGACCATCTGTCTGCCTGTGTCCATTTATGCCCATATATGGAGATATCTGTATCTGTCTGTCTGTCTGTCGGCGTCCATTTTATGTCCATATATGGAGATCACTGCAGTTATAGTTCTGGGTCCATTTTATGCCCAGATATGGAGATATCTGTCTATCTGCGTCCATTTTATGCCCATATATGGAGTATCTGTCTGTGCCTCCAACTGTGTTGCAGACACAGTGCCGGTTCCCCCTTTAATGCAAACCTCACACCTGTTGTCATAGGACCCGTTTTGAACATCTGTTTGCCTGTGTCCATTTATGCCCATATATGGAGATATCTGTATCTGTCTGTCTGCGTCCATTTTATGCCCATATATGGAGATCTTTGACCATCTGTTTGCCTCTGTCCATTTATGTCCATATATGGAGATATCTGTATCTGTCTGTCTGCAATCCATTTTATGCCCATATATGGGGGCATTCATTTTATGCCCATATATGGAGAACGCGCGTGCCCGTGGGACGAACGGTTCTCGAGATACGCGGATTACATACATACATACACACTCACAGAGATTTTTTGTTGACTCATGTGGCGTACGTGATGTCAGAGCCTTTTATGAAGTGATGTCACAATGAGTCAGAGCTTTCGCCGATTTCCTCCGGAACAGCCTGATGTCAACAATCAACCCCGCATAAGGAGATTCCGAACGTTTCGCGCCGGTTCGGGAAAACCGCGCTTCGGGTCAGGTCGAGGCCCGGCACTGCACTCCGTGCCGCGGCGGGGAACGCGCGTGCCGAATCTGAAGCCGGTGGGACGAACGGTTCTCGAGATACGCGGATTACAGACACACACACAGACACGCAGAGACTTCTCGCATTTATAGATAGATAATAGGTTTCTGCCCATCAGCAACGATATACAGTATACATAAGCCTACTGTGTATAAGCTTCATACAGTATTTATGAATAATCTTATCTGTTTATTTTCCTGCTCAAAATCTTCGCTGGTAATCTCACTTAACAAACTCAATTTAATGGGAAGAGGTTGCTAAGCAACAAAGAAGGCGTGTTAGTCTGTTTTTTTTTTGTTTTTTTTAATTATCCCTGAACCCTCTGAGTGTGTTTGTAATCTGTGTACATAAACATACAGTACATGCAGGTTAGATGTATTTAATAGAAAACCTGTCACCTGTGTTTCTTCTAGGTGACATCGCTTGAATAATGAGAAATGACAGAAAGTTCAAATCGGTGCAGTTACTTGATTATCAGTATCACTGGTGATGATTATCAAAACAAACACAGACTATTAGATGAACAGAATGTGACCCTGATTGTTTGGGTGTGTATGTGTGTCTGTGTGTCTGTGTGTGTGTGTGTGTGTGTGTGTGTGTGTGTGTGTGTGTGTGTGTGTGTGTGTGTGTGTGTGTGTGTGTGTGTGTGTGTGTGTGTGTGTGTGTGTGTGTGTGTGTGTGTGTGTGTGTGTGTGTGGATACAGTCTTAACCACTTTCAATTTGGTGTCCCTATTTTGAGCATGTCATTATAGATAAAAACGTAAAAAAAGAATATATATTGTCAATCTCACAACACATGGCATCGCGCCATCTTCTTTTCTTCTTGTGGGGTTACAGATTGATTCATTTCTCTACATTTGTGTGACATTGTCATGCACCATGCACAATGAAGTACAGGGACGTGCTGGCCATTGGGAAAAGCGGGACAACTCCCCAACGGCCGGTGTATTCCCGGCCGGTCCAGGCCGGCCATTAGGAAAAAAATACAAATAGAATGTCGGCCTTCATTCCATTTTGGGGGCTGGGCGGCCAACAAAGTAAATCGTCACTGTCGGGCAGAAACCTCGTATCTCCAAGTTTCAAATTTATATATTTTTTTTTCACAAAGCAAAGCTCTGCTTCATCATACAAGGCCGTCACACAAAAGTAGTGAAAACAGCAGATCTACAAGCACGGTGCGAGGCGTTGTGTGCTTGTAGATCGGCTGTTTTCACTAGTTTAAATCATTTTTTAAATGATAAATACAAAACAAACGGTTTTGGACATACAAGGTTTCCACCCGACAACGACAAAATATAACTCATGTAATTGGCCCACTGGCTTGTCACTTGTCATGATCTGAAATGGCAATTCGTTGAGTAGCAGCAGCGCTATAGAGAGATCACTCACTCTATAGCGCAATGAGGGCCTCTCCAACTCTTTTTCCCGGGCTGAATCAGGGGCCCAGCACGTCCCTGACGAAGTATAAAAAGCGCTATATTCTGTTACCTTTGCTATAGAGGGTATGCGTGTGACATCATCATCTTACCTGGAAGTTATGCGGGAACGCCTACCGAGTGGCAAAAAAAAAAACACTTTCTGGCCTTGACAGCCCATACATCCAAACAGAAAAGTCCTATCTGATTGCTTTAAACGACCTTAAACTAATTTTGCCACTCACTTTTCCACTCAATTTGCCACTCGATATGCCATTCACTTTATGCATGCGCATACCCTCTATAGCAGGGGGGTGCCCACACTTTTTTGACGTGAGACCTACATTTAAAATGACTAGCTCAACATGATCTACCCCTCCAAAATGTTTTAGCTGAGGGCCTGAGGGGGGCTTTGGAATAGCAGCACTCGCGTTACATTTTAGACAAACACACCTACTGTAAGGGGGAAATAAATGGAAAATACTGGGAGAAATGTCTTCATCCCATACTGTATGGAAGTGGTAGGTTTTTGGCTTCTTTGTAATGCTACTGACTCTTGAACAAAGCATTGCATTGGAGGTTTGTCTACTTTAGAAGCCATGAAGGGAGCTGACAGGCCCTTCTTGATGTCATATTGAAATATTCTTTATATATTTTAATTATATATTTTTAGAGGCATGTCATGTGGTCTACCTGCACACCCTTGGTGATCTACTGGTAGATCACAGTCTACGTTTTGGGCACCCCTGCTCTATAGAGTGTTTGTTCAGTAACAGGAGTCTCCTCATCTCTCCAGCTCTTTAAAGCTATACTGTGTAAGTTGCTCAACTGGTGGTCTGTAGCAGTATAGCAAACCGCGGTCGCGTTTGCTTTTTTCGTCCGTTTTTCGCTCGCGGACCGGGCCATCAGACCACCGCGTCCGCCTCGCCTCGCCGAGACGCTTTCAATGAGGTCTCCCGTGTCCTTCTACGAGCAGCGGTTGGAGAGTTACCTGTACATGCTAGACTCCTCCAGTGTAAACACTGCAGTGTACTTCCTGAAGGCGTGTTTCCTAAACCCACCAGAGAGCCCGGCAGTGTATGTTCTGCGCTGTGATTGGCCGGCAGTTTATAACCCTCGCTGTGATTGGCCGGTAGTGTGATGACGCAATTTTTGCGCGAAAACCGGTCCCGGGCAGGGATCATAGAAAACATATAAAGAGAAGGCTTTAGAAGCTGAAAATAACGTAGTGGGGGTTCTAAAACTTTAGCGATTTAACAGCTAGGACCATTTTAAGATTTGTTTTATAAAAAAAGTTACATGGTACAACTTTAATACACAGAAAATACATTTTCAGGTGTACTATACTCTAGGTGGCAGAATGTCAGCCAATCAGGAGAAGAGTACCCCTTCATCAACGTCATTTTGTTCCAGTTCCAATCTTGTTGAATTCTGCTCATTTCGTTGTCATCGTCACTTTGAATTTCACTCATTTAATCTGTATCCGAGTTCCTCATCCTTGATTGGCATCGCGACCTGAAAATGCATTTTCTGTATAATAAAGAGCTTGGAGAGACATGGACACTCCTGATATTGAACAAACACTCTATACAGCACTGAGTACCATCAGAATATAGGGTAATATTTGAACACTTATTTTAAGCAAAGAAAATCACTTGTACCCTCCCTACCTTTGAATATCAGGTATAGTTGGCAAGCCTACATACGAGGTACAAGGTACGCTGTGGCCCCCGGAGGCGACCGGCAGCCTAGTTTCATCAGTATGTATAATGTCTATATCACTTACACACTGCGTTACTGTAGGGGAGATGCAGGCGTGCGTGCGATTCATAATCACATGCCGGGCTTATTTAACGCTACCATTCCTTTTAACAGTTAGGGGCCTATTGTCGTGATTATGCTAAGCAGAAAGCATGTCTGGGATCCGGGCTCCCCCCTCTGCGATAGGTAAACCCTGACCAGGAGGCATTCTAATAGCCCAGCGTTGCCAGATATTTGCCAGAGAAATAAGCAACCGTGTAAAATAACCCTCAACCCGTGTTAGATTTTAACCACTTTAACCATTATTTTATGTTTTAAGTTTTGAAAAATAGCAGATATACAAGCTCACAGCGCGACACCCCGACCCGCGTTAGATTTTAACCACTTTAACCATTATTTTATGTTTTAAGTTTTGGAAAAATAGCAGATATACAAGCTCACAGCGTAACACCGAGTGCCGCACTGTGCGCTTGTAGATCTGCTATTTTTGAAAAATCGTGAAAATATGTGAATATCTTTGACCCGATCTTTGACCTGACTTCTAAATCCTTCCTCTAAATCAGCTGTTCTCAAACTTTTTCATGATGTCAAGGACCCCCAAAATTACAGGTATTTGGCCGCGGACCCCCATATCGAAATATGTTGTTCCAGGGACCACCCGCAAGCAAATATTTGAGTTACAAATGTTCGCTTTTAAATAGATATATGCAAAAAATTCTAGGCCTAAATGGGATAAATAAGCAGCTTTTAACGCTTTTAGTGCTATTGTTTTTGTAATCATCCGGACACAGAGTGCCACCATTCACTGACCTTTATTTCGAAGTCCATGTTGTGTCCATGTTGTGGAAATTCACTAGATCCAAGAGAAGAACAAATGTCACTTCGGCCTGATAAAAAGCGTTTCTCTGCGATTGAACCGTTTTTTGGAGAAAGATTCGAAGATAAAGCCGTTTCTTTGCAGCGCAATGAATAGGATCCTATGGAGCAGTGTACGTGTACACAGTACACAGAGCTACTACAGGGGGTACCCCAGAGAAAATGTAAAATGGAAACATTTATTTTACTGTTATGTTTAATGATAAAATATTGACAAATGTATATGAACTGGCTGCTCCGCAAGGTTTTAAACCAAATGAAGTAAGAACTTTGACAAGCACAACTGTTACTGAATAGAAAACAGGCTTCTTACTTTTATTTTCAACATGTTGACATAAAAACTGGACTTTTGATGTCAGCATTTTCTAATCAAAATGTTGTTGTGGATTAAAGGGGGTACTAGGAATCAGCAATCAGGAAAAGGGGGTCCTGAAACCCAAAAAGTTTGAGAACCACTGCTATGGAGAATATACAGTACACTTCCTGGTGATGTGATGGCCCAGTGGATCACCGCACAGTGAGTTTTATTTCACCAGCGAGTCCCATAACTATAACCGAAATCTCAAAATAGTTCGGCAATTGCACTTAAACCATTTAGGCCTGACATAGGTTTTCTGAAAAAACGTCAAATATTATCCAAAGATTACAAAAAACGAAAATGTTGCTACATACTGTACATGTACTGTACCACACAGAAATGTGTTCCTGGCCTGGATAGGCCACGTGAGCACTTTTAACCTCCATACATCGTGCTGTTTGAAAATAGCCGATCTACGGCTGTGGAAAAAGTGAATATTATTTTGAAACATAAAAAAAAATAACAACACAAAACTGGTTTTGGGAGTCCCTATGCTGATGTTTTAGAAGCATTGGTTCAAGCCAATATACAGCATACCAATGCATTATTTATCCATTATAATATTTACAAGCCACTCTACGGAAAATAGCAAGACCCAAATTCGCTTAGATTAAGCACACATGGCAACGCTGTGTATAGCCCCCTCGCTCCATCCCTCCTCTCTCTCTCTCTCTCTCTCTCTTTCTCTCTCTCTCTCTCTCTGCACTCTCTCCATCAGCCCAGGAAGAGAAGAAGAAGAAAGGAAAAGGGAGGGGGGGGGGAACCGGAGGAGGAGGAGGGGGGGGAGAAAAATCCTGGCGTGCATAAATGAAAGTTCAACAGGGTTCAATGAAACACTTATACAATTTGCTGCAATATAGCAGGGTTTTTATAATCTCATTATCATCTTAGTGCCAGATTTGCCCATGAGGCCTGTTTCGTATTCCGCTTCTTTATTAGCTTCGCCTCACATTTTTGGTCCATTTGTCCTGCTGCCGCCGCTTTGCTTGCCGCGGCTCGCCGCCCGCTCTCAGCCAATGGGCAGAGACGGAATCTCCCAATATCTTCTGCTGCCGTCGGGGGGCCGGAAACCTTGTATGTCCACAACTGCAGCGGTTCTCAACCCTGTGGGTCGGGACCCCCAGGGGGGTCCCCATATTATTTTGTGATGATTAACTTAACCCATTTAGGCCTAGGATTATTGACCGCTTTAACAATTGAAAAATAGCAGATATACAAGCTCACAGCGCGGCACCGAGTGCCGCGCTGCAAGCTTGTAGATCTGCTATTTTTGAAAAAGTCGTGAAAATGTGTGCAAATCTTTGAATATATGTATTTTCAAAGCGAACGTTTGTAACTCAAATTTTGCTTCTGGGTGGTCCCTGGAACTAGATATTTTGAAATGGGGGTCCGTGGCCAAATAAATATCATTTTGGGGGTCCTTCACATGAAAAGGTTTGAGAACCACTGACATAGTAGTGTCTCAAGAACAGACTAACTAACAGAAGAACAGATTACTAACTGAGCTCCAGAAGTGAAAAGGACCTTTTCTTTGACGATGGCTGGCCAGATTGCTGACATAGAAACATAGGGTTTTTCCAAAAATCTTAGAAGGATTCAAAAGACACTTATAGAATCGGGTCAAAATTCTAATTTTCATGATTTTTTCAAAAATAGCAGATCTACAAGCTCGCAGCGCGGCACTCGGTGCCGCGCTGTGAGCTTGTATATCTGCTATTGTTTTTATATTTAAAGCATAAAATATTGCATCATAATGTGTTCAGGCCTAAATGGGTTAATGTGCAACATTGTTTTCTCTCAACAGTAAACAAACAACAAATTTAACATTGACCAAAATGTCAAATATTAGAGGCTGAAATTGAGAAAATTGCAGATCTACATGCTCACAACGCCTTGCAACCTTCTTATACAAAATGTAATTCCTCGGCTCTTAGTGCTCGTCAGGTTTGGTCCCCAGTTAAAATATGATTATTTTGGGGGTTGCGGCCAGAAAAGGTTGAGAACCACTGGTGTAAAGTAACTAAGTACAGTTACTCAAGTACTGTAATTAAGAACAATTTTGAGGTATTTGTATTCTACTCCCACTACATCTCAGATCCAAATATTGTTATTTTACTCCACTACATTTATTTGCAAAATGTAGTTACTGTACTAGTTACTAAACATACATAAACACTTAAGCCCTACATATATATTTCGGCCATTTGAAAATAGCCGATCTGGCCTGGGCCACAGGGTAGTGGTCCAGGCAGCGTCACAGGTTTGTAGTCCTACACCAGCCGTGTTGAGGACCAACACAGGTGTTCTGATTGGCGTCGAAAATTAGCTCTATACCAATCAGACAAATTGAAACACCTGTGTTGGTCCTCAACATGGCCGTTTAGGACTACAAATGCAACCCATGAGCTGAGCTGAACTGACATTAGACAACAATATTTAAATAGTAAATAGAAAATGTGGGCATGACCTTTGGGCCTGTACTCGCCGGGCAAGAGCCTCTGGGACCCGTTCAATCCGGGACAGCCGTGTTAGTTGTTATTTTTAATACCTTTTTTTTTTTAGAATAGAAACATTTTGTTTCGTTTTTCAGAAAACATTCTTAGAATCGGCCTCACGTCTAACCCGGGTTAAAAATAATGAAAAGAAATAGCAGGGATTGCAGCTATATACAACCTCGCAATGTGCAGCAGCAGCGTCATCGCGATGCTGCGAGCTTGTAGATCGACTATTTTTGCTGCAGTTGTAAGGTAAATCGTCACTAATTTGTGGAGAAAAAAAAACATAAAAAGCTGAAATATGGGGAGATGCGAGGTTTCTGCCTGACGACACCAACAATATGGTCCTTTCTTTTATTTATTCCCTCCTTTTTCCCTCTCCCTCCCTCCCTCCCTCCCTCGCTCCCTCCATACCTCCTGCCACATTATGTACGCTACATTAGGAGGGCTGGGATTGGCCACAGGGCAGGCAGAAAGCAATTTACCTCACAGTTAGTTGGTTTTAAGTTATGTATTATTATTTTTTTTTACAGTGTCAAAGTTATTTCATTTCGTCAACGTGACACCGGTGGTGATATTTAAAGCGTGCTAATATTGTTCACGGTTTGACGCGACACTCGCCCGCGCTTTTAATGTTTTACCTTCTCCCAGTGGTGGACAAAGTTATATACTAGAGCAGGGGTTTTCAAAGTGGGTGCCGGGGCACCCTGGGGTGCCGTGACGACAGTCCAGGGGTGCCATGAGATAATTTGATAATATTTGGAATTTATTTTGACTTTGATTACATTTAGTATAATTTTAAACTTGAAGTACAATGTTAGTTCTAACCAAAATGGCTATGATCTCAACGTTTCCCTCGCAACATAATCGCTAAAATATGCCATAAATATAAGGTGCTGGTAGTGAAAATTATGAATATAATGTATGGGTGCCTCGGATGAAAAACATATGGGTGCCCTGAGACAAAAAGATTTGGGGACCCCTGTACTAGAGTAGTGGTTTTCAACCTTCTTCACGTCAAGGTCCATTATTTATTCTGCATTTGAGCCACGGACCACCATTTGATGAGATTTAGTCTCTTAGAACACAAGATGTAGAATTCTTTGTTATCGTTGGATAGGATTTTGTCCACGATTAATTCCGAGCTGTATTGATGTTGGTACCAATAGGAGAGATGACAGGCAAACCACCAAAATAACAATTATTCGACATTCTGTTGTGCAATTGTGTAGACGGCTTGTAAAGTAATGCAGATGTTTACCAATTTAGCTCTTCAGAGCTTAAAATGATATATAAAGTGATATATTCAAAGATTTGCCAAAAATGTATGATTTTTCAAAAATAGCAGATCTACAAGCTCACAGTGCGGCACCTGAGCTTGTAGAGCTGCTATTTTTCAATAATTCCAGCTCTTAATGGGTTAAACATAACCATTGAAAAGTCGTGACTAAATAATAACTACCTTGGATAATTTTGTAACACAGAGTTGTTGTTTTTTCGTTGTTGTCCATTTCCTGATGCATTTGAACGATTGTGGACTTTACTGTGCTCTGCTGGGCTAGGCTGGGCTGTACTTGTACACTTGACATTCACAGTAACAGTACAGTACAGTACAGTACAGTACAGTACAGTACAGTACAGTACAGTACAGTACAGTACAGTTTGTTCCCTGCCCCACCAGAACAGTGTTTCTAATCAACCAACCAACGTTCAAGGCCAGGCCATACACTTTATATATATATATATATTTTTTCCCTTCCTTTCCTGTCCGAGTGCACAAAGGGTCAGATGGGGGAGCTAATGTACAGTGTACAGTTAAAGACTCATAACCCTGCCCCCCTCCCTCCCTCCCTCCCTCCCTCCCTCCCTCACTACCCACCCACCCACCCTCTCTCCCCCCCCCACCCTCCCTCCTCCCAAGGCGTGCTCCAGAAGTCCCCGCACCAAGCCTCTTAGCGGCGGTGGGTACTAGTGTCCATCCCCTGGTCACTGGGAGGGCAGACCCAGATTAGTGCTTGGCGGACATGGATCTCATTCGTCCATATGGTCTCTTCTCATTGAGTAGATGTAGGCTCTAATCCGCCCCGGGCTTTACCCCTGACCTCGACATGTGGCCCACGGTACACTACGCTCTCTACGAGAAGGAGGAGGAGGAGGAGGAGGAGGAGGAGGAGGAGGAGGAGGAGGAGGAGGAGGAGGAGGAGGAGGAGAGCGGAGGAGGAAAGCAAAGCAAAGCGTGAGCTTCGCTTTGGAACCACATGTGACAGCGTCAACATCAAGAAGATCAGCTGTAAAGATGCATTAAGATGGTGGACGGGTGAAGGAAGCCGGTGTATAACAACGTTCTGCTTTATTCACTGTATAGGTCTATATCGTCGTTGTCTGGTGAAAACCTTGTGGGTCCAAAAGCGTTCGTTTTGTATTTATCATTTAAAAAACAAACTAAACTGGTAAACAGCCGATCTACAAGCACACAACGCCTCGCGGTGCGAGGCGTTGTGTGCTTGTAGATCGGCTGTTTTCACTAGTTTTGTGCAACAGCCTTGTCTGATGAAGCAGGGCTTTACTTAGCGAAAAAACGTACAAATGTGAAACTTGGAGATACGAGGTTTCTGCCCAGACAGTGACGATATAAGTGTGTGTGTATCATACACACAGTGGTGGCACCGTTCTGTACATTTTTGATATAGCAAAAAAGTTTCTTGATTGTAACATCAAAGTATGATTCTTTTTATTCTTCTTTTTCTTTTTGCACTTTCAACAATGATGCAGCTATACCAACCTGATATTATCTTCTTGGGTGGGTTGATATAAAATTCTGAACCGAATGGTCCAGTATGAATATGCGTATTTTTTACATCGGGCATATTGTCGGGTGGAAACCTTATATGTCCAAAATCGTTCGTTTTGCATTTATCATTTTTTAGTGAAAATAGCAGATCTACAAGCACACAACGCCTCGCGCCGCAAGGCGTTGTGTGTTTGTAGATCTGCTATTTTCACTACTTTTGTGCGACACTTTTGTATGATGAAGCAGGGCCTTACATTACGAAAAAAAACGTACACATTTGAAACTTACAAGGTTTCTGCCCGACAGTGGCGATATTATATACTGTACATAATGGCATGCTATTGCAAAGGCCCTAGTGATTGTTGTGCTGGTTTTAGGTGCATTCTCTGGCATGGTCCAAATCCAATAATCCCTAAGAGGTTACGGCAAATCCTAATCACTACTAGCATAATAATTCTGAGCAATCACCTCCGTTCTGTGGCCTTCGAGTGTCATGTCAACACCTGAGACATGAAACAAGTGGGACAGCCAGCAGTCTAAACCACTGGTTCTCAACCAGAGGGGGTCCCCACATTATTTTGGGGGGTCCCCAGATGATTAACTTAATGTGCAACATTGTTTACGCACTCAACAGTAAAGAATCCAACATAAAGTTTAAGTGTATAGAGGGCATATGCACATTTCTAAAGTGACAATTTAAGGACTTTTTAATACCTCTAAAATGATAAACATTGGCCAAATTGTCAAATATTAGAGGCAGAAATTGTGAAAATAGCCGTTCTACATGCTCACAACGCTGCTATTTTCACAATAGAACCTTGCTATACATAATGTAATGCCTCAACTCTTAGTGCTCGTCAGGGTGAGGGTGGGGGGTCCCCAGTTAAAATATGATTATTTTGGGGGTTGCGGCCTGAAAAGGTTGAGAACCACTGCGCTATACCACTGGTTCCCAAACTTTTTAGCTCAGTACATTTTGAGTTATTTGTACTTTACTTGAGTATTTCCAATAATTTTAATTCTACTCCACTACATGTTGAATCCAAATATTGTATTTTACTTTACTTACTTATTTATTTGAAAACTTGAGTTACTAGTTACTTTGCAGATATCAATTATGTCATTGACCTTTGACTCTTGGTACTTTAAGTAGCCTACATTTTGATGCCAACACTTTCATGCTTTTACTCAAGTGCATTTTGAATTCCAAACTTTTACTTGTAACAGAATATTTCTATATTGCAGTATTGATACTGTTACTTTTTCCACCACTGGTGCATGACATGTCTCCCCGGGACTCAAACTAGTGAAAATAGCAGATCTACAAGCTCACAAAGTCACAACTAACGGAATGTTTTGTAGACGCCATACTTACTCATTTATAATTTGATGGGACGATCATGATACAGTGATCAATAATATTGATCACTTTGAATCATTTTGAATACTGAACTTTTACTTGTAACAGGGTATTTTTTACATTGCAGTATTGATACTTTTACTCAAGTAAGACATGTCAGTACTTTTCCCCAACACTGCTCTCTAACGTGTGTACAGTACGTTGCCTTGGAGATTTAATCGGCGAGGGTTAATTCACCAGACCGGTTCATGAGGCTTATAGCTCTGCTAATTAATAACACCTGGAGATTGATGCACAAACAAACACACACACATTTGAAATGTTTATTTATGCCCACATAAGTAGAAGTACACGAATGTACAAAGGACATAAACAATATCAGTGCATTTAGATAATTAGGAAAACAGACCGTTACAAAGTGCATGTAGGGCAGAACGTTGTTACATACAATACAAGTCGAACATAGCAGACAACAATCATGGATAAAGGAAACAACACACACACACACACACACACACACACACACACACACACACACACACTTGCGTGCACACACATTTTCTAGACACACAGATACCCAAGCTCCAGGCAAATCAAATCTGGGGAAGCAACTGCGTCATTTTTTATTTTTGCGCCGCCTATTCAGAAATAGCAGATATACAAGCTCACATCAGCGTGAAATGTTGAAAGTGAGTGAAATACTGAATTTAGAAGGGATTTTTTTTTATGGGACTCAGGTCTTAATGGGTTAATAGTGTGTTACTCGCATTTGCGCGCATGTGTGTGTGTGCGCGTGTGTGTGCGTGCGCGTGTGTGTGTGCATGCGTTTGCTCTCCGCTGATGGCATAAGCCCCGCTGCCTCTTGTTCAGTTAAAGACCTTTTTTTGATATGTTATGGCAGCCATTTTACCCCTCCCCTTTACAATTAGCTCGTAATTAAATGCACATTTAATGTGATCGTTATGAAATATAAAAATAACAAACAACGCCAGCACCGAGAACATATTAGGAATGCAAATAATTGCCAAAGAGATGATGATTAGAAAAAAGAAAACACACAAACACGCGCGCACGCACACAAAAACACACACACACACACACACACACACACACACACACACACACACACACACACACACACACACACACACACACACACACACACACACACACACACACACAAAACATCCTTGAAGGTCCTTGAGTTGTAATCAGCCACAAATTAGAATATTTATTTGTTATATATATTTTTTTAATTTCATACCAGAATAAGAAAATTAAAACTTGTTTATATAATATATAATTACGTAAACAGTTGATGGCGGGCGGAGGAGGAGGAAGCGGCATTTATTTTTTTATTATTAATTTTTTTCCGGAGCGCGGTGGCGGTGCCGCCCGCCACTGACCTTGCGTCTCGCTCGCTCGTTTCGTTGGCTTGACAGATAAAAACTTTATTAAGCGAGCGCCGTCTCAGGGACGGCAGACAAACAGCCCGTGACACTGGCGGGCGGCGCGGCGGTATTAGGAGGGGGGGAAATGTGACAATTAGAGGATGATTTTCTCCTCCTCTCCTCTCCTCTCCTCTCCTCTCCTCCGCTCTCAGGCAGCCACGGCCCGCCGGGGGAAAAAAAAGACGAGTATACGAGTATATCCCGTTAAAACCGGGGAAAGCCTCTTGTGTCATTTAAACATTTTGTGTCATTTAAACATGTTGCTTTGGTTATTCAGCAAACACGTTGTGCACACATCAAAGGGGACTTTTTACAGTAAAAAGTGCCCTCTCCAGACGATGAATGCAGTTTTCTCTATTGTGAAAGAAATGCAAATTCCCCTCTTTCCATGCCATACCTGAAGGCAGCATTCAAGAGAATTGCCTTGTCCAAACTCTCCTGAACTTGAATGCAGCATCTTATGTTGAAAGAATTGCCCTCTCTGTGTAGATATCCATGCCGTTACGCCACATCTCCAGTATTGACTTGATTATGGTTATAGTTCTGTGTGGTATCAAGCATTGAAAATAGCCGACATGTCTGCTATTTTCGATATTTTAACCAAAAGGTCCTTTTAGAAATTTCAGCCCCTGCCTCTCTAAAATTCTCTGCACGTCCCTGCTATTCAGGATCTATGCCTGATGGAGGTCCGAGCGACCAAAACGTTGTATTTTTACCAATTTGTTTTGTAAGTGAAGACGGCGCCTTTCTTATTTAACTTCATTACTCCATCAGCGCACCTGTCCCTCTCCGTATGTGCAAAAGGACTTTTTGTTTTCTCTTCAGCTTTGGCTCGAAAATTGTCACACAAGCTCGATGTACACGCTTGCACGTCTGCTATATTTCTTAACACGTTTTTGAAAAATCTAGAAAGTGCGAGTGATGGATATGAATTTATGATACATAAACGTATGATCCATGTATGAGGCTCATATGACCATAAAGTTATATTCTGTGAACTACAGTCTGGACTTACAGTACAGGTCATTGCGACTGTGGTTACCTTGACTACGAGACCACGTTTTGGTTATACTGTATGTCACTGTTAGTGGAAAGTTACTACTTCCACTGTTATACTGCTATTCTTTTATATACTGTATGTCTAACCTCCATTTGGGAGAGAGAGAGAGAGAGAGAGAGAGAGAAAGCTGCCACAATATGGTATGCTCACTGTTTTGTCCTCTTTGTCTGACTCTCTTCAAATACAACAATTTATTGATATAGTCCTTTGGCTGTTTCTGAGTTTCTTATTTGGTTATGGATTTATTCATCCATATTTTATTTCATTTAACAGCGAGAACCGCTGATTTTAGAAGGTATTTTGTAGAATCGGGCCTCACACGCAGGTCTTAATGGGATATATGGGAGTCCTGGAGTAATAAACGAAAGTTGTTGTTTGTGTTGCGTTTGGAGGAGGCCAGGATGCTGTAATTATAAAGCACCGGGGGAATTTGTGCTTATTGTGCCTGGGAGTAATGAGATAGACTGCCCTGATCTCGCACTGATGCTATGCCTCATAATCCACCCCTCCCACACACACACACACACACACACACACACACACACACACACACACACACACACACACACACACACACACACACACACACACACACGCAGGGGTGTCGTACCAAATCCTGGGCCCCGGGTGCTTTACCTATTGAAAAATAGCAGATCTACAAGCTCACAGCGCGGCACCGAGTGCCACGCTGCGAGCTTGTAGATCTGCTATTTTTGAAAAATCATGAACATTAATTTTGTGCAACTCTTTGAATATTTCAAATCCTTCTAAGTTTTTATTTATTTTTAAAAACCTATGTTTCTATCATTGAAGGACCCCCAAAATGATATGTATTTGGCCACGGACCCCCATCTCAAAATATTTTGTTCCAGGGACCCCCCCCCCCCCAGAAGCAAAATTTGAGTTAACAATTGTTCGCTTAAAAAATACATAATTCAAAGATTTGCACCCATTTTCATGACTTTTCCAAAATAGCAGGTCTACAAGCTCGCAGCACAGCACTCTGTGCCGTGCTGTGAGCTTGTAGACCTGCTATTTTGCAATAGCTACAGTATAAAATAATTAAGGCCCCCCTCCACCTTGGGCCCTAGTAACTCAGTCCCCCCCCCCCCCCGCCTGTGACGCCCCTGCACACGCGTCCCTCCAGTCCTGACTTCCCCTTCCTCTTTCCTTATCCCTTCCTCTGACCGGTGGCCCTGTGACTGTCACCGGCCCCGGCCCCGGGTGACCTGCGCGGCCACGCACACCACCCCACATTCCGAAAGAAAAAAAATATGCAGCAGAGATATGCTACGTCGTCAGCAAATGCTAACTTGCCGGAATTTTTTTTTTTTAGTGTGTGTGTTAGCTGTTTAGCTGAGGTAGCAATAAGCAGGGAGGGATTCTGCGTTTTCCGCCCAGCTAATTCCTCTAGCTCGGAGAGATTTGTCTTGTGGCGGTAATGTGTCTAATTGGCCTTAATGTCTGTTTACACCCGGGCACGGCCGACCTCGGAAACTGAGATTATTATTGAGGCGTTGGTTGGAGATGAGATGAGGCAGGGCCAGGCTGTGTCCTGGGTTTACTGCGGTGCTGTGTGTACTGGAATGACTTGTGCTGAATTGGTGGAAACTTGTAGAAGAAGTCTATTGTTTGTTGTCCTTTTGGTTTCATATCCTGTCAGTTTAGCGTCTTCCTGTTTGCTCGTTTCACTCTGATATATACACCTCATATATATATATATATATATATATATATGTAACGGAGGTGATCCGAACCTCCCCACCCGGCTTCGAACCCGGGTCTCCCGCGTGAGAGTCCAATATCTTAACCATCACTCCAAAGGGACATCCCTAAGATATTGGACTTTCACGCGGGACACCTGGGTTCGAAGCCGGGTGGGGAGGTTTGGATCTCCTCCGTTACATATATATATATATATATATATATATATATATATATACACATACATACATACATACACACACACAATAATGTATACACACACACACACACACACACACACACACACACACACAAGCTTGGCTATTTTCGCTACTTTTGTGTGACACCGTCATTTATTTAGAAAGATTTTTATATTGGTCTCTGTCAAGGTTCAAGGTTGTACTTTATTGTTACGTCTTTTGTACAGGTACAGTACAGAAGAATAAAACGTATGTTTAGTTTGGTCTCCTTACAGACAATGCAGTGGTAACATAACTAGGGCTGTCACAATTATTACATAATCGTCTAATCGTGATTATTTGACATAATCGTGATTATTTTTCATAATCGCCATAATCGTTTCCATGTTGAAAAATGTTCATATATTTTTATATTTGAGAGAAAATTCATCGTCATGTAAAATGTCATAATCATGACAGCCCTAAACATAACAGCAGAACAACAAAAACACATCACATCTAAAGATAAAACAATAAGTAATATGTACAATAATGGGAAAGAAAGAGTGCAAATGGCAATAGAGCAAAGATAATGTGAAAAGCATCCTCAGCTGTACATGTGCATAAGGTTTGGTATACTGTACACCCATGACATTATTATCCGGCAGCAACCATACATACATACCATACATACATAGATATTTGGACGTTAGTTTTCCCTGGGTGTGTTATTATGTGTGCATATTTTCCAGAGGAGATACTGTAGGTGGGATGCAGCAGCAGCATGTCCTGTTATCTGGCTGACCTCCAGAGGTCCTCCTGGTGGCTATCGCCTCGCCCTCCCTCCTCTGCACTGCTGTAAAGGAACTTAGTATGTGTACTCAAGTACATAGGCGGCTGTAGCTCAGGAGGTAGAGTGGGTTGGCCAATGATCCATGGGTTGGTGGTTCAAATCCCAGCTTCTCCTGTCTACATGTCGAAGTGTCCTTGGGCAAGACACTGAACCCCAAGTTGCTCCCGGTGAGCTGGTTGGTGCCTTGCATGGTTTCCACCGCCACCGGTGTATGAATGTGTGTGTGAATGGGTGAATGTAATGCACATTGTAAAGCACTTTGGATAAAAGCGCTATATAAATGCACCATTTACCATTTACCATTTACTCAAGTACTGCGCTTAAAGGACCACTTCACCACTTTTCAACCCTATCTTGAAGATAGGGTTGAAAAGATAGTAGATATATGAAGATAGTATCTTCATATAATTGGTCCTCCTCCTCACTAGTGTTGTCAAACATATCGATGTGTCGATAAGTATTGATTTTGAATATAGTATCAATTTTCAATATGACTTTTCCATAGTATCGATAATATCGATACTCAGTTTTGACCTCTCTCGTTGGTTTACACCAACATTACTTTGATGTGTATCCTTCCTACTTTAGCTTATTCCTTCCTAGCACTACCATCTACCTCCTCAAGAAGTTCTGTATTTTTCTTTAAATGAAAATTAACAGTTTTGCACTAAAATCGCTGTGGTTGCGTGGTATCGGAAATGGTATCGAGTGTCGAAATTGTTCAAAATATCGTATCAAAGTTAGAAATCCAGTATCGTGACAAGCCTACTCCTCACTATTGTTCACGATGAAATTGCACAATTGTCTTTCTTCTTCGTATCTTAGGAGGGCAGTGGGAAAGTTCAGAAACCCGCCTGCCAGTGATACCATCGTTAGGATTACTATTATTCTTTTAAAACAAGATTTAAAAACATATATTTATATTTGTATTATCGCGAGAGCAAGTGGCTTCCATTTTAACATTGTAACTTTTCAGGAATAGAAAGCTTGTAGTTTCTATTAGTTTGGATTCCCAATTTCCCATTGATGATGTCACTGGTAGACGGTGACTGTACAGTACTTGCAAAGGAGTGTTTTCTACATTGCAGATACTTTTTTTTCTTTTTTTTTAGATTTGTTTTTTGGGCTTTTTTTTATGCCTTTATTTGATAGGACAGTAGACTGACAGGAAATGGGGAGAGAGATGGGGAATGACATGTGGCAAAGGTCGTCCGGATCGGGAATCGAACCGGCGACGCCAGCAGGCATCATAGCCTAGTATGTGGTATGCGCCTTGACCACTAGACCAGCGGGCGCCCCAGTATTGATACTTTTACTCAGGTAAAACATTTGAGTACTTTCTTCCATCCCCGGCTCCTCTCAGGGCTGAACTGGCTGCTGGTCAAACATAGGCGTCAAATGGGTATGGCAAGGTATGGCAGCTGCCATACAGGGAAAAAAAAGTAGATAGATAGATACCTTTATTATCCCAAGGGGGAAATTTAGTTGTCCAGTAGTAGCACAGCAGTATACAGTTATTTACAAAGTTACAGAGACGTAAGAAAGATAGATAAGAGGGAAAAAAAACAAGTACTTATTAAAATAAATTCCTCATGCCTGTTGCTAAGGTGTGGCAACAAACATGGCTGGTGTCTTGCACGCACGCGAAGACACCAGCCATGTTGCCATACCTTAGCTTTTGCTGAACTGACGCCACTGTGGTCAAACCGTCCTGTCCACATACCACGCTCTCACCTCCCTATCTAATCAACACGGACAGCTAGGCCCCCTCGTCCGCACGCACGCGCGCGCGCACACACACACACACACACACACACACACACACACATAGACACATAGACACACGCACCAGCGCCCGTGCGTGTGCCACAGCCAGATACGCACATGCACGAACATGCTTGGAGATAGCCCTACACATGTAGGCACACTTTGTGATACTAGGCCATGACACACCGCCTCGACAGACACACACGCACGCACGCACGCACGCGTCTGTGTTGCTATGCTTGTGGGGACGTCGTCATTTTAGGACGGTGATTTTATGAATGGCATATATATATACTGTATATTTTTTTAAATGTTACCCTAGACCTATAGCTGAAAATCAAGGATACAAGTCACGGTCGGTGCACAACACTGGTATAAACAAAACCCCAACCGCTAAAACACCCAACATCTGCATGTTGGCATAACCCTATACCCACAACCTGAAACGGTTCCTGTTTTGTAAGCCTAGCTCCCCTAAATCCCTTTTCTAACCCAGAGGTTCTCAACCTTTTTTGGCTTTGAATATTTATTTTCATCTGAGGAACCCCCTACAACATTATACACCTTATATTTATAGCATATTTTAGCGATTATGTTAAAACGAGATAGTAGCCATTTTGGTTAGAACTGACTTTGTACTTCGAGTTTAAAATGATACTAAATATATTTTTAAATGTCCAAATAAATTTCAAATATTATCAAATGATCTCGCGGCACCCCTGGACTGCCGTCGCGGCACCCCAGGGTGCCCCGTCGTCACCCACTTTGAAAACCCCTGTGTCTAACCAATAGTCAACCATTTCTCTTGTGAGCACCGTGATAATGGTCCTCATCATGTCTGTTTTCTCACACTCTACTACAATATGTATACTTGTGGGGGCGTTCGGGTCCTCACAAGTGTAGTGATACAAGTACACACACACCCACACACACACACACACACACACACAGACACACACACACACACACACACACACACACACACACACACACACAGAGATAACCACTCGTGTTCACACTGAGCTGGTAGCTCTGTGGAAGCGGGGGGGGGGGGGGGGTGGGGGGGGGGGGGGTTGTGGTGATGTGTGGGCTCGGGCCGGGGGGGGGGGGGGGGGGGGGGTCTTAGGCCAAGTGGAAGGCATTGGATCGACTACTGATGGGCGCCACTGGGTCGGCCGGGGTGGTTGTGGGGGGAAGGGGGGGCTGTGGCGCGGGGGGCAAAGGAAGACAGACTCAGAGCCGAGCCCCCCCTCATCGCCTGACCTCATTGTGTTGAAGGTCTATTACTGCAGTGGTTCTCAAAGTGGGGTCCGGGAACCCTTCAGGGGTCCTTAACAATTTTGCTGCCATTTTAAACATAGCTGTAGTAAGCAGCTGCCAAATTTTCCTTACCTTTTAACGTGGGCACGCGCACGCATCGTGCACAATCTGTGCGCGACTCAGCGACTCATCTAGTAGACGTGTAGACTCGGTGACAGCTTTCGAATAAAAAAAACCCCATTGAAATAGACATATCCGTTGCCACGCTGTAAAAAAAAAAAGCTATGCGAACGGAGCTGCGACTGGACGTCAGACCGGATATGGAAACCTAGATCCGGTCCAAACGGGAAATACGACCGGATACAGTTAGGGGGCGGGCCTAAAGTCTCCGAAACGGCTATATACAGCGATCATACTTTTAATCGTTTCATAATGATTAAAGCTAATTACATTTCCGGGAATGACGGGCATCGCAGAGAGGTACAGCGGGAAATCCCCGGTTTCAACGGGGATCGCAGAGTATGAGTTAAGAGGGGGTGTCCCCTCCCCTCCCCTCCCCTCCCCCAGCAAAATTAGTTGACCTAGCACCAAAACAGTTGAACCACTTCACCCCTATACCATATATACATCGGTCTTTTCAATATAACTGATAGACATTTTCCAAAAATCTTGATTTTTTTTCTTCCTAATATGGGGGTCCTTGGCTCCCTAACACAGAGCCAAATACATTTTAATTCTTCACATTCAGGGGTCCTTGACATGAAGACGTTGGAGAACCACTGGCCTACTCCACTGTACCCTGACCTAACCCACCCATCTCCACCACGGCCGAAGACAATTTGTCTCATTTGTTTCCGAGATGGGAAAGCCTTTGTCTTTTTTTCCACCCCCCAAGCGCAGATTCCAAATCCATCCTCGTCGGCGCCATTTTAATCCCCTTTTGTTTGGCGTGCGCCGAGGTTGTATTTATTTATTTCCATGTTGCATCGCTCCCCGGCCGTCCAGCCGGCCAGACGGCCCATGCTCAACCTCCTTGACGTTTCAAGGCCGCTTTCCGCAGGCGTTGCCACCGGAGCGACACGAGGTCCAAGATAACAGAACAAGAAGCCCAAACAGGCACGTGCACACATACTGTGGACATCAAAGGGGGCTTGAGCCCCTTCCCTGTTATCCATCTGTAAAAAGTGCCCTCTCCAGACCACAAATGCAGTTTTTACTATGGTGAAAGAATTGCAAACGCCCCCCTCTTTCCATGCCATACCTGAAGGCAGCATTCAAGAGAATTGTCTTGTTCAAACTCTCCTGAACTTGAATGCAGCATCTTATGTTGAAAGAATTGCCCTCTCTGTGTAGAAATCCACACCACATCTCCAGTATTGTCTTTTTTATGCTCAGTTTAGTGTGTTATGAAGTACCGAAAATAGCCGACCTCCAAGCTCACAACGCGTCGCAGCGACGCGTTGTGAGCTTGGAGGTCTGCTATTTTCAATATTTTCACCACAAGGCCCTTTTAGAAGTTTCAGCCCCTGCCTCTCTAAGATTCTCTGCGCGTCTCTGACCCCAAACAACACAGGGGCTGCAGGTTGCCAGGTTGTTATCGGAGAGGCGGGGGGGGGGGGGGGGGGGTTCTTTGAGGCACTTTAGTCTTCTGAGACACTTTGTGAACACTGAGTGAGCCTGGCACCAGGTGTCCAAGCAATTTTTTCAATTTTTGAAGCGGTGAAAGCCGCTTCCAAGGAGTGGCTTTGTCTGTCCCTTACCTGTTTTTTTGAGGATTCCCATAGATTCTCAAGGAGTGAGAATGTCTGTCCCGTACATGTCCCGCGAATTGAGGATTGGTCAAGCTTCACATGACAATTTGGCCCTCCAGACAAAATGGGGAACATAATATATATATATATATATATATATATATATATATATATATATATATATATATATATCCAATTATGGTCCCATTGACAGCAGTTGAAAGTAACTAGGCCTGGCACAGTTATTACATAATAATCGTCTAATCGCAATTATTTGACATAATCGCAATTATTTTGTCATAATCGTTTCCATGTTCATATATTTTTCAAACAGTTTAAAAAAATATTGTGGAAATAGCAGATCTACAAGCTCACAACGCGTCGCGATGTGAGCTTGTAGTTCTGCTATTTCCACTATCGATGTTTTCTTTTTCTTTTTTTAAGTATACATTTCTTTGTATTTAGGTTGTGTCACATCTGCCATGTGCAACTTCAAAGACCAAAAGCCAAACAGAAATGTAATTGTCAACAACAAAAACACAATTAAATCGTGAAACGCAATTATTTGAGCGACAATTAGCGACAATCGTCATGTAAAAGGTCATATCGTTTTGCTCAAGTAATGTGCTTAAGGGGTATTTTATTTTTATTTTTACTTGAGTATTCCAATTTCCATTACTTTTACTTCAATTCCACTACATCTCTGAGGGAAATACTGTACTCATTATTATTATTACAAACATAAATGAACCAATTAAGCCCTATTTATACTTGTAGATTGGCTATTTTGTAGCCAGTCCACAAGCTCAGAACGTTGTGTGCTTTTACGTCTGTAAATCTGAGGCCAAATGTTTTTTTTTGTGCTGTTACTCAAGTAATATTTTGAATAGGGATGGAGCCCTAAACAAGGGTAGCTCGATAACCCAATAACAGATGTATTGATTACCCGGCAATAAGCTTTGGGCTTATCAAGCTCGTTATTGAGCATAGCGGCCCATGATGTCATGTTTAAACAATCAAGACAAGAGGCGATCATGAAATGTTTGTTACTTTTGTCAATTATCATCTACATACTGTAGATGGTGGTCAGCAACAAACTCACAGTCGCAACAACTGGCCAATTACCTTTTGTTCTGAATTTGTCGTCTCACATCTTTCCACAAAATATTGTAAAACGCTCAATAGTGGTCTTGATAAAAGCCCGGCTCAATAAGCAGGATCGATAAGGTGCTCATTATCAATACAAATGAGCTCCATCCCTACTTTTGAATACAGACTTTTTGCTTGTAACATTTTGTTATTGCTACTTTTACGTAAGTAAAACAGTCGAGTCCTTCTTCCACCGGCGGCAGGAGAGAGAGAGTATACCGGGAGGAAGAAGATGAAGATGAAGAAGAGGTGAATTGCGCTTGGCACCGGGCGGCTATCAGGCAGTAATTAGTATAGCTAACATCCCCAGATGAAGGAGTCAAGTCTAGGTCAGGGTAAAAAACTTCAAGGGTCTTAACGGGCCCGAGGTTGGGAGGCCAAGCCGTAACCCCCACCCCTCCTCCTCCTCCTCCTCCTCCTCCTCACTGTAAGCTCATGCCGTGCCAGCCCAGATTTGCAGAAATCCGCGGCTGCCCTCTGACCCAGAGGTGTTGCGCTCGGTCACATGTCAGCGCCTGGCTCCTGCCAGGCGGGCCGCGCTAGGATGGCGGGGATGGGGCTCGCATTAGACTGTCGCCATGCAGGGGGGGGGGGGGGGGAGACGACGCCACGCATCCCAGCGTGGCTTCTGCCCAGGGGCGTCACAAGGGGCCGGGGGGGGGGGGGGGAGTGGGACTGATTTACTAGGGCCCAAGGTGGAGGAGGGGGCCTTAATTATGTTATACCTTAGCTATTGAAAAATAGCAGATATACAAGCTCACAGCGCGGCACCGAGCTCATAGATCTGCTATTTTTGAAAAGTCGTGAAGACGTGTGCAAATCTTTGAATATATGTATATTTTAACTAAGCGAACATTTGTAACTCAAATTTTGCTTCTGGGGGCGTGGTCCCTGGAACTAAATAGACTTATTTTGAGATGGGGGTCCGTGGCGAATAATTTTGGGGGTCCTTCACGTGAAAACATAGAAAGACATAGAAACATAGGTTTTTCCAAAAAACCTTAAAAGGATTTGAAATATTCAAATACTTGCACACATTTTAACCATTTTTCTTTTTCAAAAATAGCAGATCTACAAGCTCGCACTGCTATATTTTTCCAATAGTTAAAGCACAAAATAATGCGTTCCCAGTCTATATGGGTTAAACCCCCTCCCCCTATGAAGAACATTCATGGGGGGGCCCGCAGTGAATCCTTGTACCCATCAGGGCCCAGAATATGGTGCGACACCCCTGCTTCTCCCCCCCCCCCCCCCCCCCCCCCCCCCCCCCCCTCCGGTGTGGAGGCAGCGGCGGTCGGCAAGGACTCTGGCATCACACGCCATCAAGCTTTTGACACAGATGTGACCTTACAAGTTAAACCCCTCAGCTCGGCATTCCTTGCTCCCCTCTGGCGCCCCGCGGGTTCAACCTGCTTCTGTCACAAACACAGGAGGACCCTTGAGCGCAATGCCGATACTCCTTTTGGCGACGTCCAAACGTGTCTTTGGAAAAGGTGGAGGTGACGTGACTACGAGTCGGCGTCATTCCGAACTTCGGATGGGGCGATCGCCGGTCAGTCTCAGAACTTTTTCCTCCGAGTCCTCCTAAAAGCCTGTCCGATAGCGGAAGGAGTATGTGTTGCATACAGTGGATGGATGGTATAGCCTAGAACCAGACCAATCCGCCCGGGCAAAATATGGGTCTGGCCCCGCTCAATTGTCTATCCATTTCCTCTCCCCCCAAAATTTTGGGGGAACCAATCAGGGCCCAGCATTGGTCTGGGTTAACCGATCGTGTCCAGAGCCAATTTTTTTTTCAACCCACCCCTTGGAAATGAAAATTCTGCCCGCAAGTCCAGACTAATATCCGATACGCAGTGAGGAATTAGTATGAGCGACGCCAGGCTAGATGGATGGATGAATGAGTGGATTAATAGATAGATGGATGCTGCAGTGGCTCAGCGGGTAGAACGGCCGCCTGGGCATGGGAAGGTTCCCGGTTCAATCCCCGGTTTCCAATGTATTAGTGTCAAAGTGTCCTCGAGCAAGTCACTGACTTAACCCCTAACTGCTCCCCAGTTAGCAGGTTGCATGGTCTCCTTCGGGGTCTCCTTGTGAAGCGCTTTGGATAAAGACACCGTAAAAAAGCACCATTTAACATTCATGGACGGGTTGGAAAAAGTACTCACATTTTCTACTTAAGTAAAAGTATCAATACTGCATTGTAGAAGTACTCTGTCACAAGTAGAAGTCCAGAATTCAAAATGTACTTGCGTAAAAGTACAAAAGTATTGGCATCAAAATGTACTCAAAGTACTAAAAGTAAAAGTACAAAATGTTTGAAAATAGCAGATCTACAAGCTCACAGCGCGTCGCATCGCGACGCATTGTGAGCTTGTAGAGCGGCTCTTTTCAAATAGCCAGGGTATAAAATATGGCAAAAGTGTTAGTGTTTTATGTATGTTTTATAATTTTATAATTTATATTTGCAAAGTAACTTGTAACTAAAGTTTTCAAATACATTTAGTGAAGTAAAAGTACAATATTTGTATCCCAGATGTAGTGGAGTAGAAGTAAAAGTATTGGAAATAAGAAATACTCAAGTTTAAGTTTAAGTTTATTTGATCATCAAGTAAAGTACAAATAACTCAAAATTGTACTTACCGGTAAGTACATTTCTTAAGTAAATGTACTTAGTTACTTTACACCACTGGTGTTGGATGGACGGAGGCAGGAACGTGCAGAGAATGTTAGAGAGGCACGGGCTAACATTTCTAAAAGGGCCTTTTGGTGAAAATAGTGAAGATCTGCGACGTGTTGTGAGCTTGGAGGTCGGCTATTTTCAGTACTTCATAACACACTAAACTGAGCATAAAAAAGACAATACTGGAGATGCGGTGTGGATTTCTGGACATTGAGGGCAATTATTTCAACAACATAAGATGCTGCATTCAAGTTCAGGAGAGTTTGAACAAGGCAATTCTCTTGAATGCCGCCTTCAGGTATGGCTTGGAGAGAGGGGGCATTTGCAATTCTTTCACCATAGTAAAAACTGCATTCATGGTCTGGGAGAGGGCACTTTTTTACAGACGGCTAAAAGGGCAGGGGCTCAAGCCCCCTTTGATGTCTATGTGTGCACGTGCCTGGACGGACAGGCAGACGGACGGGTGAGGAGGGGATAACGTAGAAACTCACATAAACACACAGACCGCAGCGAATGTTTCAAATCAGAGATAGAGATTGTTTTGCAGTACATTTCTAGCAAATCATGTTGTAATCTCTTTCATAGCTCGGTGTGTGTGTGTGTGGGAGGGGGGGGGGGCGTACTAGCGATGTTCTCTGTGCATTCATTCCTTGTTCCTCAAAAACCACATAATCTCCTAATGCAACCATAATCACTTTTAATACATCAACAAATATTACTCGACAAATCACATGGTAATAAAGTGATGTCTTTGGGATAGCACATCATCCAGAGGGGTTTAACTCGGAGGGCTTGGTAATTGGTGGAGGCGGGTCAGCAGCACTTCCTGTTCTTGACAAGGTCACGGCGCGTACGTAGGTTGGAGGCTGCTGTTGTTGCAAGCCTGATTTGAAGTCGATTACGTGCTGACAATAGCTGATCTACAAGCTCACAACGCGTAACAGTGCGACCTGTTTGTGAGCTTGTAGATCCGCTATAACAAAATGCAAACACACAATGAGTACCGACATTTTGTGAGCATCTATAGAGTGTTCCTTGAACGCATCGTCCGTTGTTGTTGATGGACAGCACTGGACGACTGGATGGATTGTTGACGGATTAGTTGCGTAACGTGCACACATGCATTGCATGTTGTTCGTGTCATTTAATTAATTTGCTTGTTTGTTTAGCAGGGACAATACATTAAAAAAAAAATACATTGCGCCAGCGTTCGCCACAAGCTAATTCGTTTCACCTGCAGTACTTGTGGGCGTGAATGCATTTGATTGATTGATTGATTGATTGACTGATTGATTGATTGATTGAGTGATTGAGTGATTGATTGAAGAATTTGTTAGCAGTTTGCAATAGAAAAAAAGTACAGTTTCGTGACAGCACAATTCACTGGTACAAGGTCAACTAAAAGGAGATCCTAGAAAGGCTTTACGGCTTATTTACACAGGAACCACACTTTATGTATCTCATATAACATTGAAAGACAGACGGATAGAACATTTCCATAGGTGAATCATCTCCTTTTATTGCATCAAACATCCTGTCTCTGGATTATTTCGGACGAACAAGGGTTTCTACGAAACACAAAAAAAAAGGAAAGATTCTTTTGAACTATCTGAACTCGAGGATTAATAGATATTCATCCCGTGTTCTATTCGTGGCGTTGCGTTTTTCATCTCCCTTTGAAATCCTGCCCTAGTTTCTTCTTGCTATCGTCGTGTTTTGGGTTTAAAAAGAAGAGGAGGAATAAAAACAACAACAACACCAGCTAAGCTGCCCGTACACACAAAACCGCACGACCATTAGATCGTTGCACTGTAGGTTTGACCCCTGACCTTCTAAGCCCCCACTGTTAAGCTCCCCCCCCCCCCCTCCCCTCCCCCCACGCAGCCCAGAACGCTGCTGGCAGGGGCGTCACAAGGGGGGGGAGTGGGACTGGGTTAGTAGGGCCCAAGGTGGAGGGGCCTTAATTATTTTATACTGTGAGCTTGTATATCTGCTATTTTTTCAAATAGTTAGAGCACAAAATAATGCGTAATAATGCGTTCCTAGTCTAAATGGGTTAAACCCCCTCCTCCCCCTATGAAGAACATCCATAGGGGGGCCCGCAGTGAATCCTTGTACCCGGGGCCCAGAATTGTGGCGCGACACCCCTGGGCTGGTGGCCTGCCTGCCGGCCTGCTCTCCCCCTCCCCCGCCTTCCCGGAAAATGATATTATGGAGTTTAGCTCATCCTCCCGCTCCTCTTCCTCCCATACTGTAATCCTATTTGCTCTGTCATGTGTTGGTGTCAGCAGATGGCGTGCGCGCCCGCGCGTGTGTGTGTGTGTGTGTGTGCGTCCGTGCGTGTGTGTGTGAGAGAGGGAGAGAGAGAATGTAATGTGTGTAAGTACTATGACACTATAGCGGCTCGCTCACAGCTGTCTGGACTAGTTCACTGACTCCATTGTCTCTCCACACCATCCAAAGAGGGTGGTCTGCACGCACGCACGCGCACACAGACACACACACACACACACACACACACACACACACACACACACACACACACACACACACACACACACACAGGGCGCTATCATCCATACCCACCCTATCGCTCCATAGGGGTGTCGAAATATGAACAAGTGTAATATTTCGGGTGACGCGGTGTTCGTGTCTAGCCTGGACAGCCAGCCTCATACTGTGCATTCACTCACTCGTTCCTTCCCACAATATGAGTCTGGACTTTGGGACATAGGCAGCTTGAAAAGTGGGGCAGGAGTACTTGCCTTGACACAGACAGACTCCTCTAACCAATCAGTGTAGCAAACAATCATCTCTCAGCCAGTCGGAAGAACGGCAAACACACGCGTCTTTTCGGGCCGATGAACTCTGCTAGCGCAATGCTCCTGTTCCTTTTTAATTGTTGTAATTGATTCCAACTCTGAAATAACTTCACTCATTGCTTGTTTTATTGTTTCAGCGTTAACCGTTAGACGTGTCGCATCGAGGGCAGCCATGTTGTTTTGAAAATGCTGCAGCAAGCATCTACGTCACCATCTACACATGGACCAATCAGGGGAAGCTTTTCACTTGTTGTGCGGCGGACAGCAGTTGAAACGCAGTCACTGATTGGCCCCCAATCAGAAAATGATCGGGGGCCAATCAACTTCTCATACTCGGTGCCTATATCTGCTGAGGTCCAGACCTCATACTGTGGGAAGGAGGAATGGATGGATGGCCCGCCAGGCTAGTGCTCGCTGTGGTCAGAGTTCCAAAGTTCATCCACCGTGTCCCCCCTCCCTCTTTCATCCCGTCCCCTCCCTCATCCATCCCTCCATCCCCTCCCTCGTTCATTCCATCCCTCCCTCCCTCCCTCCCTCCTCTCCTCCACTTTATCTGTCTATCCCTATGCTTGCCTTAATGAAAATGTTAAGCCAAGTGAATGAATGACCGAGTGAGCAGCAGAGAGAGAGAGAGAGAGAGAGAGAGAAGGGGGGGGGGGGGCTTCACACTCATTGTTGAGTGTCGGGTAGAGAGAGAGTGACGGGGGAGAGCGGGGTAGGGGCAGAGAGAGAGAGAGAAGGGGGGTGGGGGGGGGAGCAGCCGGGGGTGAGAGGTCTTTTTGCTGGGTTCCAATAGTTGGCGTCTCGGCAGAAGCAGCAGCGCCCACCCCACACTTAGTTCCAGCTGAGTGCCCACAGTAGGCATGGCAGCGCGGGTCTCACTGTGACCTCTCGACCGAGGGGACCACTCCTCGCCATTCCCCCCCCCCCCCCCCCCTTCTTTGATTCAGCCTTTTCATGTCCCCTCCTCCTCCTCCTCCTCTTCTCTCGCCTCAACGCTTTTCTTTTTTCGGAAATGGCTTCATAAGAGCCAAAACAGAGATGTTTTTTCTCATTTTTTTTTTTCGTCTGAATTGAATCGTCAAAGCAGCAAAGCGTTGTGGAGCCCAGGGATGATGATGAGGGGCCTGCAGGGCCCGGGGGGGGGGGGGGGCAGTGCAAGCAGGGGTGTCGCATCAAATTCTGGGGCCCTGGGTACAGGGATTCACTGCGGGCCCCCCATAGAATGGGAAGAATGCATTATTACGCATTATTTTATGCTTTAACTATTGAAAAAATAGCAGATATACAAGCTCACAGCCGCGCTACGAGCTTGTAGATCTGCTATTTTTTGGAAAAAAAATTAAATGCTCGCTTCTAAGGATTATTGAAAAAACCTATGTTTCTATGTCAGTGGTTCTCAAACTTTTTCTTGTGAAGGACCCCCCAAAATGATATGTATTTGGCCACGGACCCCCATCTCAAAACATTTAGTTCCAGGGACCCCACCAGAAGCGAAATCTGACTTACAAACGTTCGCTTAACATATATTCAAAGATTTTGCAGAATATAGCAGATCTACAAGCTCGCAGCGCTGCACTCGGGTGCTGCGCCACAGCTTGTACATCTGCTATTTCTCAATGGTTAAAGCATTAAATAATTCTAGGCCTAAAAAGATTAATGGCATTGCATTTTTTTTCTCCTGAAATCATTGGTTTTGAAACCAGCAAGGATGATGTAATCGTATGCTTTCTAGAGAGACAGACAGAGAGAGAGAGAGGGAGGGAGAGAGAGAGAGCGAGAGAGAGAGAATCCCTAACAGTAATCCTACTGATGTGTTCTGTGTCCTCATGTGAGAGATTGTATTGCGATTTTTTTTCTTTTCTTTTTTTTTTTTTTTTTTTTTTCGATCAACTGCAAACATAATAGCAGAGTTACTTTCCGGTGGAGTGAATTGATGCTTAACCAGATGACCGGAGCGTCCCTGTTCTGGGGTCAACTTACGGCGAAAAATACAGCAGATCTATACTTTTGGGCCGAAGAGATTTGGAGCAGTGAGGGGGGAAAAAGAGGGTGTGCAGGCCTGGTCAGTTAAGTATATAAGGTTTAAGACGGGGGGTCTTCAACGTTTTCAGGCCAAGACCCGTTAGTTGAGAGAGAGATGAAGCAGGGACCCCCACAACCTGTTCATAGATACCATATGGTTTCATTGTTTGACAGCACAATCATCAGTGTATTTTGGATTCATGTCAATTTGTCTTTTCAGATATTTAACCACTTGAACCATCAATACTTAATAAACTTGACCCTTTCACTCTGTATTTAGTCTGCTCTTTTTTCCCCTCTACACCAAAGCCCTATGCCAACAATAGCTGATCTACAAGCTTGTATTTTGTTGTGAGCTTGCTATTTTTGGCTAAAGTTGTCAGAATATGGACGCTAGGGTTCAAGTGGAGTGGAGGACCCCCTATAGTAACTGGGGAGGGGAAAAAAGTCAAAAAAGAGTCAAAAAGACTTGTGTCCATCTCCAATAACAACGGATTCATCATCTTAAAAAGAGCAGGAAAATGTGAAAGTGATACTGTACTCTATGCTCCATCTCTCTCCTCTCTCTCTCTCTCTCTCTCCTCTCTCCTCTCTCTCTCTCTCTCTCTCTCTCTCTCTCTCTCTCTCTCGCTCTCTCACTCTCTCCCCCCAAAACGAGTGAATGTTAAATAAATTGCACGTGGGTGTCCCATGAAGAATGGGTTTGCCGCACACACACACACACACCACACACACACAACACACACACACACACACACACACTGAGTTGAATGGTCATTTAGAGTCACTGTACTGAAAGCTCTTCATGGTTGAAAGTGCCAATTAGCGGAGAGAAATGCAGAGTTTCTCTTGACTCGTGTGACTTGATTTGTGGTGACACTAAAGGCTTTATGTGCGCTTGCCGTTGCCCGTGGCACTGCCTCAGTGAATGGAGCTGTTGACATTGTGTCGTAGTAGAGAGTCTGTTGGTGGGAGAGAAGACGGGACCCTAACGGCGTTTTAGACTTGTTTGAGCCCAGACCGATCGGGTCTTAGGTCACCTTTTTTTTTTACGACGATATCGGCAACAGGGTCATCGCCATGCTGGCTTGGGGTGGACTTTTTTTGTCCCTTTTAATTTTTTATTTATTATTGCCATAAAGGAGTAGTTTTTTTTCCCTATTGATTACTCACGCCATGGAGACTTGAGTTCAATAATATGTTTTTGTATGTGTCGCATTCCCAAGGCAAAAAGTACATTTACCCCCATTGATTCCGGATGGGACCCAAATGGATTTGGGTCCCCATCCGGAATCAATGGGGTAAATTTATTGTAATCAGATTTTAGTCTTGGGAATGCGACAATAAACTAAAAATTATTATTCAGCTCAAGTCTCCATGGCATGAGTGATCAATACAAAAAAAAATCATTTTGGGGGTGAACTATTACTTCTTTAAGGGTCCTTTAGGTTCCATTTGTACCCTCTCAGAGTTATGGGGGTCCTTGCAAATAAAACATTAAGAGAACCACTAGTGCTTGTTGGATTCCTAATATGCCATAGTTTTGTAGTAAATAAGTGTCATGTATTCTGAAGAAAACCTTGACTCTTGACATTCAGCAATAGGGACTTTATGATCAAAATTATTTTAATTGTCAATCGATTTTTGTTCCAGCTTGGATCAATGGAACTTATTATTTATTATTTTTCAAATAACAAGGTGTTTTACAATATTTAATAATAATTATAATTATGTATTACAATATTTTAATAATAATTATAATGATGTATTATTGTTAACCACTTAAAGGCCCACTTCACCTCTGGGACAACCAGATCTTATTTTATTGTTGTTTGGGACACGATCAACACAATGACTAGTGATGCATTTTGCATCATTCACTAGTACATGCTGAAATACTACAATATCTAAAAACACAGATTGAACACAAAAAATAACTCAGGATTGTGTTGATCGTGTCACAAACAACAATAAAATAAGATCTGGTTGTCCCAGAGGTGAAGTGGCCTTCATATTTCGGGGGAAAACCTTCACCGGAAAACTGATGATCTACAAGCTCTCAACGCATCACAACGTGACACTTTGAGAGGGTTGAGAGCTTGTAGAAAACATTGAATGTAGTGAGTGAAAACTGAAAATACACTAGCATCGCTGGTCTAGGAGGTTTCTACCAAAACGTAGGGATCTTTCCTATGTATTGGTATCATAAAGAAAAACACATTCTTTGTAAAGATGTTTTATTTTATTTTATTTTATTAATGATATATTATCATTAAAGTCGTTGTGTTTTGCCAATTATTTGGGGGGCCACTTGCAATACCCTCCACGGCCCACCAAGTGGTCCCCGGCTCACAGAATCTCTTGGTCTGGGAAGGAGGATTCTACCCAAAATCGGGATCTCGTCATCAGCCGGGCTCTACAGTCTAGACCAGGGGTCTTCAACAGGGGGTCCGGGACCCCTAGGGGGTTCTCAAGAGCTGCTACAGGGGGTCCTACACATCTTCCATTCCTTTTTATATTAACCAGCTGAACCGTAGCGTCCATATTCTGAGAACTTTAGCCAAAAAGAGCAGATTTACAAGCTCACAGCGCCTCGCGCTGTGAGCTTGTAGATCGGCTATTTTCGACAAAGAGCTTTGGCGTATAGGGGAAAAAGAGCAGACTAAGTACGGAGTGAAAGGTCAAGTTTATTAAGTATTGACAGTTCAAGTGGTTAAATATCTGAAAACACAAATTGACATGAATCCAAAATACAACTGATGATTGTGCCGTCAAACGATGAAACTATATGGTATCTATGGGTTTTGGGGGGTCCCTGCTGCTTCATCTCTCTCTCTCTCGACTAAGGGATCCTTGGCCTGAAATCGTTGAAAAGACCCCTGGTCTAGACTTTGTACAGTACATTAAGAGGAACATTGATTGCCTTCCCTGCCTTGGCTTCAGTTTGCCCTCTCTTTCTATCTCTCTCTCTCTCCACCTATCTGTCTGTCTCTCTCTCTCTTCTATTTACTTTCCCTGGGATCCCCAGTGCTCCGATGCTGCTGCTGCTCGATACCTCTCTCTCTCTCTTCCCCTCCTTGGAGCTGCATGCTGTCCCAGACAGCCAGTGATGTGTGTGAGAGGTTTGTGTCTGCTGAGCACACAGACGTCGATCGATAACAGCCTCCCAGTGAAAAGCTTAGTCTTCGGGTCACAGAAAGCGCAGGATTGTTGTGTTAGGCGGTCAAGGGTCAGCCGATAATTATTTCTTTAAAAAAAAAATAGAGTTCTTTGCGGCGCAAATCAAGGTCGCCTCTGTAGCTGTAGTACGAAGAAGAGCGTGGTTTATATATTTTTTTACCTGCTAAGAACGGGAAAAGCGTTTGTGTCCCTTTAGATTTTACCTGTGTTATTATAGGCTAGGATTTTTCAGAAAACTTTTTTTTTTAATTTAGAACAGTGGCTTAGAACAATGGTTCTCAACTTGTGGGTCAGGGACCCCCAGGGGGGTCCCCAAATTATTTTGGGGGGTCCCCAGATGATTAACTTAATAATGTGCAACATTGATTTCTCACTCAACAGCAAACAAACCAACATAACATTTAAGTGTATAGGGGGTATCTGCACATTTCTAAAGTGACAATTTAAGGACTTTTTAATACCTCTTTTAATACCAAATTAATTGTCCAAATTGCCCAAATGGTGAAATATTTTAATCAGGAAAATTGTTAAAATAGCAGATCTACATGCCTCACAAG
>NC_137832.1:62338348-62345119 GCF_963921795.1 Nannobrachium achirus | reverse complement strand
GCTGAGACGATTTTTTTTTGGGGGGGGGGGGGCAGCCATGTAATGAATTGCACCTGCCATCGATATCCATGGGAAATGTTTGCATAATACAAGAATCATTTGAAAAGACAAAAACCTTAAGGTTTGGACATCTTTGTGCGGCGGCGGCGAACCCCCGAAGTACGGTACGGTATATATACGACGGATCATAAATCAGGCATTAGGCCGTGTTTGCGTTTGTGGTGGAGTTTGTCGAACAGAGGCATGGGATGGCGGCGGGGATCAAGATTGGGTATTGACGAGGGCGGCGAGAGAGAGAGAGAGAGAGAGAGGGGAACCGGGGCGGGATGATGACGGGAGCCCATAGGAGCTTGAAATACAACCAACAGAGGCCTCCCCCGTCCCCCCCCTCCCCCCCCCCCCCGTCCCCCCCGTCCCCCCCGTCCCCCCTTCCCAGTCATTACAGTGAGCCCCCCTCGCCTCAACCTTGAGCTCCAGTCGATAAGCTATTATAACCATGCAAATTGTGGCCAAATCACAGAGCTGACATATTGGTATTATATCCCCCCCCCCCCCCCCCCCCCTCCTCACAGCTGCCAGGTTATACATCATTATTGGGAAGCCCACCAACAATATGCACTGTGAACCCCCCCCCCCCCCCCCCCGCCAATGCACCGTTGTTTGTTTGGAGCTAGCTGGATCGGAAGGGGGGGGGGGGCTCCGCGCGTGTGCGTTTGTGTGTGTGTGTGTGTGTGTGTGTGTGTGTGTGTGTGTGTGTGTGTGTGTGTGTGTGTGTGGGAGCGGGGGCATGGGTGAAGGGAGGACATCTTGATGGTGTTTATTTTTTATTTTTTTTATCTTTTCAGCTGCTTTCACTCTTGTCCCCCCCCCCCCCCCCCCTCTCTCTCTTTTCATCGTCTTTCCCTCTCTTTTATCTCTCTCTTTCCATCTCTGATTATCTCTTAAAACGACAAAATGATGTGTAACTGTTTTCTTTCTAAATTGGCCTGAAAAAAAACATCTTATCAGGAGGCCCAAAAGGGGAAGTAAATGTAATTGGCATCCATCCCTTTTTGCACACAGTGTTTGTAATTGTTGATGGCTTGTATTATTGTGTTATTAATTTTGCCAGAACAGATCAGCTATGTCCATATCTGGAGTCTATGAGATTAGATGTAGATGTATTGGCCAGCTCTGTATATGGAGATCTAGGTGATGAGCTGGTTGAATCTTCATTGTCTCTCCCTTCTCCCCCCCCCCCCCCCCCCCCCCTGTCTCCCTGAGAGGAAGGCTGCCAGGTCATTGGCTGTGGGCTGCGTGACAGTGGCAGGGTGATGTCATGTGGGGCCAGAGGCCGTGTAAACACCGCCCTGACCTTGGGTTTGAGGCTTTGTCAATACTAGGAGGAGAACAGAGAGGAGGATTGTCTGTCTGTGTATGCAGGGGTGTCGCACCAAATTCTGGGCCCTGTATGGGTACACAGATTCACCTACGTTGTGTGCTTCAACTATTGAAAAATAGCAGATATACAAGCTCACAGCGCCGCACCGAGTGCCGCGCTGCGAGCTTGTAGATGAATATTTCAAATCCTTCTATGTCAGTGTCAACCTTTTCATGTGAAGGACCCCCAAAATGATATGTATTTGGCCATGGACCCCCATCTCAAAATATTTAGTTCCAGGGACCCCTCAGAAGCAAAATTTGAGTTACAAATGTTTGCTTAAAAAAAAATACATATATATTCAAAGATTTTCGCACATTTTCACGACTTCTAAAAAAATAGCAGATCCACAAGCTCGTGCCGCGCTGTGAGCTTGTATATCTGCTATTTTTCCAATAGCTAAAGTATAAAATAACTATAGGCCCCTCCAGCTTGGGCCCTAGTAACTCAGTCCCACTCCCCCCCCCCCCCCCTTGTGACGCCGCTGTGTGTGTGTGTGTGTGTGTGTGTGTGTGTGTGTGTGTGTGTGTGTGTGTGTGTGTGTGTGTGTGTGTGTGGGTGATGATGATGATGATGATGAAGACTAGAGAGCGCGGTGCCCTGGCTGTGATAGCATGAGAGGCCACAGGAACACTGACTCATGTGATAACCTCAGATACCACCGTATGTACCTCTGACCTCTGACCTCCCAGTCTGAGCCATCCACTCCTCTCTTTCTACACTCCTCTCTCTCTCTCTCTCTCTCTCTCTCTCTCTCTCAAGGACCCCCCTCCCCCTTTTGATATCATCGCAAACCTCTTCGATCTGCTACTTTGGCTGCTTTTGAGTTCTGAAAAAGTGTCGGTTTTTGCAACACGAGGTTTCCAACCGACAGAGATGAGATGATAATAATATATGAACCAGTAAGACTCCCTAATCGGGAGATAAGCGACCGTCAGGTCGCATACTCAAACTTTAGAAAGGCAATGGTAGCCAATCAGGAGGGAATAAGAGAAATGGGACAGATCCATGTTGATGACATGACTTCAGAGATGCTGCATGTGTACCGCTTTGCCTGATTTTAGGGCAAAATCTGTGTCCAGAAATAATAAAAAAAAACATAATATGAGAGGCACTGACGGGTCCATTTTGTACACTCAGAGTTACAGACTGTGATCATTTAGGCCACTTGGTGGTCCCCGGACCGGATGTTGAGAACCAGCGTGCGCTCTCTCTCTCTCTCTCTCTCTCTCTCCCTCTCTCTCGTTGTCAGACACCAGTCATTTCCCCTCCTTCGTCGCTCACCTCTGCCCCGCCGCTCTTCCCGTCCTCCTTTGATGCTCTTACATTCTGCAACCTGTTCTCCCCCCCCCCCCCATCTCCCACCCTTCTCTCTGGTCCTCTCTGACCCCTCTCTCCTCTCCTGTTTGATACCGAACATATCACCTCTGCCTCCTCTCTCTCTCTCTCTCTCTCTCTCTCTCTCTCTCTCTCTCTCTCTCTCTCTCTGTGACCTGCTCTCCTCTCCTACGGTGCTGCTTGCGTGTGTTTGTGTGTTAACTCTTTGCCCCGTTTGGCGATGTCTACTGCCCTCCCTCCTCCCCCTCTCCCTCCCTCCCTCGTGAGGTCACGGTGAACCCTGGCAGGCAAACACACCTCGCCGCTATCGATTGATCCCGGTTGTGATGTGTGTGAGGTTTGGTGTGTGTGTGTGTGTGTGTGTGTGTGTGTGTGTGTGTGTGTGTGTGCGGGCGTGCACGTGTGTGCGAGCAACGTGGCAGGTCTGTGTCTGCAGCACGGCTGGTGTACAGGCCCAGCAACAAAGGGGCAGAAAGCCACCGCATCAGAGTTAAAAGGGCTTGTGTCGGTTGGAGGAGGTTTAGTGGCAAAAGAGGCACGTCTGTTATCATGCAAGCTTGTGTTTTTCTCTCTTTTTTTTTTTACATTTTTTAAAACATTCACCCATAGCAGGGGTTGGCAACCTTAGGCACGGGTGCCAACATTGGCACAGGGGAGGGTGATCACCGGCACACTGGCAGAAGTGTGAGAGAGAGGATTTTTATTTATTTTTTTGTCAATCAAAATGTGTCAAATTATTTGTCACTAAAATGTATGTTGACGTGGCACACTGACACTCTAGAAAATAAAAACATGGCACTTAATTTCAAAAAGGTTGCTGACCCCTGACCTATAGTAACATAACCACAGAGTAAACATTTCTGGCATTTCTTACCATTTTGAAAAGACCCGTTCTACGTACTGTACACAGTCTAATTCTGAACTTATTTTTAAACGTTTACAACTTTTTCACCTAACATACCCAAAGTAGGGGGACGCAATTGACAGGGGTTAAAAATCGGGACATAATATCGGGTGAAGAATTGTCAATCCGAAAAGTTAAATAATGCTCAGTGGTCTTGTGGTTAGAGTGTCCGCACTGAGACTGGGAGATCGGGGTTCGATCCCCGGCCCGGGTCATACCAAAGACGAAGAAGAAAATTGGACCCAGTGCCTCCCTGCTTGACACTCAGCATCAAGGGTCGACATACTGTGACACACTAGTGTCATGTCCAGAGGTTGTACTTGTAGATCAAGCTGCCTCACGCTATACAGAAACAGGAGATACTGTAGGGCAAGGGTCTTCAACAGGGGGTCCGGGACCCCTAGGGGGATCCTCAGAGTTACTACAGGGGGTCCTCCAAATCTTTGTGTGATAGAAACCTTTTTTCTCCTTTTTTATATTAACCACTTGAACCCTAGCGTCCATATTCTGAGAACTTTAGCCAAAAATAGCAGATCTACAAGCTCGTGAGCTTGTAGATCGGCTATTTTCGTCAAAGAGCTTTGGTGTAGAGGGGAAAAAGAGCAGACTAAGTACAGTTAAAGGTCAAGTTGTATTAAGTAGTGACAGTTCAAGTAGTTAAATATCTGAAAACATAAATTGACATGATTGCAAAATACACTGATGATTCTGCCATCAAACGACTAAACTATATGGAATCTATGGGTTGTGGGGGTCCCTGCTTCATCTCTCTCTCAACTAAGGGGTCCTTGGCCTGAAAACATTGAACACCCCTGCTCTATGGCCTCATGGCTCGGCAAGGCTTACTTGCCTTACATCAAACTAACCGATATATTATTTGTCTTGCTCTGCGCATAAGATGGAAGGATCTAAGCAACATCTATGACCGCCACTGCTTCTAAATGTTATTATAGCCTCATTCCATCAAGCCGTTAATGTTAATTGGATTGTCCCATATTGTTTTGTCCCACTTACAAAATGCCATATCTCAGCTGCAAGAAATATTACCCTCACCAACTGGTCTGTGTCAAGGGGCCATGGAGATTTGAAACGGAGAGGAAAGTAGACAATTAGTAATTAATTCACAGCGAGAGTTCATAGCACACAACGCGCCGCACACTCTCCCATCGCACACATCCTACAGTTAGGCTAAACTTCCTTGGTTCCACTTGCTTCTTTTTCCACCTATCCTGAGGCCCGTGTGTGTCGATAGTGCAGGGGTTTTCAACGTGGGTGACGGGGCACCCTGGGGTGCCGTGACGGCAGTCCAGGGGTGCCGCGACATCATTTGATAATAATATTTGGAATTTATTTGGACACTTGAAAAAAATATTTAATATCATTTTAAACTTGAAGTACAAAGTTATTTTCAGTCAGTTCTAACCAAAATGGCTGTTATCTCAACGTTTTCCTCGCAACATAATCACTAAAATATTGTGACTGTCGGGCAGAAACTTCGTATCTCCAAGTTTCAAATGTGTGCGTCTTTTGGTAAAGCAAAGCCCTGCTTCATCATACAAGACTGTCGCACAAAACTAGTGAAAATAGCAGATCTACAAGCACACAACGCCTCGCGATGAAGTACAGTACTTAAAGGGGCACTCCACCACTTTTCAACCTATGTTCATATAATTGGTCCTCACTCAAAAATATATATTTTTTTTCTCAGAGGAGGGCTGTGGGCAGGTCAGAAACCCATCGTCTTGTGACATCATCGATTGCCAATCCAGCTTATAGAAACTGCAGGCTTTCTATTCCTGAAAAGTTGCAATTTTAAAGTGGAAGCCATTGTTCTCGCGATAATAAAAATCGAAATATTTTTTTCAAAAATATTGATTAATCTTTTTTTTTAAATGATGATGTCACAAGACGATGGATTCTGAACTTCCCACAGCTCTCCTAAGAGACTTGGACTGAGTAGAAAAAAATTGTGATATTTTATCATGAACATTAGTGAGGACCTATTATATGAAGACAGGTTGAAAAGTGGTGAACTACTCCTTTAAGTAAATGTACTTAGTTACTTTACACCACTGGCTAGGAGGCCACAGAAGCAGATTCCTAAGGTCCCTTGGACCGTTTAGCATCTGCTGATACACCGCTCTATTCACCCGTCTCACCGTGGAGGAGGCAGTAGTGATAGTAGAGAACACACAAGATTTGTTCCACCAAGTTTTTAACGGCGCGTGGCTCGCCTCGCAGATGGGCAATGATTAATCAGAGAGGTAACTGTGAAGTAGTTTGCAATTAAGACTGGAAGGCTCCGAAGCATGCTAATTGAATCAGAAAATTAGCGACAGCTCTGTTTGCCGAGCTGTGATAGGCTGGCCTGCCGTGTGCAGCAGGTGCCAACGCGCTCAGCTGTGGAACAAGGTATTTAAGTCACATTAGCGGCAGTAAAAAATATTCCTTGATATGGAACAGTTCGATTTTCTGCTCGCTTTCACCGCCCGTGTCACCACAAAGATCCACCGCCCGCCAATATGGTACAGTCAGTGAGCCAGCCAGTCAGTCAGTCAGTCAGTCAGTCAGTCAGTCAGTCAGTCAGTCAGTCAGTCAGTCAGTCAGTCAGTCCGTAAGTCAGCCAGCCAATCTGTAAGTCAGCCAGCCAGTAAGTCAGTCAGACAGGCAGGCAGGCAGGCAGGCAGTTAGATCAGTGGTTCTCAACCTGTGGGTCGGATCCCCAAATTATTTTGGGGGGTCCCCAGATGATTAACTTAATGTACAACATTGTTTTCTCACTCAACAGTAAACAAACCAACACAGTATAGAGGGTATACCCCACAACCTGAACATGGATTCCATATAGTTTCATCGTTTGACAGCACAATTGTCAGTGTATTTTGGATGTCATTGTGTGTTTTCAGATATTTAACCACTTGAACCGTCAATACTCAATAAACGTCACCTTTCACTCTGTACTTAGTCTGCTCTTTTTCCGCTCTACACCAAAGCTCTTTGCCAATAATAGCCGATCTACAAGCTCACAACGCCTCGCAGTGTGAGGCGTTGTGAGCTTGTAGATTTGCTATTTTTTGGCTAAAGTTCTCAGAATATGGACACTAGGGTT
>NC_137832.1:62330848-62333348 GCF_963921795.1 Nannobrachium achirus | reverse complement strand
AACTTGACCTTTCACTCTGTACTTAGTCTTTTTTCCCCTCTACACCAACCTCTTTGCCCGAAAATAGACGATCTACAAGCTCTCAACGCCTCGCAGTGCGAGGTGTTGTGAGCTTGTAGATGTATAACACCAGTCTGCAGTAGTTCTTGACGTTGGAGGCAGGCCTCAAGAGTTTTTTTTTTCTTTTTCTTGAGGAGCGGAGGTAACCCACTCGGAGGGCAGATGGGACACAGCCTGAGGTTATGGATGAGTTGATGATGGTCATGGTGGCAATGAATGGGAGTAGATCAGGGGCAATGGTCTGGAAGATGGAGGAGGGGATGGGGTCTGGAGAGGACAGGTGGTACATGTCTGGTGGATGACACCACCAGGTCCAGGATCTCATCATCTGGAAGGAGAGGAGAGAAGGATGACAGGATATTTTTGGGGCTTAGCATTTGGGTGATTAGACAATCGGTTAGTGGGGAAAAATAGGGACAGAGAGCTTTCGACAAAGAAGTTGACAAAAGCTTCAGCAGAGAGGTATGGTGGGGAACCGCTGTAGAAGGAGATAGGAGAACATTTGGAGAGGAGCTTCCTTGAGATAAGGAGTGGGAGAAGGCTCCAGCTGAGGGTTTCAGATGACCAAGGAGCTTGTGGACGCATGTATCGATATCATGCACTGATATGGAAATTCTTGGCCGATAGCGATGGAGATTAAAATATCAATTTAGACGATAACCGATAATGGTACAGTTTCGATATTTATTTTCCCCTTTTGTTCCAGGGAAACAAATACAGCTTTCATTATAAGAAATAACCGTTCAGAATCGACAGCTTGGGAGGCTGCAGATAACGAATACACCAACATAGCCAGCGCAAAATGTATGCTTATCAACAACAGATACATATCGGCTACTGCCGTCGGTTAATGTCAGGTTTATTTGCACATACCGATATTGACCGAAAGCGGCAAATATCGACCGATACCGGTGCATCCCTAGACGCAAGGGTGCCGTCTTGGAGGAAAGGGGGCTGTGCTGCTGCTACAGACCAGAGTGAGAAAGTGAGGAGAAAGGTGAAGTTTGCAGAGTCAGTTGAGAAGCGAGGGGATATTTATTCTACTTGCATGCAACCTTGTAGAACATATTCTAAATGCGTTCTCGCACACCAAAGTGCTAATTTAGCTTTCCCTTCAGCTGTCAATCTAACAGCTGACTTCCCCCACGGACCGTGACTTCTCTACTTCTACCTCTCTGTGTCAGCACATAATCTGTCTTTAGTACCTGTACCTACCATGGACGTCCTTAACCTCACCAGTCAGCATTATTGTGGATATCTTTTATCTTTAGCATATCGTTGTTGTCAGGTGGAAACCTCGTATCTCCAAGTTTCAAATTTGTGCGTTCTTTCGCAAAGTAAAGCCCTGCTTCATCATACAAGGCGGTCGCACAAAAGTAGTGAAAACAGCAGATCTACAAGCACACAACGCCTCTCGGTGCGAGGCGTTGTGTGCTAGGCGTTGTGTGCTTGTAGATCGGCTGTTTTCACTAGTTTGAATCATTTTTAAATGATAAATGCAAAACGAACGGTTTTGGACATACAAGGTTTTCACCCGACAACGACGATATCCTTCTTTAGAATAGCTCATCTCTGGATGTAAAGAGTTGTCAAAGAGTTGTCAAAGAGGACTCTGAAATCCCAGGTGAAGTGGAGTAACAGAGGTTAGAGGGCGAGCGGGCTCCAGAGCATTGGTTCTCAAAGTGGCGTCCGGGGACCGCCCAGGGGTCCTTGAGGGAGTTCCAGGGGGTCCCCAGCTAAATGATAGTTAGGAACCAAATGGACCCTTATGGTTCCCAACTCCCTAGCAGGTCCATTTGGTTCCATTCGTACACTCTCTGAGTTAAATTAACATTGATTTTACAATAAATTGGTGTCCCAGAGATAGAAATGCCATCAAATGGGGGTCTCTAGCCTAATGCATGTCAAATTGGGGGTCCTTGAAATTAAAATGGTTGAGAATCAATGCTAGATCCGTAAAAAAACTTCTCTTATGGGGGTTCCCTGGCATATCTTTTCAAATGGCTTTCCGCTGGATAACAAGTGTCAATTTCGGAGTCCTTCACAAGAAAAAGTTTAAGAACCACTTGTCAGGCTGCGACTCCCAAAAGTAATCATATCTGAACTGGGGAAGCAGTTATGTGAAAAGCTCATTGTCACATAACTGGGTTTAAAAAAAATATTTCTTTTTTTGTACAAGCTCCCGTCTCATTTGCAGTTTTTCGGGAAAGGGAAGAAGTCTAGAGAGAATGTAAAGCAAGAACAATAAAGGAGCTGCCCCCCTGCCGAGAGGGCGAGGGTTTCCCCACGCTGAGTGCACTGCTGCGGGGCTCCTCCCACCGAGGTAACGGCGAGGTTAGCTCCGTCACCTCCTCAACAAAGGGAGCTCTCTCTCTGGCATCTGCTAGGCCGACAGACTGTCTCACCTCAGGCGCTGTGTGTCGTCAGCGCAGGGGCGGGA
>NC_137832.1:62315848-62325848 GCF_963921795.1 Nannobrachium achirus | reverse complement strand
AGTGTGTCCTCACCCTAACCCTTCAGTGTGTCACGGCCTTTGTTAAAACCTACTAGTGCTGGTAGGTTTAGCAGCGCTAAGCTAACAGGGAGGTCATAGCTTTAGTGTTTAGAGAGGATGCCTGGTAAGCCCAAGCTCACTGGTTAGCCTCCCGACCCTTGGTCCAAACATCAGTGTCCCCTGAGCAAAACACTTAACCCCTAATGCTCCCTCCCCAGTGCTCATCACAAGCGTCTGAGCATTGATTGATTGATTGATTGATTGGCTACTTTATTCACAGTTTCACAGAAGGTCAAGACATATGATTGTGGAATCTGAGTACTTCTTCCACCACCACCAGCGATGAGGACTTTAAGCTCGACGGCTACGGCAGGCGGCTACAGCAACCCGACATGGGAACCAAAGAGTTCAGTAAAAGGGGGTGGGACCCCGTCGCCGACGGCTGTTTGCTTAACGATTTGGAACCGCTACGGCGAATGCGTCATAGCAGCCGTACTTCCGTCCTAACGGAGCCGTCCTGAGAACCGTCGGAGCTTAAAGTCCCTACTGTCTAGTAGTGGTGGTGCTGCAGTAGCAGGAGGTGCAGCTTAAAGTCCCTACTGTCTACTAGTGGTGGTGCCTCCGCAGTAGCAGGAGGTGCAGCTTAAAGTCCCTACTGTCTAGTAGCGGTGCTGCTGCAGTAGCAGGAGGTGCAGCTTAAAGTCCCTACTGTCTAGTAGTGGTGCTGCTGCAGTAGCAGGAGGTGCAGCTTAAAGTCCCTACTGTCTAGTGGTGGTGCTGCTGCAGTAGCAGGAGGTGCAGCTTAAAGTCCCTACTGTCTAGTAGTGGTGCTGCTGCAGTAGCAGGAGGTGCAGCTTAAAGTCCCTACTGTCTAGTAGCAGTGCTGCTGCAGTAGCAGGAGGTGCAGCTTAAAGTCCCTACTGTCTAGTGGTAGTGCTGCTGCAGTAGCAGGAGGTGCAGCTTAAAGTCCCTACTGTCTAGTAGTGGTGGTGCCGCAGTAGCAGGAGGCGCAGACTGTTATTCCTCAGCTCCTGTCCAGAGGAGCAGCAGGTAGCGGAGGTGATGACAGGTCCGAGGTGTCTCCTCTCCTCTCCTCTCCTCCTCCCTCCCCCCTCCCTCCCTCCCTCTGTGAATGTCATCCTAGCTCAGAGAGAGCCGCGGCTAAAAGTGTCATCGTACCAGACTCCTTAACTCTGTTCACAGAGGGGGGGAGGGAGAGGGGGAGAGAGGGACAGCGGAGGAGAATAGTAAAGTTCGTCCCTGTGGGGAAGGTTTCCAAAGCTCTGTAGCTGTCTCATGTTCTTTCTCCAAAGAGACGTGATGTATGTTCCCGCGCGCGCGTGTGTCTGTGTCTGTCTGTCTGTGTGTGTCTGTGTGTGTGTACGTGTGTGTGTGCGTACATGCGTGTTTGTGCGGGTGCGTGCGAGCGAGTGAGCGAGCGAGACGAGTGCTTTAAGGGACCCGTCACACTGCAGATGACCTGGTTGGACGGCAATGGCCTTTTTAACTATGACATCCTGATGCAATCCTCTGTAAATACGTTAAACCAAGCAGCACAGGGAGAAGCTGCTTACAGGCTGCCTCTCTCTCTCTCTCTCTCTCTCTCTCTCTCTCTCTCTCTCTCTCTCTCTCTCCCTCTCCCTCTCTCTCTCTCTGACTCTCGCTTTGTTTTCCCCCCTCATCCCCTCTCTCCTCTCCTCTCCTCTCCCTCCCTTTGCAGTCTTTGTCTCTCTTTCTCTTTCACCCCTCAACATCCTCTCAGTATCTTTCACTTTCTATCTATTCCTCTGCTATTTCTGCCCTAATCTCTGTCTCTGTGTCTCTCTCTCTTCTCTCTCTCTCTCTCTCTCTCTCTCTCTCTCTCTCTCTCTCTCTCTCTCTCCAGTCTATGAGCTATACACTGGTACTGAACTCCTCCTGCCTTTCTGATTTACCACAACCCAACCAGCCTCGGCGGCTTTCTCCACCGTCCGTCCCCGTCGTCCATTTTCTGGCCCGGCTTGCTTGGTCACCACAGTCTCAGCCCAACCTCACCCTGGGGTGGAGGAGAGGGAGGAGGGGGGGGGGGGGTCACACAGAGTGCCAAAGGTGTGTTGAGTGACGTGGTACTCTGGCTGACCCCTGGCTCTGCTTGGCAGGGCGACCCTCCCTAATGAGATTAAGCGGGTAATGCCGGCTCTGTCTCTGTCTTTTTTCCCCGCTGGCTGCCCGGGCCCCGTGGCCCAGCCCGGCCCAGCCCCGGCCCGGCCTTGGCCCAGCCCCGCCCTACCCGGCTACAGGGGCGTCACAAATGGGGGGGGGGGGAGTGGGACTGAGTTACTAGGGCCCAAGGTGGAGGGGCCTTCATTATTTTATACTTTAGTTATTGAAAAATAGTAGATATACAAGCTCGCTGCGAGCTCGTAGATCTGCTGTTTTTGAAAAGTTGTGAAAATGTGTGCAAATCTTTGAATATATGTAATTTTTTTTAAGCGAACACTTGTAATTAAAACTTTGCTTCTGGGGGGAGGGGTCCCTGGAACTAAATATTTTGAGATGGGGTTCCGTGGCCAAATACATATCATTTTGGGGTTCCTTCACATGAAAAGGTTTGAGCACCACTGACATAGAAACATACTAGGTTTAAAAAAAAAAAAAGATCTACAAGCTTGTATATCTGCTGTTTTTCAATAGTTAAAGCACAAAATAACGCAGTGACTCATTGTACCCATGGGCCCAGAATTTGGTACGACACCCCTGCATGCCCGCCTCTGCTCTGCTCTGCTCTGCCCAGCTCAGCTCGGTCCTGCCCGTCCTGTGCCCGCCCTGGGGCTCTTTATTTCGCCGGCAGCAGCAGCAGCAGAGCAGAGCAGGGTAGTGCCAGCATTCACTGCAGGGCCGAGGGCAGAAGGACACTGCCCACATGCTCCTCCACCCCCCTGCCACCCCATATCTATCTGCACTGCCCAGCAGCCCGGGGTCTGTGTGGCCATGCCAGTCTGCATGCCCTCTCTCGCTCTGTGTTTGGTCTGTTTCTCCGCGGTACTCTGTCCATCTCTGCTGTTCTGTGTGTGTGTGTGTGTGTGTGTGTGTGTGTGTGTGTGTGTGTGTGTGTGTGTGTGTGTGTGTGTGTGTGTGTGTGTGTGTGTGTGTGTGTGTGTGTGTGTGTGTGTGTGTGTTTGTCTCTCTTCGTATCTGCCTTCCGTTTTCTCACTTTCTCTTCCTCAATTTCAATGCTTTGTATACTTTATTCTGTGTGCGTGCGTACGTGCGTGTGTGTATACGGTGTATACGTACGTGCGTGCACCGGCACCAGGCAAACTGTGTGTGTGTTAGACAGACAGAGAGCAGTGTTGGATGCTGTTGGGGCACACTGGTAAATGTGCCCTTTGATAGCAGGACCAAACAATACTGGACAATGATCAAACAATGCCCAGATCCCTTTGGAAGCCTCACACACACACGCACACACACGCACACACGCGCGCGCACACACACAAACACACACACACACACACACACACACACACACACACACACACACACACACACACACACAACCGCCCCCAGCAGCCAGGCGACCGAGCAAGGCGCCCAGGCACCTCGCGACTCCCATGCTTACGTGTGATTGGTTGTGATGATTGCTCAGGGGAGCGTAAAGTGCAAAGCTGCTCTCTGTACCTCCCTGTGAAGACACACACACGCACATGCACATGCACGCACGCACCACACACACACACACACACACACACACACACACACACACACACACACACACACACACACACACACACACACACACACACACACACACACACACACTTAGACAGTATTACCACAGCCACAGCCCATAGCCTGCCAACCTGCGCACACACACAGACAGACACACACACACACACACACACAACCTGAAAATACCCGCAAGGGTCCATTTTTACTCTGTCAAGGTAAAATTAACCCAGGGTTTTGCTGTGTGGTGCTGGGGTGATGCAGGGGAGAGAGTACAGGTTGTGACAGTTGCATAAATGTATCTATAGTTGTACTTGTTGTAGCGCACACTGCAGTGGTGCAAAGTACATTTACTCAACTACTGTACTTAAAGGGGAAGACCACCCATTTTTCAATATTGAACTATGTCATTAATATACCTTAGAGGAGGGGGCAAAAGTTCCCCCTCTTCTGTGTTGCCTAGAACTGGAGGATTGATTTGGGGGTTTGTATTGTAAAGTACAACGGTGTGATGTCATCAAGTTGTGATTTGAAATACAAATATCAATCCTCCAGTTCTAGGCAACACAGAAGCGGGGGAACTTTTTTATTTATTTCCACACAACTCCTCTAAGGTATATTAATGACATAGCTCAATATTGAAAATGGGTGGTCTTCCCCTTTAACAGTAATTTTGTGGAACCTTTACTCTACCGGAGTATTTCCAATTTTCTCTACTTTTACTTCTAGCCTACTCCACTACAGTTATTTGAAAACTTTAGTTACTAGTTCATTTGTACATTTTGATTATTAGGTACTGTACACAACCTGTTCATAGATTCCATATAGTTTCATTGTTTGACAGCACAATCATCTGGGTATTTTGGATTCAGGGGAATTTGTGTTTTCTGATATTTAATTAACCACTTAAACCGTCAATACTTAATAAACTTGACCTTTCACTTTAACTAGTCTACTCTTTTCCCCCTCTAAATCGAACCTCTTTGCCGAAAATAGCAGCGCAAGGCGTTGTGAGCTTGTAGATCTGCTATTTTTGGCTATAAAGTTCTCCGAATATGGACGCTATGGTTCAAGTGGTTAATATAAAAAAGGAGAAAAAAAAAAGTTTCTATCACTCAAAGATTTTGGCGGCCCCCCTGTAGTAACTCTGAGGACCCCCTAGAGGTCCCGGACCCCCTGTTGAAGAACCCTGCTATATACAGTACATTTTGGCCATTTGAAAATAGCCGAGTGGTATAATGGCGTACATCCGTGTTACTTCAGTGTCGCATAACAGTGACATCACTGTCAAATCCTTGGCATCTTTCTCCTAGCATAGTGACATCACTGTCGAATCCTTGGCATCTTTCTCCTAGCATAGTGACATCACTGTCGAAACCTTGGCATCTTTCTCCTAGCATAGTGACATCACCGTCCAATCCTTGGCATCTTTCTCCTAGCATAGTGACATCACTTTCCAATCCTTGGCATCTTTTACCTAGCATTTCACCATGCAGTGGCGCGTCGCCACTACAAGATGTGTTTTTTCACTCACGTTTGCTCTAATGAAACACTAAACAGGATTGTTATTTCATGTCAACATTCAACTACAACTATGAGAGGTAAAGTAATGTGTCACACTGTAAGTTTAACTAAAGTTTTCCACCTGACCAAAGTCAAATGTGAAGCCCAGCTGATACAGACATAACATATTTTAATCATATCCTTGTTGATATAATGCCATTTAGGTCAATGATATGACATTATGTAAGGGATAACGTCTGGCTCAGCGGCCATTATCGTGAAATACAAAACCTGACAGGCTGATATGGAGATCCATTTAGTACATCCCTTGTATGCCCATACATGGAGATCCCTGTCTGAACCAGCCACTCAGATATGGGCTGTCTTCCTCCATATATGGGCATTCCCATATGAAGTCCTGTTAGATATGGCCTTCATATTGATGACATCAGGGATATATCCATATATGGGCATACAAGGGATTCTGTTAGAGTGGTTCCCATGACATCACAACATACAATATCTTTTATGCCCATACATGGAGATCCCTATCTGAACCAGCAACACAGATACAGCATGTGCCATGTCTTGGTCATCTGGCCAGTGATATATACTGTATATATATATATATCGATGACATCAGAGATATTCATATATGGGCATAAAAGGGATTCTGGGGAATTTCCATTTATGGACTTTTACATATGTGATGTCACCTGTGATGTCACAGTGATGTGTCAAGGGAACCACATTGTCAGGCGTAACCTTCAGAGATACACGGATCTGTGGACAAGATGTGCCGGACGTCATAGTGACATCAGAGCATGATGTCAGAGCGGCATACCCCATAGGCCGTAAAAATGTGTACACGTCTACACGCGGACAAGCTGTGACGTTTCTCATAGTAAACTTGGTCGCAATCACCCTTGAGAGTGATAAAGCTCAGGAGGTAGAGTGGCCGGGAAGCATGAGGTCCCCGGTTCCATTCCTCAACTCCTCGAGTTCCTTGTGCCCCTGAGCAAGACACTTAACCTCGCAACCTCTTGCCTCATGTCATTACAGGCGAAGGTTTTCTCGCTCTCGATGTGGTTATTTTGGCTTTTGGTCGTATGATGATGAAGTGTATAAGGCCTTGTGTGGTTATAAGCTGTCGAATGCCGGGGCTTTTCAACCACACCTTAACCCTCAAATTCCTGGAACGTGCCCGAGTCGCATTAGATTTGAACCACTTTAACCATTATTTTATGCTTTAACTATTGAAAAATAGCAGATATACAAGCTCACTGCGAGCTTGTAGATCTGCTATTTTTGAAAAAGCACGATTTTTTTTTCTTTGAATATATCTTTTTAAAAGCAAACATTTGTAACTCAAATATTTGCTTCTGGGGGCTCCCTGGAACAACATATTTTGAGATGGGGGTCCATGGCCAAATACCTGCAATTTTGGGGGTCCTTGACAAGAAAAGGTTCGAGGACCACTGATTTAGAGGAAAGATTTAGAAGTCGGGTCAAAGATCGGGTCAAAGATATTCAAAGACTTGCACACATTTTCAAGATTTTTTCAAAAATAGCAGATCTACAAGCTTGCAGCGCGGCACTCGGTGCTGCGCTGTGAGCTTGTATATCTGCTATTTTTAAGCATAAAATAATGGTTAAAGTGGTTAAAATCTAACGCCACTCGGGCATGTTCCAGGTATTCGAGAGTTAATGTACTCGCACGAAACCACTGTACTTGACACAAAGTGTTTCCTGCCCCCTCAACATCCTAACCCACTTTGTCCTCCCGGCCCTCGGCTCTATTGTGGCGTTGACGTTGAGAGATGTTGTTATTAGCCATATTAGCGCTGAGTGACAGTAAGTGGCCATTAAAGACTCAGCCAGGGTCTTTCCTCTTTTTCTTTTTTTTTTTTACAAATGGGTCCCAGGCATAGAGGAAGGGTGGTGGTGGTGGTGGTGAGGGGGTGAGGGTAGGGGTTGCTCCAATGACACAGGTGTGCCACGCACACACCCACCCGCCCAGCCCCTCAGCCCCTTGGGGTCAGTTTCGTCCCGGAGTGTGACAGCTACTCTTGAGTGTGTGACAGCTAGAGCCGGCCAGGTGTCCAGGTGTTCCTGGTTTTGCGTGCGTGCGCATGCATGCCAACACCTGTGCGACTGTGGCCCCAGGATACAGACAGTTTCAAGTTCCACCCAAACAAACATCCTGCACTAATCATTCACTGGAGTTTTTTTTAGCGTGTGTGTGTGTGTGTGTGTGTGTGTGTGTGTGTGTGTGTGTGTGTGTGTGTGTGTGTGTGTGTGTGTGTGTGTGTGTGTGTGTGTGTGTGTGTGTGTGTGTGTGTGTGTGTGTGTGTGTGTGTGTGTGTGTGCATAACGTGTACAGTACACTAAAGCCGTGGCCTCTTTGCTCATCGCTTACACTGAGGGATCGTTTTACGCCGACTCGTCAAACGTCGGCTTTTGTCCGGGCGGACAGGCGGCTCTTCACCTTGTGATTGCTCTCGGTCACGGCTGGCATCGGGTTCTGACACTCTGTCTTCTGGCCTCGTGAGAACCAACCAACGCCCGCGGAAACACGACGGAAACGTGACATCGGTCCGCCAAGAGCTATGTCTAGGAGAGAAGGAAGAATTAACCCTGCAAGGCCCACTGGCGCTTTTTGGACACAGTTTTATTTTATAAAAAAAAAGAGTTTAAATAATTTGTTTTCCCGTTCTTTTTTCACCTAAACATCACCATTGGATCCTATTGTTTAGTATTACGATGCCATTGGCCACAATATTTGCATATAAATACCCCCCACAGCCACAGAGGCTGACATTGGCACAACTTCTACTGTAGATCTCTGGAGTCCAGAGTCTGCAGGACGAACCACATCTCACTTTTTCACTGAAGCTATTCCTCACAAAAACAAAAGTAAAATGCCCGTAATGTATATACATTTTTTTGGTGATCATTAGAATGTCTAGAACATGTACATATGTTATTATTGTGAAAAAATATCCCCAAAATGTAAATTTGAGCATGATTTATGATTTATGAATTATGGCTATGAAACCTTACAATTTTTTTTTCCTTAAACATTACATTTTCCTTTGATTAGGACTCCTACAACACCATCTAATTCTTTTTTTTTTGGCCAGTAGAAATGAATTCGGTCCTTGCAGGGTTAACTCCCACCACACCCCTTCTCCTCCACTCTGCGCTGTGTTCCGCCGCTGCATACGTCGTCCTCTTCTTCACACTATTCCTATCTTGTTTCTCTTTCTCTTCAAGTGTCTTTCTTGGCCCCTTGTCTGTCCGCCTCTATCTTTCAATCACTTCTCTGCCCTTCTGTCCGTCTTTGTCTCGTTATCTTTTCTCTGTCTCCTCACGCACCTCGCACCTGCATCCTCATGCACTGTACATAACTACACTTACGTAAGCTCTTCTAACGACATGGTAGCCTACTTCCAACTGGGATTCCCCGACAGTGTGGGGAGGGAGTTGGGTAAAAAAAAAAAAAAAGCTTTGGCCTCAAAACTTGAACAGCTAGATTTAAAACATTGTCTGCCCTTGCCAGGATTCACAGCGTTTTCACTAATCTTTGAAAAAATCATGGAATATTATTCCTCACAATGGTCCGAGTGTAACGGAGGTGATCCGAACCTCCCCACCCGGCTTCGAACCCGCGTGAAAGTCCAATATCTTAACCATCACTCCAAAGGGACATCCCTATGGAACGAGAGCAGATACTAGACTTTTGAGGCTTCAGGCTGGGGCTGCGACTCTCTCCGCCACACTCACCCCCCTTTGACCTCCTCCTACGGGGAAGCCCGAATCCAGGTTACGGCACCAATGTAACGGAGGTGATCCGAACCTCCCCACCCGGCTTCGTACCCGAGTCTCCCACGCGAAAGTCCAATATCTTAACCACTAGACCAAAGAGACATCTCTTTGGTCCGGGGGAGAGGCTGGGGCTGCGACTCTCTCCGCCACACGAGCACCCGTCACTTTAAAACACTGTGCCGTCGTGATCATCTGTTCCATAGCTATGGGGAGTTGAATGGTCTGTTCCATAGCTATGGGGAGTTGAATGGTCTGTTCCATAGCTATGGGGAGTTGAATGGTCTGTTCCATAGCTATGGGGAGTTGAATGGGCTTGGTTTCCCCCAAAAGCACCAGAAAACAAGGAAGGAGTCCATTATCCAATTCCAATACAATTGGGAGTGAATGGTCTGTTTTTTTATTTTTCTTTCTCGTTTTTTTTTGCGATCACGCGATCTCCAGAGTCTGGGAGACAAATGGTGACTCATAGGTTCGCGAAGAGTGCAATTTAGCTTGGAAAAATATTAAAATTATGTCTTTGGTGGTGTGGGCTTTGGGACAGAATACGTCAAATTATGTCTTTGGTGGTGTGGGCTTTGGGACAGAATACGTCAAATTATGTCTTTAGCGGTCAACGAGTTGTTAAGGTGACTGGCAGTCCAATGAAGGCAGGAGATCAGTTGGCACCTGGGAGCCGTCACCCGACAGACTGCTACTATAGTGCTAAAAATAGCCTTATGGCTTGATGTCTTTTTCCAGAAGGAGCCCACTTGCTATCCTCTCGACACTTCCCTACAACTAGCGACCCGACACGACAGTGTGCACACCGGGGTGTCGCACCAAATTCTGGGCCCTGGGTACAAGCTGTGAATTTATTTATTCTATTTTTATTTCTTTTACTTGCCAGAGACGATGCACATCAATCAACGTTTCAGTTCCCACATAATTGTAAACGTGGCAGAGTTGCACTAATGAGCTCATT
>NC_137832.1:62296401-62315648 GCF_963921795.1 Nannobrachium achirus | reverse complement strand
CTGTAAATACGTTAAACCAAGCAGCACAGGGAGAAGCTGCTTACAGGCTGCCTCTCTCTCTCTCTCTCCCTCTCCCTCTCTCTCTCTCTGACTCTCGCTTTGTTTTCCCCCCTCATCCTCTCTCTCCTCTCCTCTCCCTCCCTTTGCCGTCTTTGTCTCTCTTTCTCTTTCACCCCTCAACATCCTCTCAGTATCTTTCACTTTCTATCTATTCCTCTGCTATTTCTGCCCTAATCTCTGTCTCTGTGTGTCTCTGTGTCTCTGTGTGTGTCTGTCTCTCTCTCTCTCTCTCTCTCTCTCTCTCTCTCTCTCTCCAGTCTATGAGCTATACACTGGTACTGAACTCCTCCTGCCTTTCTGATTTACCACAACCCAACCAGCCTCGGCGGCTTTCTCCACCGTCCGTCCCCGTCGTCCATTTTCTGGCCCGGCTTGCTTGGTCACCACAGTCTCAGCCCAACCTCACCCTGGGGTGGAGGAGAGGAGGAGGGGAGGGGGGGGGGGGGGGGGGGGGTTCACACAGAGTGCCAAAGGTGTGTTGAGTGACGTGGCACTCTGGCTGACCCCTGGCTCTGCTTGGCAGGGCGACCCTCCCTAATGAGATTAAGCGGGTAATGCCGGCTCTGTCTCTGTCTTTTTTCCCCGCTGGCTGCCCGGGCCCCGTGGCCCAGCCCGGCCCAGCCCGGCCCGGCCTTGGCCCAGCCCGGCCCTACCCGGCTCCAGGGGCGTCACAAATGGGGGGGGGGGGGGGGGAGTGGGACTGAGTTACTAGGGCCCAAGGTGGAGGGGCCTTCATTATTTTATACTTTAGTTATTGAAAAATAGTAGATGTACAAGCTCGCTGCGAGCTCGTAGATCTGCTGTTTTTGAAAAGTTGTGAAAATGTGTGCAAATCTTTGAATATATGTAATTTTTTTTAAGCGAACACTTGTAACTAAAACTTTGCTTCTGGGGGGAGGGATCCCTGGAACTAAATATTTTGAGATGGGGGTCCGTGGCCAAATACATATCATTTTGGGGTTCCTTCACATGAAAAGGTTTGAGCACCACTGACATAGAAACATACTAGGTTTAAAAAAAAAACAACCTTCTACGACTTTTTTTTCACGATTTTTCAAAAATAACAGATCTACAAGCTTGTAGCCTATATCTGCTGTTTTTCAATAGTTAAAGCACAAAATAACGCAGTGATTCATTGTACCCATGGGCCCAGAATTTGGTACGACACCCCTGCATGCCCGCCTCTGCTCTGCTCTGCCCAGCTCAGCTCGGTCCTGCCCATCCGTGCCCGCCCTGGGGCTCTTTATTTCGCCGGCGGCAGCAGCAGCAGCAGCAGCAGAGCAGGGTAGTGCCAGCATTCACTGCAGGGCCGAGGGCAGGGGGACACAGCCCACATGCTCCTCCATCCCCCTGCCACCCTATATCTATCTCTGCACTGCCCAGCAGCCCGGGGTCTGTGTGGCCATGCCAGTCTGCATGCCCTCTCTCGCTCTGTGTTTGGTCTGTTTCTCCGCGGTACTCTGTCCATCTCTGCTGTTCTGTGTGTGTGTGTGTGTGTGTGTGTGTGTGTGTCGTGTGTGTGTGTGTGTGTGTGTGTGTGTGTGTGTGTGTGTGTGTGTGTGTGTGTGTGTGTGTGTGTGTGTGTGTGTGTGTGTGTGTGTGTCTGTCTCTCATTATCTCTTTATATGGTTTATCCCTTTGTCTTTCTTCGTATCTGCCTTCCGTTTTCTCACTTTCTCTTCCTCAATTTCAATGCTTTGTATACTTTATTCTGTGTGTGTGTGTGTGCGTGCGTGCGTGCGTGCGTGCGTGCGTGCGTGCGTGTGTATACGGTGTATTCGTACGTGCGTGCACCGGCACCAGGCAAACTGTGTGTGTGTTAGACAGACAGAGAGCAGTGTTGGATGCTGTTGGGGCACACTGGTAAATGTGCCCTTTGATAGCAGGACCAAACAATACTGGACAATGATCAAACAATGCCCAGATCCCTTTGGAAGCCACACACGCACACGCGTGCACGCACGCACGCACGCACGCACGCGTGCACGCACGCACGCACGCACGCACGCACGCACGCACGCACGCACGCACGCACGCACGCACGCACGCACACACACACACACACACACACACGCACACACACACACACACACACAACCGCCCCCAGCAGCCAGGCGACCGAGCAAGGCGCCCAGGCACCTCGCGACTCCCATGCTTATGTGTGATTGGTTGTGATGATTGCTCAGGGGAGCGTAAAGTGCAAAGCTGCTCTCTGTACCTCCCTGTGAAGACACACACACACGCACGCACGCACGCACGCACGCACACTTAGACAGTATTACCACAGCCACAGCCCATAGCCTGCCAACCTGCGCACACACACAGACAGACACACACACAGACACACACACACACACACACACACACACACACACAACCTGAAAATACCCGCAAGGGTCCATTTTTACTCTGTCAAGGTAAAATTAACCCAGGGTTTTGCTGTGTGGTGCTGGGGTGATGCAGGGGAGAGAGTACAGGTTGTGACAGTTGCATAAATGTATCTATAGTTGTACTGTTGTAGCGCACACTGCAGTGGTGGAAAGTACATTTACTCAACTACTGTACTTAAAGGGGAAGACCACCCATTTTTCAATATTGAACTATGTCATAATATACCTTAGAGGAGGGGGGAAAAGTTCCCCCTCTTCTGTGTTGCCTAGAACCGGAGGATTGATTTTGGGGTTTGTATTGTAAAGTACAACGGTGTGATGTCATCAAGTTGTGATTTGAAATACAAACCCCAAAATCAATCCTCCAGTTCTAGGCAACACAGAAGCAGGGGAGTTTTTTTTTTTTTTCCACATAACTCCTCTAAGGTATATTAATGACATAGCTCAATATTGAAAATGGGTGGTCTTCCCCTTTAACAGTAATTTTTGTGGAATCTTTACTTTACCGGAGTATTTCCAATTTTCTGTACTTTTACTTCTAGCCTACTCCACTACAGTTATTTGAAAACTTTAGTTACTAGTTCATTTGTACATTAAATGTACAAAATCTAAATTTTTGATTATTAGGTACTGTAACCACTTCAGCCCTATATACCAGGGGTCTTCAACGTTTTCAGGCCAAGGACCCCTTAGTTGAGAGAGAGCATGAAGCAGGGACCCCCACAACCTGTTCATAGATTCCATATAGTTTCATTGTTTGACAGCACAATCATCTGGGTATTTTGGATTCATGGGAATTTGTGTTTTCTGATATTTAAAGCTATACTGTGTAAGATTCTCAACTAGTGGTCAGTAGCCATATAGCAAACCGCGGTCGCGTTCGCGTCTTTCGCCCGTTTTTCGTACCTTCACACCCCCGCGTCTGCCTCCACAACGCCGAGAGCTATCTTTAGAGGGGTCCCTGGTTCCTGTGCGTTCAGGCATTCCGGAGAAGAAACGGACTATTTTACCCTGCCTGGTAGGCGAGAATTACCTTTTGAGTAAAGAGACACACGGGCGACTACAAATATGGCGACCCCACTTCAAGATGCGCTGCATTGGCCGGTAGTGTACCATGTGTGCATGATCGGCGATGTGATTGGGCAACGTATACACAACGTATACAGATGATGCAGATTACGTAATCATGGCGCGAAATTCTCCCCCCCCTCACGGCTCATAGAAAACATATAAAGAGAAGGCTTCAGAAGCTGAAAATAACGGAGTGGGTGTTCTAAAACTTTAGCGATTTAACAGTTAGGACAATTTTAAGATTTGTTCTATAAAAAAAGTTACATAGTAAAACTTTAACCACTTAAACCGTCAATACTTAATAAACTTGACCTTTCACTTTAACTAGTGTACTCTTTTCCCCCTCTAAACCGAACCTCTTTGCCGAAAATAGCAGCGCAAGGCGTTGTGAGCTTGTAGTTCTCCGAATATGGACGCTATGGTTCAAGTGGTTAATATAAAAAAGGAGAAAAAAACAGTTTCTATCACTCAAAGATTTGTGGCGGCCCCCCTGTAGTAACTCTGAGGACCCCCTAGAGGTCCCGGACCCCCTGTTGAAGAACCCTGCTATATACAGTACATTTTGGCCATTTGAAAATAGCCGAGTGGTATATTGGCGTACATCCGTGTTACTTCAGTGTCGCATAACAGTGACATCACTGTCCAATCCTTGGCATCTTTCTCCTAGCATAGTGACATCACTGTCGAATCCTTGGCATCTTTCTCCTAGCATAGTGACATCACTGTCGAAACCTTGGCATCTTTCTCCTAGCATAGTGACATCACCGTCCAATCCTTGGCATCTTTCTCCTAGCATAGTGACATCACTTTCCAATCCTTGGCATCTTTTTCCTAGCATTTCACCATGCAGTGGCGCGTCGCCACTACAAGATGTGTTTTGTCACTCACGTTTGCTCTAACCAGTAAGACTCCCTAATCGGGAGATAAGCGACCGTTGGTCGCTTTATCTCCACAAATAGGCCAAAAGTTTGTTTTACCAATTATTACACTCTATGTGAACATTTACATCAACAAATCCCAAGTACTATGCAGAACGACCCATTTCAAGTTTTTAATGTACAACAATATTTAGAAAATAGGTCTACAAGCTGACAGTCCTCGTCCCTTATATTCCCATAGGTTATATGGAGATCTCAGTGTTTGTCAGTCCTTGTTCATTTATGCCCATATATGGACATCTCTATATCTACTGTAACAGTCCTTGTCCCTTTATGCCCATATATGGAGATCTCTTAACTGTAAGTCCTTGTCCCTTTTATGCCCATATATGGATATTCCTGATGTCATCAGTATATGAACATATATGGGCTTTCTGATATGCCCATATATGGAGATCTCTTAACTGTAAGCCCTTGTCCCCTTTTATGCCCATATATGGATATCCCTGATGTCATCCGTATATGCCCATATATGGGCTTTCTAATATGCCCATATATGGAGATCTCTGTATCTCCATATATGGGTATAAAAGGATACTTCAGGTCTGACATCAGGTTTGTTTATATTGGGTTGCTAGGTTTGACATCACAAACTCTATGGGCCATCTGACCTAGAAATCTATATTTGGGCATAGATGACTCATCGTGACCTCATCACACGTCGACCGCACGTGTGACGTGCGGGTCGACCGCACGTGGTGACCGACGGACGGCCGGTGGAGGTTTTCATACTAAACTGCGACCTTACGGTCGCAATGAAACACTAAACAGGATTGTTATTTCATGTCAACATTCAACTACAACTATGAGAGGTAAAGTAATGTGTCACACTGTAAGTTTAACTAAAGTTTTCCACCTGACCAAAGTCAAATGGGAAGCCCAGCTGATACAGACATAACATATTTTAATCATATCCTTGTTGATATAATGCCATTTAGGTCAATGATATGACATTATGTAAGGGATAACGTCTGGCTCAGCGGCCATTATCGTGAAATACAAAACCCGACAGGCTGATATGGAGATCCATTTACTGATATATAGTACATCCCTTGTATGCCCATACATGGAGATCCCCGTCTGAACCAGCCACTCAGATATGGGCTGTCTTCCTCTATATATGGGCATTCCCATATGAAGTCCTGTTAGATATGGGCTTCATATTGATGACATCAGGGATATCCATATATAGGCATACAAGGGATTCTGTTAGAGTGGTTCCCATGACATCACAACATACAATATATTTTATGCCCATACATGGAGATCCCTATCTGAACCAGCAACACAGATACAGTTGTGCCATGTCTTGGTCATCTGGCCAGTGATATATACTGTATATATATATATATATATATGACATCAGAGATATTCATATATGGGCATAAAAGGGATTCTGGGGAATTTCCATTTATGGACTTTTACATATGTGATGTCACCTGTGATATCACCTGTGATGTCACAGTGATGTGTCAAGGGAACCACATTGTCAGGCGTAACCTTCAGAGATACACGGATCTGTGGACAAGATGTGCCGGACATCATAGTGACATCAGAGCATGATGTCAGAGCGGCATACCCCATAGGCCGTAAAGATGTGTACACGTCTACACGCGGACAAGCTGTGACGTTTCTCATAGTAAAGTTTCTCATAGTAAACTTGGTCGCAATCACCCTTGAGATATAGTTGAGCAGTGGTGGCTGAGTGGTTAGTGTCCACACCTAGGACTCCGGAGGCCCCAGAGGTCGCAGGTACGATTCCCCACTCCAGCTACCACTGCTCCCCTTCCCCCTTGCGCTCCTTGTGGGCATCACTGGGTTGAGTTCAGCTGGGTCAAAGCTGATAAAAAAAAGCAGCTGGGTTGGGCTGCGATATCTAAATTTCCCCCGCGGGATAGTATAGGTATTCATTATCATTATATAGCTCAGGAGGTAGAGTGGCCGGGAAGCATGAGGTCCTCGGTTCCATTCCTCAACTCCTCGAGTTTCTTGTGCCCCTGAGAAAGACACTTAACCTCGCAACCTTTTGCCTCATGTCATTACAGGCGAAGGTTTTCTCGCTCCCGATGTGGTTATTTTGGCTCTTGGTCGTACGATGATGAAGTGAATAAGGGCTCGTGTGGTTATAAGCTGTCGAATGCCGGGGGTTTTCAACCACACCTTAACCCTCAAATACCTGGAACGTGCCTGAGTCGCATTAGATTTTAACCACTTTAACCATTATTTTATGCTTTAACTATTGAAAAATAGCAGATATACAAGCTCACTGCGAGCTTGTAGATCTGCTATTTTTGAAAAACCAAAAATGTTTTTCTTTGAATATATCTTTTTAAAAGCAAACATTTGTAACTCAAATATTTGCTTCTGGGGGGGTCCCTGGAACAACATATTTTGAGATGGGGGTCCATGGCCAAATACCTGCAATTTTGGGGGTCCTTGACAAGAAAAGGTTTGAGGACCACTGATTTAGAGGAAAGATTTAGAAGTCGGGTCAAAGATATTCAAAGACTTGCACACATTTTCAAGATTTTTTCAAAAATGGCAGATCTACAAGCTTGCAGCGCGGCACTCGGTGCTGCGCTGTGAGCTTGTATATCTGCTATTTTTAAGCATAAAATAATGGTTAAAGTGGTTAAAATCTAACGCCACTCGGGCATGTTCCAGGTATTCGAGAGTTAATGTACTCGCACGAAACCACTGTACTTGACACAAAGTGTTTCCTGCCCCCTCAACATCCTAACCCACTTTGTCCTCCCGGCCCTCGGCTCTATTGTGGCGTTGACGTTGAGAGATGTTGTTATTAGCCATATTAGCGCTGAGTGACAGTAAGTGGCCATTAAAGACTCAGCCAGGGTCTTTCCTCTTTTTCTTTTTTTTTACAAATGGGTCCCAGGCATAGAGGAAGGGTGGTGGTGGTGGTGGTGATGAGGGGGTGAGGGTAGGGGTTGCTCCAATGACACAGGTGTGCCACGCACACACCCACCCGCCCAGCCCCTCAGCCCCTTGGGGTCAGTTTCGTCCCGGAGTGTGACAGCTACTCTTGAGTGTGTGACAGCTAGAGCCGGCCAGGTGTCCAGGTGTTCCTGGTTTTGCGTGCGTGCGCATGCATGCCAACACCTGTGCGACTGTGGCCCCAGGATACAGACAGTTTCAAGTTCCACCCAAACAAACATCCTGCACTAATCATTCACTGGAGTTTTTTTTTAGCGTGCGTGTGTGTGTGTGTGTGTGTGTGTGTGTGTGTGTATGTGTGTGTGTGTGTGTGTGTGTACATAACGTGTACAGTACACTAAAGCCGTGGCCTCTTTGCTCATCGCTTACACTGAGGGATCGCTTTACGCCGACTCGTCAAACGTTGGCTTTTGTCCGGGCGGACAGGCGGCTCTTCACCTTGTGATTGCTCTCGGTCACGGCTGGCATCGGGTTCTGACACTCTGTCTTCTGGCCTCGTGAGAACCAACCAACGCCCGCGGAAACACGACGGAAACGTGACATCGGTCCGCCAAGAGCTATGTCTAGGAGAGAAGGAAGAATTAACCCTGCAAGGCCCACTGGCGCTTTTTGGACACATTTTTATTTTATAAAAAAAAAAGAAAAAAGAGTTTAAATAATTTGTTTTCCCGTTCTTTTTTCACCTAAACATCACCATTGGATCCTATTGTTTAGTATTACGATGCCATTGGCCACGATATTTGCATATAAATAGTAAATACCCCCCACAGCCACAGAGGCTGACATTGGCACAACTTCTACTGTAGATCTCTGGAGTCCAGAGTCTGCAGGACGAACAACATCTCACTTTTTCACTGAAGCTATAACTCACAAAAAAAAAAGTAAAATGCCTGTAATATATATAAATTTTTTTGGTGATCATTAGAATGTCTAGAACATGTACATATGTTATTATTGTGAAAAAATATCCCCAAAATGTAAATTTGAGCATGATTTATGCATTATGGCTATGAAACCTTACAATTTTTTTTTTCTTACATTTTACATTTTCCTTTGATTAGGACTCTTACAACACCATCTAATTCTTTTTTTTTTTGGCCAGTAGAAATGAATTCGGTCCTTGCAGGGTTAACTCCCACCACACCCCTTCTCCTCCACTCTGCGCTGTGTTCCGCCGCTGCATACGTCGTCCTCTTCTTCACACTATTCCTATCTTGTTTCTCTTTCTCTTCAAGTGTCTTTCTTGGCCCCTTGTCTGTCCGCCTCTATCTTTCAATCACTTCTCTGCCCTTCTGTCCGTCTTTGTCTCGTTATCTTTTCTCTCTGTCTCCTCACGCACCTCGCACCTGCATCCTCGTGCGCTGTACATAACTACACTTACGTAAGCTCTTCTAACGACATGGTAGCCTACTTCCCCGACAGTGTGGGGAGGGAGTTGGGGGTAAAAAAAAAAAAAAAAAAAAAAGCTTTGGCCTCAAAACTTGAACAGCTAGATTTAAAACATTGTCTGCCCTTGCCAGGATTCACAGCGTTTTTTCACTAATCTTTGAAAAAATCATGGAATATTATTCCTCACAATGGTCCGAGCACCGTCACTTTAAAACACTGTGCCGTCGCGATCATCTGTTCCATAGCTATGGGGAGTTGAATGATCTGTTCCATAGCTATGGGGAGTTGAATGATCTGTTCCATAGCTATCGGGAGTTGAATGATCTGTTCCATAGCTATGGGGAGTTGAATGATCTGTTCCATAGCTATCGGGAGTTGAATGATCTGTTCCATAGCTATGGGGAGTTGAATGGGCTGTTCCATAGCTATGGGGAGTTGAAGGATCTGTTCCATAGCTATGGGGAGTTGAATGGGCTTGGTTTCCCCCAAAAGCACCAGAAAACAAGGAAGGAGTGCATTATCCAATTCCAATACAATTGGGAGTGAATGGTCTGTTTTTTTTTTTTTTTTTTTTTTTTTTCGATCACGCGATCTCCAGAGTCTGGGAGACAAATGGTGACTCATAGGTTCGCGAAGAGTGCAATTTAGCTTGGAAAAATATTAAAATGATGTCTTTGGTGGTGTGGGCTTTGGGACAAAATACGTCAAATTATGTCTTTGGCGGTGTGGGCTTTGGGACAGAATACGTCAAATTATGTCTTTGGCCGTCAACGAGTTGTTAACAATTTCTCTGCCATTTTAAACATAGCTGTAGTAAGCAGCTGCCAAATTGTCCTTACCTTTTAGCGTGGGCACGCGCACGCATCGTGCACAATCTGTGCGCGACTCATCTAGTAGACGTGTAGACTCGGTGACAAGCTTTCGAATACAAAAAACCCCATTGAAAAAGACATATCCGTTGCCACGCTGTATCCCTGCTTATCCGCCAGTGTTTACATGAAAAAGCATTGAAAAAAGCCAACTGTGCGCTATGGTAACACGTGGACACGTTCGCGCACAAAACGCACGATATGTGCGGGGATCATAATCCAGGCGTGTAGAGACTGGATCAAAGTTTCCAAACGCAAAAATCCGATTGAAAAACGAGCGTTCCATCGCCGAGTAGCTTCCACTTCTGTTACACAGTAAACCAATGGAGGCGGGACTATGGCCCAGGCTCAGACTGGATACGGAAAGCTGGATCCGGTCCAGACTGGAAATGACCGGATACAGTTAGGGGGGCGGGCCTAAAGAGCCAGAATCAGCGAAAATCTGCGCTAATACTTTTAATCCTTTCATAATGATTAAAGCTAATTAAACTTTACGGGCTCTACGGGCATGGCAGCGCGGTACAGCGGGAAATCTACGGTCTCTACGGGGATCGCGAGGTATGAGTTAAGGTGACTGGCAGTCCAATGAAGGCAGGAGATCAGTTGGCACCTGGGAGCCGTCACCCGACAGACTGCTACTATATGGTGCTAAAAATAGCCTTATGGCTTGATGTCTTTTTCCAGAAGGAGCCCACTTGCTATCCTCTCGACACTTCCCTACAACTAGCGACCCGACACGACAGTGTGCACACCGGGGTGTCGCACCAAATTCTGGGCCCTGGGTACAAGCTGTGAATTTATTTATTTTATTTTTATTTCTTTTACTTGCCAGAGACGATGCACATCAATCAACGTTTCAGTTCCCCACATAATTGTAAACGTGGCAGAGTTGCACTAATGAGCTCATTTTGCTCTGTAGTCCCTGGGTGGTAAGAATTGTTGGCCTAGAATTGTCGATATAATATCATGTCTGTCGAATGGAAACTCTTGACTTTTCAGGATTCAAATACAGAAATACCGTATCAAAAGTAGCAGATCTAAGAGCTGGAATCATGTTGCTTCACGCCATGTTTTGAGCTTGTGGATCTGCTGCTTTGGATACTTGTGTGGTGGTTAGCACTTCGCCTCACAGCTCGAAGGTCCTGGGTTCGATTCCTGCCGGGGGAAGCTGTGGGCGCTGGGGGCGTGTTCCTCCACCCGCGTCATCAGCACCAACAACACCCTAGGTGGGGTTGGCGATAGGGCCTTTCTGTGGTGAGTTTGCATGTTCTCCCCGTGTCTCCTTGGGCATAGGACCTCACACAAAAACATGCAGTAGTCCTGGTTTCTATACCACCTCCCCCTAGCCAGCCGGGTGCTCCCCAATGTCCCCTGGCGCGGCAGGGGGAGAGCGGAAACCAGGACTACAGGTTAGGTAGTCACCGGGTGAGAAAAAATGGGTTGCAAAAAAACGTGGGATAAAAAACATTAAAAAAAAAAGAAAGTAAGGCGTTAAATTACGAAAAACGTGGCGAGTTCCTCAGGCAGCGTATAGTGACTCACCGTGACAGTTCAACGCTCGGTGGCACTTTGTCTTGCACTGATTTTCTTTCCCTAGGGAACTCTGCCTCTCTACCAATCAGCATAGACTTATCACCCTCTCTGTCCTTTTATCTCGCGCGCACACACACACACACACACACGCACACACACGCACACACACGCACACACACGCATACACACGCACACACGCGCACACACACACACACACGCGCACTCACACACACAGGGAGAATAAAGGCTGGGTTTATGATAAATATATGTGATTGATTGAAGACATTAAGCTTGTGTTTTACATACCTGCATGCTCAAACATAAATCCCACAATCAGCATAGCGTTGGCACAGCTCCAGAGTTGGACAGAATTACCTCTATAATGTTACATTAACAGAGGGTTGCAGTGGCGGAAAGTAACAAAGCAGATTTACTTAAAGGAGGACTTTGCCACTTTTCAACCCATCTTCATGTAATAGGTCCTCACTAATGTTCATAATAAAATAGCAAAACATTTTTCTACTCGATCCAAGTCTCCTAGGAGAGCTGTGGGAAGTTCAGAAATCCATCGTCTTGTGACACTATAATTTTCCCCCCAAAAAAATGTATCAATATTTTTGAAAAAAACATTTCGATTTTTATTATCGCGAGAACAATGGCTTCCACTTTAACATTGCAACTTTTCAGGAGTAGAAAGCCTGCATTTTATATTAGCTTGTATTCCCAATCGATGATGTCACAAGACGATGGGTTTCTGTCCTGCCCACAACCCTCCAATGAGAAAAAAAAGCTATTTTTTAGTGAGGACCAATTATATGAAGATAGGTTGAAAAGTGGTGAAGTACTCCTTTAAGTACTGTATTTAAGGTACAATTTTGAGGTATTTGTAGGCTATACTTTACTGTGTGTTTACTGTGGCTACTTTACTGTGTGTGTGTGTGGGGGGGGGGGGGGGGGGGGGGGTTGCGTGCGTTTGCGCGTGTGTGCGTGCGTGTGTCATTCAGATTTCGTTTTTGAACATAATTACATAACATTGTATTGTGTTGTTTAAAAAAAATAAAGAAGAAACCCCTGACTCATGTTGTGAGGTTTTGTCTCTCTGCCCGAACACGGTGTGGTCTGAGAGGATTGGTCAGAGGGAGGAGAGCTAAAGTCGAGGTAGAGGTTAATTCAATCAGTGCTCAACTGTCCAGCCTTCGCCCTTCGTCCGCCCCGAGGCCTGACGCACCGCTGTCCATCACCGTGTCACTGAGAGACACGCGGCCGAGAGCCTGATTTATGCTCCCGTTGCACGTCGCTCACGGGCCAAAAGCAGCAGACGTACAAGTATTCTGTCACAAATATGTCCTTCATTTGCAACTTCAAAGCCTACAAGCCAAACAGAAATGTGGACATAGAAAGATGACGGATTCGCAATTGCTGAAAAATAGATTTCATTTACGGTCTGTAGAAACCCATGGTGTGAAGCTGTCCATTTCTTTTCTACAGTCTATGCTCACAACTTGAGCTTGTACGTCTGCTGTTTTTGGCCATGCGACACGTTATCTTTCCGCTCCGTTATCTTTTCTCGTATCATTAATCTATTCTCTCGTTTCTAGTTTGGTTTGGTTTTTATCTTTGGTCGGTCGTCCACGGCCGCTTTGAAACGTGCTCCATGAGTAGAGTTCGAGTTAAGTAGAGTTGAGTTGAGTAGAGTTTGAGTTGAGTTGAGTTGAGTTGAGTTGAGTTGAGTTGAGTTGAGTAGAATTTGAGTTTGAGTTTGAGTTGAGTTGAGTTGAGTTGAGTTGAGTTGAGTTGAGTTGAGTTGACTTGACTTGACTTGACTTGACTTGACTTGAGTTGACTTGACTTGACTTGACTTGAGTTGACTTGAGTTGAGTTGAGTTGAGTTGAGTTGAGTTGAGTCGAGTTGAGTTGAGTTGAGACGCAGATACCCAATGACTGGGAGAGAGCAAGGGAACACAATGGAGAGACAAACTCTTCATGAGACAAACTCTTCATGACTTGTATAATGTGCCTGTGTGTGCATGTCAATCTGCTCTCTCTTTCTCTCTCTTTATCACAGACACACAAACACACACGAACACATGCAGACACTTGGATCTGCACACGAAGTGCATACGAAATAGATCCAAGCTAGCACTGATTGGAAGAAGGCTACATTATGGTCAAACCGGATGCAACTGGATGCACATGCTTATTAACACACAGATTGACATGCACACACACAGTGGAATTCACACACTCAGGCACGGACAAACGCACAGATGCACGCACGCATACACACACAATTATGCAAGCATACTGTAAGAGTTTGTGTGGGGGGAAAAAAAGAGAGAGCGAGAGGGCTCATGCACCTACAGTAGCTGCTTGTATATATTATTCATATATGCAGGGGCGTCACAAGGGGGTGGGAAAGTGGGACTGAGTTACTAGGGCCCAAGGTGGAGGGGCCTTAATTATTTTACTTTAGCTATTGAAAAATAGCAGATATACAAGCTCACAGCAAGCTAGTGAAAATGAGTGCAAATCTTTGAATATACTGTATGTTGTAACTCAAATTTTGCTTCTGGGGGGTCCCTGGAACGAAATATTTTGAGTTGGGGGTCCGTGGCCAAATACAAATCATTTTGGGGGTCCTTCACATGAAAGAAATTGAGCACCACTGACATAGAAAAATAGTAAAAAAAAAAAGAAATTAGAAGGATTTGAAATATTCAAAGACTTGGAGGACACATTTTCAAGATTTTCCAAAATAGCAGATCTACAAGCTCCCAGCTCGCTGTGAGCTTGTATATCTGCTATTTTTCAACAGTTAAAGCACAAAAGGTGAGTGAATCCTTGTACCCAGGGCCCAGAGTTAGGTGTGACACCCCTGCTCATATAGAGTGTGTTATCACGCTCTGACCGCATGTGTCCAAACAGGGCGTGATGCCCGGTCCTGCACCCGAGGGCCGGCCTCATCACAGGGCAGTAGGACAACCATCTCCCCCTCCTCGCTGCCCCCTGCAGCCCTCCAGCCATATGGCAGGGGTCCCTGCATGGTCCGCTGGCTAACCAACCGCTCACCCTTGGACCAGCTTCCATGCGTGGGGACATGGAGCAGGAACCCATGGACCCACTGGAGAGGAGGTGAGCTCCTCAGGGCTGTGTGCTGAGGCCTGCCGGAGTTTTAGTGGTGGATTGTTGTTATGGCTGCTGTACGCTCCCATCACCACCATGCACCACCAGTAGTCCAAAAAGCTCAAAGAAAGGGGTTGAACCTGTGATGTCGTGACATACTTTTTATTTTAGTTTTCTTTCTATTAATTTGGTCATTAAGGTACACAGATTGAGAGGCCTGCTCTGCTGGGGAAAAAAAGTTATGGACATTTGTATATTCACTGTCCCATTGACTGTCCCACGACTTCTCTCTAGGTCGTCCTCAGACGAGCCCTCCATCGTTGTTTCCAGTCATCTCGGTTCTCCATACATCTGGCCAGCTCATTGGTGTTCTGTGTCCCTACGTCTTCCTTGAGTACGTCCACGTATGTTTTTGTGGGACGTCCTCGCGACCATGTGTTGGCTCCCACAGTACCAATTTGCTGGCTGGAAGCTCCTGGTGTCTTTGGCAGTGTCCTGCTAGTCTCAATCTTCTGGTGGCAATTTTCTCGCTTACCCTTGGTATTCCCTCATACAGGCTCCTGTTGGTAACATGTGCACTCCTGTTGATGTTGAGTACTGCACGCAACATTCTAGTGTAGCACCCATCTAGAGACTTCTGCAGGGTTGGCTTCAGGGTCCAGCATTCACTGCCATAGAGGAGAACAGACTCCACTGTTGCAAAGAAGAAGCTAAGTTTGATTTGGCGGGGGAGGCTAGAGTTCCATACACTGTTCATGCCGTTCAGGGCCCTCCAAGCGAGTGCCTTCCTTACTTTAAGGTCTTTCTCAGTTGAGTCGACCCATGCGCCCAGGTACTTGAAGTCCTTGACTTCCTTCAACACAGCTCCTTCTGTTGTTGTCAGAGGTGAGTGATCAGGTAGGTTATAGGTGATAACCTCAGTTTTCTTAGCATTTAGCCTGAGACCAACTTTGGCACACTCTATCTCCACCCTGTTCAGGAGTTCTTGTGCTTGTTCCATGCTGTCGGAGAGCAGGCTGATGTCGTCCGCATAGTCCAGGTCTGTCAGAACTACTGCGGGATGCCGCCTTGACCTCCTTGGTGTTAGCGTGAAGCCAAGCTCTTGTTCTCGTCCACCTATGGCTTTCCTGAGCGCATAATCTAGAACTATGATGAAGAGGTAGGGGGCTAGGGTGTCTCCTTGCATTACACCAGCTCGGATGTCAAACACCTCACTGCTGCCATCTGGGGTCACCACTTTGGCCCTTGTTCTTGCGTACATGGTCTCGATAGCCCGGAGAATGTTGGGAGGGACATTGTAGGCCTCAAGGATCTTCACCATCTTGCTTCTGTGGATAGAATCAAAAGCCTTTTTGAAGTCAATGAAGCACAGTACAGCTGCTAGGCTGTCCTTTTTCACCTCCTCTATTAATCTCCTTAATGCCAGGATCTGTGCTACGGTTGTTCTCTCCTCTCGAAAACCATTTTGGTTCTCTCTCAGGTGAGGGTCGATGGCATGCCGTATCCTGTTCAGTATCATTCGGTTGAAGACCTTAGCAGTGATACATGTCAGGCTGATGCCTCTGTAGTTGTACTATACAGGAAAATCATTAAAGAAAATCAGGGATCTCTTGACATAAAAGGGACATGGAGGGCATTAATTAGCAAGTGTGACTCACGTCACAGCAACCACACTTGCAATTTCCCAGAATTGCATTGTTCTAGTTATGACAGGCTGTGTATTCCCGGAGATGGACTGTGGCATATTCTGTAGAAGTTACAGACGACAGCCAGACTCTCAGGAGGTGTCCTATCGCAGACTGTTGTTAATCATGAATTCAAAATCCTTCTCATCTGCTTGAGTGTCTGGGTTTGCTCGGTACCGCCCGCCCTGCATGGAACAGTCTGACTCACTTGATTGGACCAGACAAGGTCAATCAATACCAGAAAAATATATGAGAAAGCAAAAGAGAGAAAAAAACATGTGGCTCTCTCCGTGTGCGCGCGCGCGCGTGTGTGTGTGTGTGTGTGTGTGTGTGTGCGCGTGTGTGTGCGTGCGTGTGTGTGTGTGTGTGTGTGTGTGTGTGTGGGAGTGTAATGCAGGGGATTGAGAAGGTCAAGTGATAGCCAATCGGGGAGAGTGGAGTGGGAGAAAGAGAGGGAGAAAGAGAGGGAGAGTGGAGTGGGAGAAAGAGAGGGAGAGCGCACAAGAACAAGAGACAGGAAGTGTCACAGGGGTACCAAAGTCAGATAAACAGATTAAGAAATGCAGCAAATGAAAGTGAGAGAGAGAGAGAGAGAGAGAGAACAAATAGTTCTTGAAAAGTAACAGAGAGAAAGAGAGTTGGAAGACAGAGAGACATGGATTAATGAAAGTTCTCTTCTCAGTCGCCAACTGAATTCAGTAATTTGGATTCCTTGGAAGCCAATAGCATGTAACCAGAATTGGTAACCAAATAGACCCTCATAGTTATTTTAGGCATTTAGCAGACGCTCTTTAGGCCTAGAATTATTGAATGCTTTAACCAGTGAAAAATAGCAGATATACAAGCTCGAGCTTGTAGATCTGCTATTTTTGAAAAAGTTGTGAAAATGTGTGCAAATCTTTGAATATATGTATTTTCAAAGCGAACGTTTGTAACTCAAATTTTGCTTCTGGGTGGTCCCTGGAACTAGATATTTTGAGATGGGGGTCCGTAGCCAAATAAATATAATTTTGGGGGTCCTTCACATGAAAAGGTTTGAGAACCACTGACATAGTAGTCTCTCAAGAACAGACTAACCGAGCTCCATTTAAGTGAAAAGGACCTTTTCTTTGACGATTGCTGGCCAGATTGCTGACATAGAAACATGGGTTTTTCTAAAAAATCTTAGAAGGATTCAAAAGACACTTATAGAATCGGGTCAAAATTCAAATTTTCAAGATTTTTCAAAAATAGCAGATCTACAAGCTCGCAGCGTGGCACTCGGTGCCGTGCTGTGAGCTTGTATATCTGCTATTTTTCTATAGTTAAAGCATAAAATAATGATACACAATAATCTGTACCCATTCTAAATGGGTTAATCCAGAGCGATTTACAATAAGCAAGGTACATCAATACAATCAGCAAGGTAATAAATACATCAATACATAAAATGCATAGAAATATCAATCTAGAAAAATAACGTAGGTAGACCGACCGAGCACCTAGTAGAAATACGTGCAGAATGTCCCATTTAAAAAAGTTCAAAATGTATTAAAGAAATCTACAATCCGACGCATCATAAGCTTGTAGATCTGCTATTTTCAAATGGCCAAAATATATATTGGGTTGAAGTGGTTAGTGTGTTTTGTAATAATAATCCAAATCAAAGTAACTAGTAACTACATTTTTCATAAAACATTTTTGTGGAGTAAAATTACAATTACAAAAACATAATTGTTTAAAATGATAATTTGTAAGTGTTATTAATTGTTTCGTTTAAGTCATGTGAACATATTTCATTAACTGATTACATTCAATGTTTAGTTTAGCATTTGAAGTATAAATGTGACGTTTCTGTACTTGGAAACCAGCTGGCTATAGGTACCCTCCTCCTCCTCCTCCTCCTCCATAGTGCAACAGTGTGTAGGCAGCCAGAGATGACAGAGAATGGATGAAGAGGAGAGGGCGGGAGGGGGGGAGCAGGGTTCATGGTCTTCAGACGTCGAAGTTATGGATTTGTAAACATTTGGACGTAACGGGAGAGAGGAGGACCGCGGTTTCGTCTCATGATGCAATGCTGTCGTGAAACGACAGTTCGGCAGCGATGGAATAAGTACTCACATTTTGTACTCGTAATAAGGAAAAGTATCAATACCCCATTGTGGAAATAGTTCAAGTTCGGTATTCAAAATGTACTTGGGTTAAAGTAGCCTACAAAAGTATTGGCGTCAAAATGCTTTAAGTACCAAATGCAAACGCACTCATCATTATGCTGAAGGTCCCATTTTCAAATCCTCGTTTCAGGTCCTTGTTTTCAAATGGATGAAAAATATTTTGAAAATAGCAGATACCAGTACAATATTTAATTTGAGGATTCCATAGCGAACAAAGCAGGCTCTTTGTGTCTCCATAGGGAACAAAGCAGGCTCTTTGTGTCTCCATAGGGAACGAAGCAGGCTCTTTGTGTCTCCATAGGGAACAAAGCAGGCTCTTTGTGTCTCCATAGGGAACGAAGCAGGCTCTTTGTGTCTCCATAGGGAACAAAGTAGACTCTTTGTGTCTCCATAGGGAACAAAGCAGGCTCTTTGTGTCTCCATAGGGAACGAAGCAGGCTCTTTGTGTCTCCATAGGGAACGAAGCAGGCTCTTTGTGTCTCCATAGGGAACGAAGCAGGCTCTTTGTGTCTCCATAGGGAACCACTGCTGGTCATCAAATTATCGGTTTAACAATGCGACAATAACAAAACAATATCTATCCATTAATTCAAGTCTTATGGGGTGAGTAATTGTTAGGAAAAAAATATATATTTTTGTGGGGAACTATCCCTTTATGTAGAGTACTTGAGTAGTAATGGAAGTTACTATCCACTACTGGGGTAGCCTCGCGTAGCCAGGCTTACTCATCTGCAAGAGAAAAGCCTGGTCAAGATATGAGGCAGAGACCGTTCTAGGAGGTGGGGCTGAATATTCGCGGAAGTCTTTTCACAGTGCGGTGTCCCTGCAAACGTATTCCCCGCTGGAAAAAGAACGTGTCTACGTCTCCTGCTCCGTCGGTTGCGCTCACAATAAACAATATATAAACTAAAACATTGATTCGGGTGATGATACACCTATTAAGAGCGAGTTAAGAGCTACAATCTATTTTATTTTTTTCGCTGGGGAATGTAAACAGACCCACACCGCATGACGTAACTTCCGTTAAACACAGACTTCCGCTAGAAATCTTGGAACCAAGCGGAAGTCATATCTTGGCCAGGGT
>NC_137832.1:62276401-62286401 GCF_963921795.1 Nannobrachium achirus | reverse complement strand
GCTTTAAACTATAAAGAAATGTATTCTTACTGGAAGAAGTTGGAGGAACTTCATACACCTACTACAAACCATGGATTGACATCTAGACCTACTGCACATACAGTATGAAACAGAGCTGATACCTTTATGTACTATGAGGAAAATAATGCTGCTATTTGTACCCTGTATATATATAAAACTAGACCAGGTCAACCTGGTTGTGCCAGACCCCGGTTCTGCCAACCCTCTGGGCCTATAAATTTAATGGTACATTTATAGGCTGTCTGTCCCTTTATAGGCTGTCTGTCCCTCCCTCATGTCATCATCATTTGTGACATTGTGATGACATGAAGGCTTTGTCTGTCGGTCTATCCCTCCCTCATGTCATCATCATGTCATCATCATGACCATCTATGGAGAAAAACCGGACAGACCGACATTTGCTTATGTAGGCCTACCCATTTCATGGGTCTGGCAATGACAATGCGACATAGCATTTTCAACTGTTTTTTGCCAGACCCATGAAATGGGTAGGCCTACATAAGCAAATGTCGGTCTGTCTGTCCTGGTTTTCTATATAAAGGGTATATATGATGATGACATGATGATGACATGCCTACAAAAGGCATGATGTCATAAATGATGATGACAGACAGGGGGTCTGGCACAACCAGGTTGACCTGGTCTAGTTTTATTGTATGTGTGATACTTGCTTTGGCAATGTAAACGTATGTTTTCTCATGCCAATAACGCTCCTTTGAATTGAATTGTATATTACCAAATGCACCCTACGTGGAAAAAAAACAATAGCAGGTCAGGCTTATTGACATCGGTTATTGATTGATTGAAGAATGTATTACAAGCTTGCATTAGAGTAGACCTACAGATTCATGGCTCATTTCCACAGGAACACACTTTATGCATATCATACAGTGGTGTGTTGTTCTAGACTTTTTTTGAGGGCATACGATCAGCTACTATTCGTTTGGCCAGGGCAGACGCTATAGTACATAATCCCTATCAAATACGCTACTTTGAAAGGTTCACGAGGGCAGACGCCGTTCATATTTTATTGTTCCTCCATCACGGAGGTATAGAGGCCGGCGCCTGGCGGCGCCGTGCCTGCGAGGGTGTCAAGTCGGGCGAGGTGTGGAGGGTAGTCCCCGGTGAGTCCCCAGAACACAGCACTGATCTCATATAACATTGAAAGACAGACAGACGTATAGAACATATTGAAACGTAAAAAGCATAGCTTTATAATGCTTACCCGGTTCGCTGATCGCAGCACACCGAGCGACCGGGTCGTCCTCCTTGGCTAAGTCCACGCACGGCCTCATTTGGGTGTATTAGCGCCCGCTGCAACTCCGCTCTCCGGGGCCATACCTATCGGTGCAGCCGGTGGGCGCCGTAAGATGATACACTGCTCCAAACAGCCTGCCTCCGGTCCGGATCACCGCCGTAGCTCCTCCGTCCACTGTGGATGGCTGGCGACGTTCCTTGGCTCCCCCGACACAGCAGCAAAAACACAGAATTCTCTTCAAATCGCCGGCATCAGCGTTCAACGGCATCACCGTTCATCCTCACGCGTCGCCTCAGTCAAGTCCCAAATGCAGCCGCGCAGCAACAAACGAAAGTCCAACTGGTGCTTCGGGTTTTGATTATGGTCGGTGGCGGCGCTGGGCAGCAGCAGGCTGCGGGCTTGGTGGTGTCCACGGGGCATGGTTCGGCTGCCTGCTTGGTCTCCATGTGCGGCCATGACTTGCTCTCTGATCAGCGGAGGTAAAACCTCTACCTTCCGATCTCTCTCTCTCTCTCTATCTCTCTAAATAATACTACATCTAATGATTTTATAACTAATTCTAGCTCATTCTCTCAATATATCTCTCTCTCCCTCTGATTGCTGTGTCCGGACGGTAAAAGTCACTGAACTCGTCTTTGAGACCCTTGTTTCTGGGGGGAACCGGCCAATCAGCATGCTTGAATTTGGTCACATAAGCGTGTGATGTCATGCAGGGGCGTCAATTGGGTATGGCAGGGGTATGCAGCTGCCATACCTTGACAGGGGGAAATAATAAAAATGTACTTTTCATCGTGCCTGTTGCTAAGGTATGGCAACATGACTGGTGTCTTCACCAGACACCAGTCATGTTGCCATACCTTAGCTTGTTCTGAACTGACGCCACTGAATTGTCATGCATGACGACCGTCCCATCGTCCAAAAGGGCTGTATCTTGGTTACCGCATAGATCCAACACTGTACTACTGTAATATGAAAAAAAAGCATCTGGCGTCATATGACGCCAATATTATTTTCTGGCATCATTGCCAAGGTCGTGTCGGACGTCATATGACGCCCTGGCACTGAAAGTGTTAAAGGGATGTTAAAAAAAGAAAAAAAAGATGACTCACCCCATGAAGACCTGAATTCGAGGGTATTTTTTTTTTCGCTTTTCCTAAGCCTACAGTTTGATGCCCAACAGTGGTTTCATTATTGTCTTAGGAATGCGACAAAAAACAAATAATATCCATGAATTCCAGTCTCCATGGGGTGAGTAATAATCTATAGGAAAAAAAAGTCATTTTGGGGGTCTGTTAGTCTCTGAGGTTTCTGCCCGACAACGACCCCATACACACTAGGGATGGGACCATACGCCATATTATTGTTTATCGTGATAAAAAACACTCAACGATAATCGTATTGTGGAGATTTAATTTATCCTGATATGGTCCTCCGTCATGCACGCGCTCCACGGAGCGGAGGAAAATCCTCGCTCCAAAGCCGCTCAGACCCATTTGAAAAGTCGCTCGCTCACGCTCACGTCAAAAACGGCCCGCTCCGCTCGCGCTCCGCTCCACTCACATGCTCTGATATCCGGTACCACTTAAACGCTAATTGGTAAAAGGTACTTATAATATACGTACTTGATACAGTCCTTTTTGCCCCACTCTCTATCAAATGTCTTTGCCAAAAAATAGCCGATCTACAAGCTCACAACGTGTCGCGTTGATAACGCGTCACGTTGCGACACCTTGTGAGCTTGTAGATCGCCTGTTTATTTATTTTTTTTACAAATCTCTTTATTCATTTTTTTGGCAGGAATAGTAGAAGGCATCATAATAGGTAATATCACAAATGTAAACTGCACTTATTTTACACATTCAACATCAAAAGTTAGTGTATAAAGATTCAATAAAATAAAGAGAACACACAAAACATGAAACAAAAACATACAGTTGCAAAATCCCATTCACACTTTCAACCAAGACAGGACAAAAGACAGAGGGAAACACGAAGATGGGGGGAGTCTCTGCTCAGGCTAATTGTTAAGTTCGTTTGTGATCGTGAGCGTGCCGATGTAATCCAGCACGGGCTGTCACGTTTTGTGGAAGGATTCCAAGGAACCTCTGAGGGAGAATCTAAGTCTTTCAAGTTTGACACAGTATAGAATTTCGTGAATCCATCTGTTGTGAGATCGCCTGTTTATTGGCAAATGTTCCGCCCCCCCAGGATAATAGATTTTGATTATCGCGATAATGTCGTTAATCGCCATTTCTTTTGTCACAATAATCGTGATATGACATTTCCATATCGGTCCATCCCATCCCATCCACACACACACACGCACGCACGCACGCACGCACGCACGCACGCACGCACGCACGCACGCACGCACGCACGCACACACACACACACACACACACACACACACACACACACAGACAGTGCCCCCCACCCCCCCTGGCTCCAAGTGGGCCTCCCCTGACGCACGCAGGAAGTCTCGAGGTTGACTCGGTGTCAGCGGAGGTTTTCCCGGGGCTGTGGTCCACGGTGCAGTTTCTGACCCGCTCTTGACCGCACCACTTCCTCCTCCTCCATCTCTCCGTAAACACACACACACATCCCCCCGTTGCACACACACACACACACACACACACACACACACACACACACACACACACACACACACACACACAGACACACACACGCACACACCGTCGCCGGGGCGGACGGCTAATAACATCACTCATGTTTCTGATGTGAACCGACGAACAAACGTTGGGAGACCGGCGGCTGCTACGTGTCAGCCAGGCTGCCAGTGGCGTCAGTTCAGAAAAGGTTAAGGTATGGCAACATGACTGGTGTCCTTGGCGCGCATGCAAGACACCAGTCATGTTGCCATACCTTAGCAACAGGCATGATACATTTATTTTAAGAAGTACATTCTATTTTTTTCCCCCCGTTTCTACGGTTTCTTGGGCTGGATATGGCAGCCTGAAACTGTTGTTCAAGTGCAGCTAAACTTGGCATGTTAGTAAACGTGCCACAATTAAAGGGCCAGTTCACCTCTGGGACAACCAGATCTTATTTTATTGTTGTTTGGCACACGATCAACACGATCCTGAGTTATTTTTTGTGTTCAATCTGTGTTTTGAGATATTTTTGTATTTCAGCATGAATGATGATGCATTTTGCATCATATGAGCACATTTCTACAACGAGGTGATCAGTGTTAATTTAGTCGAGACTAAGCCTAAGACTAAAAGACTACAAGATATTGATATTTTGTCGATAAGACTAGACTAGACTAAAACTATTTCAGAAGACTAAGACTATTATTTGTGTTATTCAAAAGACTAAGACTAAATCTAAGTCTAAGACTAATGGCTGTAAAGATTAACTCTGGTATGTAACTGCAATGAAAATGAAATTAAAGCCAAATACATCTTTTATGTATGGTTTTTTATTAGTCTTTTATTAATTTGACCAAGTAACAGGCAGTAGAAGACAATGACTTGTTCAGAGTTATGTGGTTATATTAAGCCCAAAAATTTAAGAAATCTAAAGGGGAACCCACACTGGACGCGGAGGCGGCGCAGAAGCGGCGCATAAAAAAATACGGCCCAATTATTTTCAATGAACTAACCCACACCGGCGGCGTCAGACGCGGGTCTGCCGCCTCGCCTGCCGCGCTGATACGCCACTGTTCTATTTGCCCGAGCGGTGAACATGTTCCCCCATGCTTCTCCCCACCGGGGGAAATGGATGTGCTGTGTGGCAGCGCGCCGCATCCAGTTGGGGTTACCGCACGGCACTTCACGTGCGTCGATACTGCGATGTGACGCTGCGCAGCCGTCCGCGTTCAGTGTGTGCTCCCCTTAAGACAGGACCAAGACTAAATGGTGTGTTATTCAAAAGACTAAGACTAAATCCAAATTTGCTGAAAAAATTAACACTGGAGGCCATTTGGATGTGCTTTATACACCGAACATCAAGCAAAAGGAAACACAATTACACCATGACTTTAGGATGCGTACAACAAAAGAAGTCGACTAAGACAAAACCTAACAGACGCGCTTACAGTGCAAGAAGAGAAAGACAAAAAACAAAGTAACTCAATCAAAGGCAAACAGAACGGTCTTTGGTTGTGTTTTCAAAGAAATTGGCAGCTGTGGGCGCGTGCGTGTGCGCGCGCGCGTTACTGCAGGTGTTAAGTAACTAAGTAGATTGACTTAAGTACTGTACTTTACTTGAGTATTTTCAATTTCCAATACTTTTACTTCTACTCCACTACATCTCGGATCCAAACATTGTACTTTTACTCCACTACAATTATTTGAAAACCTTAGTTACTAGTTACTTTGCAGATATACATTGTAAAATTATAAAAACATACATTAACCACGTTAACCCTATTTTATACCGTGGCTATTTGAAAAGCTCACAACGCGTCGCATCGGACCGCGTTGTGAGCTTGTAGATCTGCTATTTTGAAACATTTTGTACTTTTACTTTTGGTACTTTAATTACATTTTGATACCAATACTTTCTTACTTTTACATTTTGAATTCTGGACTTTTACCTGTAAGGGTGCCCTCACACCAAAATACCTATGAGAGTGGAATCCGCGTTCCGCCAATGCATTTCAATGATAAGGGAGCGTTTTTTTGCAGAAATCCTCTGCTGGCGTGAAACCGCTTCACTCTCATTGAAATGCATTGGCGGAAGGCGGATTCCACTCTCATAGGTATTTTGGTGTGAGGGCACCCTAACAGAGTATTTCTACATTGCAGTATTGATACTTTTACTCAAGTAAAACATTTTGAGTACCTTTTCCACCGCTGAGTTTCCTCTGCAATGAGTTCTTCGTCATGGAAGAAGCCACGTTAGACTCATCAAGCGCACGCGTGCGCACACACACACACACACGCACGCACGCGCGCGCGCGCAACGCACGCACGCACGCACGCACGCACGCACGCACGCACACACACACACACACACACACACACACACACACACAGGGCTGGTGCGCTGCTCTCTCGCTGAGTGTGTGTCAACTCCATTAGCACATTCCCAGATAGGAACAGAGTCTTCTTATCTGCTGCCACCCATTAATTACACTTTGTTCCTCTAAGTGATCTATTTCAGACCTGCACCGCCAGCCCCCCCCCCCCCCCCCCCCCCCTCCCCCATCAACTCCCCTGGCCTCGACCCTATGTCCTCTCCTCACCCTCTGCCCCAACCCTCCCCTCCTCTTCTCTACCTCTACCTCCCGGCACTGGCAGTGGCTTAGGAGTAGAGCTGCCGTCTCATAGAAACACGGAGGCTTCCCAGTTCGATCCCGGGCTCCCCCGGAGGAGTTAGTGTGGAACTAGTCTTGCGTAGCCAGACAACTATTCCACAATCGTCCGAATGCTATATAGAGTCTGGAACGGCAGCTCCCGAACGGCGAGTATCGGAAGTAGCCATTGCTGCATGGAACTATAGTCCCACTGGAAACATAACAGAAGCACACTCGCACAGACAGAGTCATTCGGGCGGCATATTCTTGTTATGGGTGTATAGTTTAAGAAAACTGTGAAAACTTCATGGAAGTAACACCAACAACACCAGAGAAAGACGTAATAATGCCCTAAAAAATGTTGAAAGGAGACTTAACGCTTCCAGTAGGACTTGTTATTGCTACTGCACCAAGGGAGCGGTTGCGTCACATCCGCTCTATCTCGCACTCATCGTTTCTATTTCCGTGCCCCAGACTGTATGCCGGGAGCATTTGCAAATCGCGTTAGGCAACAGTTTGGTGTGTTTTTTTTTTTTTTTTTAAGTTAATGGGACCCCAACTTTCAGCAGCTGTCAAGGATTCTCCTAGGGAAACTGAATTTCAGTCTTTGTGAGATGTGTTACCTTTACAAACACATTGGTGAAGAATTGTTTTGGTAAGGAATTTATTCCAGGATTTTTTTTAAGATAGGCTATCCCCTGACTATTACTACATGTATATGCATATATTTCAAACGATAGTTTAGGCCGGGTACACATTTTAGTGTATGGGAGGGGCTTACAGTACATGTACAGTATGTTGCAACATATTTGTTTTTGTAGGCTAAATTCTGATTTAGGCCTAACTATAGGTTAGGCCTAAATGGGTTAAAAAAGTATACAATTTAAAACAAAACAAACAAATCCACATTACATAAATAAATAATTATTATTAAGAATAGTGACTAGTGAATATAGCCGATCTACAAGCGCACAACACGGCACGAAGCGACGCTTAGTGCACTTGTAGATTACCTTTATTTAACCTTCATTTAACCAGTAAAAAACAAAAATAAACGTTGAGACTAAAGCCTCTTTTACGAGTGTGAACTGGCCGAGACAAGAGGCAATAAATGTTGCACAGCCCTGCCAGTAACAGCAAATACAGCACAATAACAATGAGGGACAAATAACATCCGTAAAAACAATACCCACTGCCTAGGAAGGGCTAGGATAAACAGAGAATCTACAAAGTGACCGATATAAAACTAACAACATACATACATACATATTACGTACGTACTTACGTACGTGTGTGTGTGTGTGTGTGTGTGTGTGTGTGTGTGTGTGTGTGTGTGTGTGTGTGTGTGTGTGTGTGTGTGTGTGTGTGTGTGTGTGTGTGTGCTTTCACACGTAGGTGTCTTGTTGTGAAAACTGTATTCATTTGTCTTCCACTCAGGGATGGGACAATATGAAAATGTCATATCAACCAGGAGGCGAAGGATGCCATGCATCTGGAATCTTCAGGGATTCTGGGGGTATTTCTGTCTGCTGATAAGCCAAACTGTAGTAGGATAATTTCCGGATTATATAATGGTCTCCAACAGAATGACATCGAAGGTACAGCATATGTTATGGATAAATGGCAGGATGAAGGTAATTTTACCATGACCATGGAAGAATGGGAGAAAACGTGCACAGTAATATGGGAAACATCATGTTCAAAGACATGGAGAGAATTTAATTGGAAAAATCATATAAGGTACTTCATAACACCTTTGCAAAAAAGATATAGTGAAACAGGTGCAGACTGTTGGAGATCATGTGAGCAAGGTATTGCAAACCATTACCATGTCTTTTGGGACTGTCCAGTCTTGAGTTCCTACTGGAAGGATATTCACAAACACCTGGAAGCGGTCTTGGGTTTTGATATCCCATTTCAATTCGACACATTGTATTTGGGTAACCTTCCTTATGAAGAACTAGACAGCAATGACAAGAAATTGCTCTTGATCCTTCTAGTAGCGAGCAAAAAGGCTATCACAAGAAAGTGGATGCAACCACAGCAACCTACTGTTGATGACTGGATTGAGGTGGTCCATGACATATATAAAATGGAAAAATTGACTTACTTAATAAGGGACCAAGAGGAGAAATTTCTGTGGATTTGGGACAAGTGGACTGGATATGTGAGACCGTTTCGATCTGACTTTGGCTGACTGGTCTGATAATGCGGATGATGGTGCTAAAAATGTAATGTTTGTCCTCTTGTAAATTTGCCTAGACCTTATACCTTTTTCTCACGCATGTAACTGTTCTTGTAATAAGTGAAAAAGTGAAAGCGTTTCCCGTAATGTAACTGCCCTGCTGCTGCTCTTTTTCTTTTCTTTTCTTTTTCACTCATTGTTACTGTTGAAAATTGGTCATCAAAGAGTTTGTTTTTTATTTTGTTGAAATATTGAAGATCTGTGAATGAATAATGATGATCCAAATAAAAACAGAATTAAAAAAAAAAAAAAAAAGAAAATGTCATATCACGATTATTGTGACCAAAGAAATCGCGATTTACGATATTTGCCCAAAAAAATAGCAGATCTACAATCTCACTTTGCGACGCGTTATGAGCTTTATGGCAAAGAGATTTGGTAGAGAGAGTGAAAAAAGACTGTATCAAGTACGTATATTATATTATACATATGTTTCCCCAATTGAGGGTTTAAATGGTACCAGGATATGCAGCTCAGCAAATAAAAGGTGAATTGATCCCAGTGCATGACGGAGGAAGATTTCGCAATGAATTTAAATCTCCACGATACGATTATCGCAAGTATTTTTTTATCGCGATAAACGATAATACCGCTTATCGTCCCATCCCTGCTTCCAGACAGAGGAACAGATCATCAACGCTTTGAGATGCCTATACCATACCACAGGGGTCTTTCAAAGTGGGTGACAGGGCACCCTGGGGTGCTGCGACGGCAGTCCAGGGCTGCCGCGAGATAATTTGGTCATATTTGACATTTATTTTGACATTTAAAAATATATTTAGTATAATTTTTAAACTTGAAGTACAAAGTTATTTTCAGTCAGTTCTAACCAAAATGGCTATTATCTCGCTTTCCTCGCAACATAATCGCTAAAATATGCTATAAATATAAGGTGCTGGGAGTGAAAATTAGGAATTTAATAATGTGGGAATGACTCGGATGAAAAAAAATATTTATAGGGGTGCCCCGGGCCCAAAAAGTCTGGGAACCCCTGCCATACCATATATATATAGGATTCCATGGAAATGAGATTAAAAAATTGAGGCATTTAATGTATAGCCTAGTGCTTTGCCATTTATTTTGGGGGGTGGTCCACAGCCCACAGGTGGTGCATGTCCGCTGTGTGGACTGTGGAGCTTGTAGAGCAGGATGGAAGCACAGCTGGCTCGTCAGGGTGGGGCTTGCAATCACTCTCAAGGCCGTCTATTCTGTA
>NC_137832.1:62258901-62271401 GCF_963921795.1 Nannobrachium achirus | reverse complement strand
AGAGGAGAGGAGAGGAGAGGAGAGGGGAGGGGAGGGGAGGAGAGGAGAGGAGAGGAGAGGAGAGGAGAGGAGAGGAGAGGAGAGGAGAGGAGAGGAGAGGAGAGGGGGAGGGAGGGGGAGTCAGTCGCTGAAAGAGGAGAAGTAACATGTCGGCTTGTCTCTCTACATGGGTCTCGTATTCGTGAACAATTCGAGTCCTTTGAACGGCTCTTTGAAATCAACGATGGGATCCGGACGGTTCGCAGTATCTGTGGTGTAAAAAGTACCCACATTCTTACCCAAATTATTTTCGACGTGCAGCTTTACAGACTCAACTTTTTCAGAAGATGCGAGTGACGTTGTTTTTGTAGTTGAACAACCGGACCTTTCAGATGAAAGGTTTGGTGGAAGTCTATGGAGACTGCTTCAAAGAGATGTTTTAAAAAGCAGCAAATTAGTTAAGTTAAAGGAGTTTTAGTCAACTTTTTCATTGTAGGGCCGACACTTTGTTTACATCCTAGTCTATAGACTAGAATGTAAACAAAGTGTAGGTCTGACAACGGCCAAAATGATTATTTTATCATTATTTTACGCTTTTTGTGGTCATTTTTGAATAGAAACACATATATGAAGCTTATTTTTTATAAAATATTTTCGAAACATTTTTATTTTAGCATCCGTTTTTCAAGAAAAAGTTGACTATAGCTCCTTTAAGGCATAAGAGCTGGTACTTAAAGGAGTAGTTCACCCCCAAAATGACTTTTTTTCTATTGATTACTAATGCCATGGAGTTCAACAATATTTTTTAGTTTTAGTCGCATTCCTAAGGCAATAATTTCATTACAATAAACCTACCCCCATTGATTCCGGATGGGGACCCAAATGAATTTCGGTCCCCATCGGGAATCAATGGGGATAAATTTACTATAATCATTTTTTTTTTTGTCTTGGGAATGTGAAATATACAAAAAGATATTATTGAACTCAAGTCTCCATGGCATGAGTAAAAAAAAAAAGGTCATTTTGGGGGTGAACTACTCCTTTAAGACAATCTAAATAGAGCCTGTTGTGTCTGTCTGTCTGTCTCTCTCTCTCTCTCTCTCTCTCTCTCTCTCTCTCTCTCTCTCTCTCTCTCGCTCTCTCTCTCTCTCTCTCTCTCTCTCTTCCCAGTCTCTCTCTTGCCCCCCCCCCATCTCTCTATCTGTGTTTTATTCCGACTAGCCCCCTCTCTCCCCTCAGCAGAGCCCTGTAGCGACCAGCTCTAGTCATTCAGGTTCCTCATCATCTGTGGTCGTGTAATGAGTTCTGCCTTGTTTTCTCTTAACCACAACGACAACACAATAATAAGCAAAGTAATTAAAAGCAGTCTGAGGGAGATGGGGGGGTGGGGGGTGGTGGGGGGGGGGGGTGGTAGACAGGCCTCACTTACCGATGAACATTAAAAATGAATCGCAGCATTTGAGAACAGTGGCGTCAGTTCAGAAAAAAGCTAAGGTATGGCAACATGACTGGTGTCTTGCACAACGCGCGCCTTCAAGACACCAGTCATGTTGCCATACCTTAGCGACAGGCATGATACATTTATTTTAAGAAGTACATTTTATTTTTTCCCTTGTTTCTACGGTTTCTTGGGCTGGATATGGCATCCTGGAATTGTTTTTCAAGTGCAGCTAAACTTGGCATGTTAGTAAATGTGCCACAATTAACAATAATGCATTGCACCTGTGCAGCTGACCTGCGGAACCTGGGAATATACCATTTTGTCAAGATGGGGAGAATAAAAGTGTGGAGAATATAATTACAATACCTTGTTAAAGTGACCATTTTGTTAAATTTTGCATTTGTAGTCATTTTACTGTAATTTAACAACATAATAACCAGCACAGATAGACAAAGAGACATTCGTGGATTTATATTTAAAAGTAACTTTTATTTTCCCCCTGGACCCAGGGTATGGCAGCTGCATACCCCTGCCATACCAAATTGACGCCCCTGTTTGAGAGGCAGCAGCAGTGGTGCTATCGCTGCTTTGATTAAATTCGCCCCGTTTTGAGTCATTTCGTCTGCGTGGGGTTTGTTTATTTTGTTAGTTTGTGGTCTGTGCGTGTCTGCATTTGGTTTAGGGACGGGACGATATGCGATATTATCGTTTATTGCGACAAAAAACTATTTATGGTGATATCGTGCTCCGTCATGCACTGGGATCAATTCACCTTTTATTTGCCGAGCTGCATATCCGGTACCACTTAAACCCTCTGTAATTGGTAAAAGGTATTTATAATATACGTACTTGGTACAGTGACAGTCTTTTTTTTTCTTTTGCCAAAAATAGCCGATCTACAAGTTGCTACGCATTGTGAGCTTGTAGATCAGCTATTTTTTGGCAAATGTTCCGCCCTATAGGATAATACATTTTGATTATCGTGATAATATCGTAAATTGCGATGTCTTTTGTTACAATAATCGTGATATGAAATGTTCATATCGTCCCACCCCTAGTTTGGTTGTGTGTCCTCTTTTTTTTCTCTGAGTGGGAGTCTGTGTCTGTCTGTCTGTGCGTGCGTGCGTGCGCGCGCGTACATGTGCAGCCTGTGTGTGTTTGTTACCGTTTGTGCGGACAGAAGGAAAAAAATCACACTTGTGTGAACTGAGCGGTGGAGGCTGCGTGCGTATGTGCGTGTGTGTGTGAATGTGAGTGTGAGTGTGACTGTGCCTGGCCTGAACAACAGTGCCCCTCCCTTAACATGTGTGGTCAGAAAAGGTATTGCAGGCTACATACAGACTCAGACTACATACAGACAGACAGACACACATACATACATACATACATACATACATACACGGATACACACGCGGCCACGCTATGGAGACGGTGTGACCACCGCTCAAAAAGGCTTGCGTAGGTCAACAGTAATTAAGGACGAAGTCTCACAAGTCAAGACTTCAGACCAAACACCTGAGTTTCTATTGTCGTTTTGATATGGACCAGAGGTCACCTAGCGTGTGCGTGCGTGTGCATGCGTGTGTCCGCGTGCGCGTTGCGATGGGCAGGGTGGGGGGTAAATTTAGATTTAATTAGCTGTTTGACTGAAGACAATGTGTCCATGGTCAGGTGTGTGTGTGTGTGTGTGTGTGGGGGGGGAGGGGGGGTATAGGGGCAGCCACGCTGACCACCTGCCCGGGCCTGGTTTGACCTCGTCTCGAATGGCGATGCGTCCCCTCCCTCCCTCCCCCCTTCCCTCCCTCCCCCCTTCCCTCCCTCCCCCCTTCCCTCCCTCTCCCCTCCCTCCCTCCCCCTCCCCCTGGATGGTCAGACAGCCACGACAACTCTGTCATCCTTGACCCTGCATGTGCTCTGTCTCGTGCACGAGAACGCAACACGCGCACGACACAGATGTTTCGTTGTGTGTACGTACGTACGTACGCACGCAGGCATACAGACGCGCACGCATGCAGAAGCCCAGCCTATGGACTTGCTCACTCACTAAAGGGCTTTGCACACAGGACCGTTGCGTTTCTATCGTTTGCAGCATGATTAAAACACATTGGATTTGGTGTGCAAGGCTGTGTGGAATCCACACTGCGGATCCCAAAAGGAGTCATAAAATGAGTTTCAGGGGTTGACAGTAAGGTCTCAGAGGCACTTGCCCGTCGGGCAAGTACAGGCCATATTCTACTTGCCCTCAGGTCTTGGCCACTTGCCCCCCCGCAGCGATGGAAAGTATATTTACTTAAGTACTGTACAATACGTTTACTTCTACTCCACATCTTGGATCCTAATATTGTACTTTTACTCCACTACAATTATTTGAAAACTTTAGTTACTAGTTACTTACTGCAGATATAAATTATAATATTATAAGACATATGTAAACCACTTTAGCACTTTTGCTTTTACTTTAGTACTTTTACTTGTAAAAGAGTATTCTATATTGCAGTATTGATACTTTTACTTAAGTAAAACCTTTGAGTACTTTTTTCTACAACTACCCCCCCCCCAACACACACACACACACACACACACACACACACACACACACACACACACACACACACACACACACACACACACACCAAAAAAGGAAGAAGAAAATAAAATAGTCTTGCTTGTTTCTCTCTCACAAACAAAACCTGGCAACGCTGGACAGCAGACCATCAGAGTCGGAGATGTGTTTATGTTAGTTGACTTGTTAGCACAGAACGCTAACAAGCAGGCTGCCCTGCAGTGCACATGCATGCTGCTCATGATTAAATACATTATGTAGCGCAATACAGGGAGGGAAACATCGGGAAAACACTGTTGATAGCATGGAAAATAGACGCTTCACTCGTAAAATAGTCGCTTCGCGCCGTTCGCGGACATGTCAATGTTTTAGCGACTTTTGCGGTAATAGTTCTGTCTTCTTTCACTTTCTCCCCACCGTTTGGTGACCTGTGCTTCAGCACGTAAAGTGCGTGCATTAATCTGGCCATGCTGTAGCATAATGTGAGTGTGTATGCCTTGTAGATTCGCTGTTTTTGACGGAGCTCACATAGCCACTGGCTGGCGGCTGCCTGCACACGCGTTCGTTCAGTGTGTGTGTATGTGTGTGTGTGTGGGTGTGTGTGGGGCGTGTGGAGCATAGACTGTGGTGTGGAGGGACTTCGGAGGGAGAGAGAGACGGAAAACTAGCCCTGTAGCCCCTGTTCAAGTATAGGCACACATCTCATTATTATGTTGCTCAAAATGTGCACTTGCCCGTTCGGGCAACCCAGTAGCACAATTCACCTGCCCGACCTTTTTATTTACTTGCCCCGGGCAGTCGGGCAACCGTTAGTGTCAATCCCTGAGTTTTTACCGCATGCGACAAGACGCACGAATCGATCTGGGTTCGATCGGAGGAAAAAAACACACAGCCGCAGCCACCTGCCGCAAGGCAAATTCTGAGGCGGTGTGCATGAGGTCATGTAGAGAATCATTGTTTTCTTTTAAAAAATGAAATCGTCCGTTTTTTCCGTGCTAAAAAAAATTTGTCAAATGTGTGCAAAGCCCTGAACTCAATGGTTCTCAAAGTGGATTCCAGGGTCTTCCAGAGACTCTGTGGGTTCCTTTATGGGGGTCCAAATTGACCCATTACAAGTCTGTACCTCTGACAGCATAGAAATGGAACCGAATGGACCCTGATTTGTTCGCTGTCAGAGTTATTAGGGGAAACCTTGAAATATAAAAGTTTGATACACACTAACGCACGCACGCACGCACGCACGCACGCACGCATGCACGCACGCACGCACGCACACGTACACATGCACGCACGCACGCACGCACACACTCACACACACACACACACACACACACACACACACACACACACACACACACACACACACACACACACGCGCACGCGCACACACACACACACACCGGAGCCAGATCCATGTAATATCACCGGGATTGTCAGGGGCGGAGGAAATCCGATCGTCCAACCACCAGGATGCAGATAGCGAGTCCCCTCCCCTCGCTGATCCACCCAGCAGATAGTTTCCACAAACAGCGGCGCGGCTTGGGTTACTGCGACCCCCCCCCCCCCCCCCCCCCCTCGCACCACACCACCACCACCACCACCACCACCACCACCGCTACGCTATGCACTGTCCTGATAAAACAACAGCTCGGGTTACCGTCGATAGGAAATCGATAAGGAAAAAAAAAAAAAAAAAAACACTGCTTGTTTGCCGTTTGATTTCGACGAGGAGGAGGAGGAGGAGGAGGAGGAGGAGGACGAGGAGGAGGAGGAGGAGGAGGAGGAGGAGGTTTGACGAGAGGAAATGAGAAAGAAAGAAAGAAAGAAAGAGCTCGGCGGAGTTGTGGGAGGACTAGTTCTGTTCTGTTTGTTTGGACCTCTATTTGTGTTTCGCGATCGTATCGAGATTTACGTGTCCTTTTATTTCTGTTAATTGAGGCATGATGTTTCTAACTATTTTCTTTTTTCTTCTTTTTTTTTTTTTTGATTTTCTTTAAATGACTTGAGCCGCTTATTAGTTGCGTTCTTACTTAATTAAATTTGCTAAGAATAAAACAAATTATCCTCACGTTACACCCTCCCGCCCTCGCCTCGACGTCTAGATAATTATATGAATATGTATTTCTCTCTCTCTCACTCTCTCTCTCTCTCTCTTTCTCTTTTTTTACAATAAATCTAGCAAAGCGATTTGGCCGCTTCACATCATTGTAATTAGGAATACCCCCCCCCCCCCCCACACCCCACACCCCACACCCCCTCCCCCTAAAAAACAAACAAATGAAACAAAAAAAAGTTTTTTTTGTTTCGGGCCGTTTTGTATACACGACCAATTAACTGGTGCAGCTTTTAAATAACGTCGCCCAGATGGAACCTAATTATAGTCGGCAGGCTTTTTGATTGGGTCTTTCTGTCGGAGGGAGGGGAGTATCACTCGGGGCGTTGCGCGCGGCGTGCGGCGGCGCTCGCTGGCTTCTCTTGTCAGCCGAGCGTTTTGTTTTGAAATTTGCCACTATCACAGCCGATTAGCATTTGTGACGGCGTGCGTGCAGCCGTTTGGTTGCGCGGGGAAAGAAGAAAGTGTGGCCTGCAGCCACGAAGGGGGTTTTCCTCGAAAACAGCCCTGTTCTGTGCTGTGCTGTGCTGTGCCGTTCCGTGCCCTTACCTCACTGCACACAAACGATAACAACTCGGTGTGTGGATAAGATAAAGCTTTATTGATCCCCGGAGGGAATGCAGGTGTCATCATCATAGCTGTAGCAGCAACACAGCAGCAGTGACAATGAAATATAGGAGACCTGCCTACAGGTAGGGCTGCTGCTATAGGGGTGTGCAGGGAAGTCACAAGGGGATGGGGGGGAAGTGGGACTGAGTTACCAGGGCCCAAGGTGGAGGGGGCCTTAATTATTTTATACTTTTGCTATTTTTCAATGCAAGCTTGTAGATCTGCTATTTTTGGCTAAAAGTTCTCAGAATATGGACGCTAGGGTTCAAGTGGTTAATATAAAAAAGGTTTCTATCACACACAAAGATTTGGAGGACCCCCTGTAGTTACTCTGAGGACCCCCTGTTGAAGACCTGTGTTCTAACCTTTTGTGTGTTTTTGTTGTTTTCTGTCGTAAATTAGCACCCTGCTTGATCACACTACAGCAGTGGTTTTCAACCCTTTTCACATCACGGCCACATTATTTATTCGGCCTTTGAACCATGGACCACCATTTGATGAGATTTATCCTCTCTAGACTTTGAGTTATTTTAGTTGTCGTTGGATACGATTTTGTCCACAATTCCGTGTTGTATTGATGTTGGTCAAACATTCAAAGAAAAGAATAAGGCACATCCTCAGGCCTGGATCTGCCATGTGCCAGATGGGCACTTTGTGCATGTGCAAAGTTTGGCATGGACAGGGGCAACGGTGCCAGAGATAAGAATAGGACCAAAAGTGTGTAGTGACGTGACGGACTGACTGACTGACTGACTGACTGACTGACTGACAGAGGGACTGACTGACTGACTGACTGACTGACTGACTGACTGACTGACTGACTGACTGACAGAGGGACTGACTGACTGACTGACTGACTGACTGACTGACTGACTGACTGACTGACTGACAGACAGTCGGTGGAGGTTTTCATAGTAACTGTGCGACCTCTCTATGCATCTATCGCCAGTCAATATACGTATGAATGAATACACACTCTCAACCATGGGTATATGGTGGATCTATGAACTGTTTATTAATGATCTATCAACTCATAAGTATAAGAATGAATGGTACTGTATGTACCATCTATCAACACTGAATATGTATACGTAAATGGACATGTGCACAGTCTAGCAACAGTGAACATGGCATAGTAGTCGGGGATATCTTAAAAAGTCCTGGAATAAATTCCTTACCAAAACATTTCTTCAACAATGTGTTTGTAAAAGTGACTAGTAACACATCTCACGAAGACTGAAATTCAGTTTCCCTAGGAGAATCTGTGACAGCTGATTAAAGTTGGTGTCCCATTAAATTAACTATACAGGATAAAACACACCAAAATAAATATGCTTTAAGTAGCATGTGAGGGGACAAACTAGGGGTTTTTCATTATCCTGAATCCATTGCAACCATTTGTTTTGCACAAAAAAAAACATTCCTTGGGGTAAAGGCGGCTCCCCCAAAACTTTGAAAAGTGATGACTCATCACTAAACCACATTTTTGTGGGGGCGTTTTTAGCCCAAGGATTTTTTGTGCAAAACAAATGTTTGCAATGGATTCAGAATTATGAAAAACCCCTAGTTTGACCCCTCACATGCAATTTAAAGAATATTTATTTTGGTGTGTTTTATCCTGTATAGTTAATTTAATGGGATCCCAAGTTTCAGCAGCTGTCACGGATTCTCCTAGGGAAACTGAATTTCAGTCTTTGTGAGTTGTGTTACTAGACTTTACAAACACATTGGTGAAGGATTTTTTGGGTAAGGAATTTATTCCAGGATATGACACTATTTCTGAAGATATCCTGAAATATTTATGTGCATTATTTTAAGCCAGGAACAAAGCCATACGAGCGAAAATACACTAGTATAGAGCCCTGAGGGACTCCGGGCAACCACATACTGCACGGCATAAGTGGTTTAAGTGGTTAAACTTCTCACGTGGAGGTCAGGTCAGGTGTGGTGGTGGTGGTGGAGCATGAAGATGGCTAACTGGTACAGCGGGGTTGGTCATTAAGTCTTTCTGTGTTGCACGTTGTGTCGTGTGTGCTCCAGGAGGGATGACCAGACTGTGGCCGAAGGAACGCATTCCTCCTCATCCTCACTGACTCGTCACAGAGGCGTTGATGGAGCTTCCTCCACATATACTGTTAAGCCCTTTGCACACAGGACAGTTGCGTTTTTTCTTTTTTTCTTTTTTTTCCCCCGTTTGCTGCATGAATAAAACGCATTGGATTTGGTGTGCAATGCTGTGCGGAATCGGCGCTGCGGATCCCAAAAGAAGTCATAAAAGGAGTGATGAGTTTTTTACCGCATGCGACAAGATGCACAAATCGAACTGGGTTCGATCGAGAAAAAACGTGCGGCCGCAGCCACTCGTCGCACGGCCAATTCGGATCCGGTGTGCATGAGGTCGTAGAGAATCATTATTTTCTTTTTAAAAAGAGAAATTGTCCGTTTTATCCGTACGGATAAACGCGCCTGTGTGTAAAGGGCTTTACTGTATACTCCGGGATTACTCCCCTCCCCAAAACCACTTCCAAACTGTCCAGTCCAACTGCTGTACCACAGAGCTAGCCTTCCCCACAAGCTGGCTGTGTTTGTTTGTGTGTGTGTGTGTGTGTGTGTGTGTGTGTGTGTGTGTGTGTGTGTGTGTGTGTGTGTGTGTGTGTGTGTGTGTGTGTGTGTGTGTGTGTGTGTGTGTGTGCAGACAGACTGCTGCTGTGCATTTGCTCGTGCACATTTGCTCGTGCACCTGTCTGTGTATGCAGTGTTGGCAGGGTTGTTAGGGTTACTTTTAAAAAGGAATCCCCTACAGTTACAAGTTACTTTGCAAAAAAGTGTAGTCAGTAACGTAATCCGATTACCACAATTTAAAAAGTAACTACTGGTTACTTTCAGTTACTTTTGGATTACTTTTAAGCAAAACTCGATTTATTATGACTGATAACAGTATTATCATAAAATATCTAATTTTGAAGATTTGCATACTGGATAACACCACTTGTACACATACTGTAATTCACACAAAATACTGCATGTTCAGAAAATAGGTTAGATCAGGCTCTCAACCTTATTTTTTTACCAGTACCACTCAAGACAATATTTTTCTCTCCAAGTACCACCATATGATGTTAAAATACAGTAGTGTACACCTTCCCCATCCTATTCATAGGCATGCAGGCACAGTACACACAGAAGGCAAAAGTATACCTACAAACAAAATAAAGAAAAACGACTTAATAGCTTTATATGCAAATGACTGATACTCTCTTTCTAAGCAATGGCCAAATGTTTGTCCATATATACTGTATACTGTACATAGAGTAGGCATATATAAGAAATATGTATATTAAGGTGCTGTACTGTTAATTTCCAATTCCAAGCATTCACTTGTGACGTCGGCCGCCTCTCAATGCAAACAACCAACCTCTGTCACTGACATACTCTTGCTGAGAACGACCAGCATCTGTTCTCCCATCAAAAAAAATAAAAAATAAAATCATGTTTTACTCATAACAATCCATAGCCAGCCTCGATACAAGACTGACCTATGACTGTCTTGATCCAAGGCTAAACAAGCGAAGCTTAAACCAGCGCCCACCAAGTTACACCACTTTTTCATGTCAAGGACCCCCAAATGGACACTTATTAGCCAATGGACCCCCATTTATTCTATCTCTGACCCCAATTTATATTGTAAAATCAATGTTAATTTTAACTCTCACTGTACACAGTGAGAGTTACAGACCCATGGTCCATTTGTTTCCAAACTAGCATTTAGCTGGGGGTGCATTTAAATTGTGTACACTCTACAGACCCATAAGGGTCCATTTGGTTCCTAACTATCAATTAGCTGGGGACTCCCTGGGCTGGAACTCCCTCAAGGACCCATGTAGGTCCCCGGACCCCACTTTGAGAACCAATGGCTTAAACAAGCCACCTTTAGCCTGAAGCTAACACTAGCCAGATGCTATGGGAAACTTTATAAGGACAGCCTTTCGCTTACCGTTGTAGAAACAGCATGTGTAAGCCTTCATCGATCATATCAGTATCTCCTTCTGTCTTGTGTGCAGTTTTCCTTTCAGATGGATTGTTGTAAATATTCCATAAATCGTCCCTGAACCTATTTGTTAGTGTTAAACTTATCAGTGCTGCCATTGTAATTAAAGGCAGAAACAGCGTTCCAAAATAAGATTATTAGCTTTTATTTCCCAACTGAAAACGAATAAATGCCCAGTGTTTTCAACCAACCTCTCCACGTAACGCTCAGAGTAAAAACAACTACAACGTGTTACAATGGACCCGGTATCCCAGCCAATCACAGAGAGGGATACGTCAAATAGTAGTCATTGATTGGCTGAGAGACGTTCCGGGTGGAAATGGTGTCAGCAGACCTACAAATTCACAATGCGTCGCGGTTAGACACGTTGTGAGCTTGTATATCTGCTATTTTCGATCCGCACCACCGTCTTACGACTGAACATAGCATAACATGCTGCTGTTCCCTGAAGAGATGCTGTGACAATGTGTACTGGTATTTCTACTTGAGTATTTTATTGTTTGGTGTTTTTATAACTTATTTGTAAAATTCATGAGGGGAGGGGGAGAATGGAATCCACCATGTAACCCCCGTCATTCACCTCCGTTACTGTAATCCAGATTACACATTTTAAAATGTAACCTAGGACTTTACAAGTTACACGTTTTTTGTAATCTGATTACGTAACGGCGTTACATGTAATCCGTTACTTAACAACCCTGAGTGTTGGAAAGATTATTCACATTTTTTACTTAAGTAAAAGTATCAGTGCTGCCATGTAGAAATACTATGTACAAGTAAAAGTCCGGGATTCTAAATTCTTATTTGAGTAATAGTACGAAAATATTGGCATCAAAATGTTCTTAAACTACAAAAAGTAAAAGTACAAAATGTTTGAAAATAGCAGACCTACAAGCTCACAACGCGTCGCATCTATTTTCAAATAGACTAGGTATAAAATAGGGCTAACGTGGTTCATGTATGTTTCATAATATGTATATCTACAAAGTAACTAGTAACTAAAGTTTCCAAATAATTGTGGTGGTGGAAAAAGTACAATATTGGGATCCGAGATGTAGTGGAGTAGAAGTAAAAGTATTGGAAATTGGAAGTACCCAAGTAAAGTACAAATAACTCAAAAGTGTGCTTAAAGTGTTCACCCCAAAATGACTTATTATTTTCTATAGAGTACTCACCCCATGGAGCCTTGAGTTCACCAATATATTTTATTTTTTGTCGCATTCCTAAGACAATAATTAGTTTTTAGCGGATTCACCACCGTTGATTCCCGGAAGGAGACCCAGCTACTTTACACCACCAGGGGCGTCAATTGGGTATGGCAGGGGTATGCAGCTTGTATTCTCCCCATCTTGGCAAAATGGTATATTCCCAGGTTCTGCAGGTCAGCGGCACAGGTGCAATGCATTATTGTTAATTGTGGCACGTTTGCCAAGTTCATATACACTTGAACAACCGTTCCAGGCTGCCATATCCAGCCCAAGAAACCGTTGAAACGGGGGTAAAAAACAGACAAAACTCTTTTTTTTTCAGACATTGTGAAAATAGCCGATCTACATGCTCACAACGCCTCGCAGCGCGAGGCGTTGTGAGCATGTAGATCTGCTAATAGAAGCGTGTTATACAAAATGTAATGCCTCTTTTCCATGAGGACTCCCATCTTTGCCATACCCTAGCTTTTGCTGAACTGACACCACTGCTGGTGTGTGCCTGTGTCTGCACTTTTGCTTCTGTGCTTCTGTGCGTGCGT
>NC_137832.1:62248901-62253901 GCF_963921795.1 Nannobrachium achirus | reverse complement strand
AAAACACAAAAAGTTAAAATATGGAGAGAAGAGGTTTCTGGGTCGGGACATTTTTTTTTGGGTCCCTTAATTTTTGGTTTCCTACATTTTGTTTTAAATTATTATTATTTCAAAACCGGATTTTCATGAATAATACTAAAGAATCTATAATTTCTCTGAGTAGTTTCATTAATAAATAAAGGAGAAATCCAAGAAATCTCATAAATTAGAAAACGATTGTTTATGAGGTAGTGAAAATAGCAGATCTACAAGCTCAATACGCGGCGTGACACGTTGTGAGCTTGTAGATCACAACGCTCTCTTTTCCACCCCATGTCCTCCCTACCGCAACAATATATACATACAGTATGTACTATGCACTGTATAGTTACAGAATAGGCCTATATAGAATCCCATATTCACGTATCAAAGGGTGGAAGCGATGGATGGGAGTGCATATCATATCATATCTTGGTGGTTTTCTGAAGTCCAGTTACAGTAGGCTGTTGTTGCTAAGCAGCCAACGGGCCGCCAGCTAGGAAACGGGAGGAACAAGAGAAACCATCTTCTATCTGTTAGGGGATGATGTGTTGAAATGGTCGGCCAGCCCGGAGCGGAGCCCAGTGTTGGGCCAGATTGTGCAAGAGAAACAACCGGGCAAAAAAAAAACACAAGCCCAAAAGAAGCGACTAGGACTTTATACATCGGGGCTATTTGCAAATCTTACTGTGTATATCATATATTCAAATAGGCCTACACAAATCTTGCATGGGGGTCCATGGCATTTGATTGATTGATTGAAGGCTTTATTAGAAGTTTGCATAGGAAAATGTACAGATTCATGACGGTACAGTTCACTGGTACAAGGTCTACTAAAAGGAGATCCATGAAAAGACTAAGCTTATTTCAACAGGAAACCATTTAAGTATCTCATATAACATTGAATGACAGACAAATAGAACACAGTACTATGCAGTAGATATAAAGAAAAGAAAAAAAAAAAGAAAACAGTAAGTCTAAACAAACAGTAAGTATATACAAGGAAGGGGCAGGGGAGGGGAGGGTTGGGCTAGGTTTTTACCAGTTGCGAACGGCTGCTGCCTGTAAGTGGTTTTTCAGGGCAATTTTAAAGGATGCTAGTGATCCACACTCCTTTATGGCCTTCAAAAATATTTGGCACCAAATATTTGGGGTGTCCTTGACATGAAAAATGAGAACCACTGTTTTTAAACAACATTTAGGCAACAAGCCTGAATAAGCAACTGCCCTTTAGAAACAAGCAACTAGCGACTATTTACAAGCGACCTAACCGGGGAAAACAAGGCCAAAGTCGCTTACAGTAAGCAGACATGGCATCACTGCCAGATCACCGAGATGAGAACAACAGCAACTCCAGCCAAAAGCTGTCATCATCAGTGGCGTCAGTTCAGAAAAAGCTAAGGTATGGCAACATGACTGGACCAGTCATGTTGCCATACCTTAGCAACAGGTATGATACATTTATTTTAAGAAGTACATTTAATTTTTTCCCCCGTTTCTACGCGGTTTCTTGGGCTTGCAGCCTGGAACGGTTGTTCAAGTGCAGCTAAACTTGGCATGTTAGTAAACGTGCCACAATTAACAATAATGCATTGCACCTGTGCAGCTGACCTGCGGAACCTGGGAATATACCATTTTTATCAAGATGGGGAGAATACAAGTGTGGAGAATATAATTGTAATACCTTGTTAAAGTGACCATTTTGTAAAGTTTAGCATTTGTAGTTATTTTACTGCAATTTAACAACATAATAACCAGCACAGATAGACAAAGTGACATTCATGGATTTATATTTAAAAGTAACCCAAAGTACGGCAGCTGCATACCCCTGCCATACCCAATTGACGCCCTTGGTCATCATCATCATCATCATCATTGTCGTAGTTGCCGCCGTGCTGAGGTGTTGCTCGGTGGAGCTATGGGGCTGTTAAGTATGACATCATTTTGTAGGCAGAAGAGAATTTCTGCCCCCAGTTTCCGTGAATCTTTTTACTATTTTTACTATTTACACATTTTTCTTCTTTTTGTTGTTGAAAGGAAAGTGTTAGAATTATACTTTAGTCGTTATTTTTGTCTCGGATCTGTTGAAATAGCGAGGGACAGAAAATGCTCTGGGTGCAGAGTTCTCCTCTGCCTACAAAATGATGTCACGGCTTAAAAGCCCCATAGCGGTCGTTTAATTTCTTTTAAGAATCTTTTTTCACGAGCCAACCAAGCAAAACACCCCCCCCCCCCCAAAAAAGCCATCCGTCCGTCCGTCCGGCCAGCCAGCCAGCGATACGCTGACCTCAGAGGCTGAGAGAGAGGAACCTGAGGCGTCTGGTACCAGATTTCAACCTAGCGGCGTGACCCCAAACTTGGGAACCGGCTAACCCGACAACGGAGGCCCGCTAGAGAAACCTGGCACCCGACCCCACCACCGCCACACACCCCCCCCACCCCCATCCCCGGACCACCTGATACGCATCCCTATAAGCTATACCTCTCCTCTCCTCCGCTTCTCCTGGCCTCCTCTCCAATCCACCCTTTACGGAGTGAATGAACTCCCGCTCCACTGGTTTCGCTTAGTAGCATCCATTGTGCAGGGGGGAGGGGGGGGGGGGGGCTCTGGTTCAGCTGGAAGGCCTGTGATGGGAGACGGGTAGGGGGGGAGAGGGGGAGTTGTGTGGTGGTGGTGGGACGGGGGGTGGTGTTGATTATCGCGTATCCACTCTCAGATCACATATTAAGAAAAGTCCCGGCGGGGCGGTGCCGGGTCGCGGGGCTGTCACAGCTCTCTCCATGCACCGAGGCTCTTAAGCTCGTGGGGAAGGGGAGTGAAGGGGGGGAGAGGGGAGGGGTTGACACAATGTGCCGGGGGAGTGGCCTATAGCGACTTTGAGAAGGCTAAATAAGCACCTCTCGCTTCCAAATTTGGTTTCGTTGCCTTTTATGTTTTTATTTTTTTGCGCCGGGCTGGGGACGCCGGGCTGTGACTTGACGCGTTGTCTAACTTTGGTGTGCGCGGCGTGAATAATTTGTCCTCCCCCGCGTGCCCCCCCCCCCACCCCCACCCCCACCCCCGTGGCGAGCTGACATTTTGTGAACTCTCAGCACACTGTCTCTCTCTCTCTCTGTCTGTCTGTCTCCCGTGTGTGTGTGTGTGTGTGTGTGTGTGTGTGTGTGTGTGTGTGTGTGTGTGTGTGTGTGTGTGTGTGTGTGTGTGTGTGTGTGTGTGTGCACATGGCAGGCACGGAGAAGCACGAGCTGACCTCCTGGAGGAGCTTCGACTCCATCTTCAGGTTCTTCGGCGAGGCCCTGCGGGAGGCGCAGGAGCAGGAGGAGATGAGGGAGGAGGACGGGGAGGTGGGGGAGGGAGTGGGGGTGAGGGAGGGGGAGGAGGAGGTCGCCAGCGCGGTCACCACACGCAGCAGCTCGCTCAAAAACAAACACCAGGACCTTTAAGACACTAACCAAACCCCCCCCCCGAGTCAGCCCAGAACTGACAGAGAGGAGAGAGAGACGAAGGGAACTTCCTGATCTCCTCTCCTCCGCGACCGCGGTTTTCCCGGTGACCCTGAGTGCAACGGTGGGGGCACGGGAGTGTGGGGAATTCTAGAACACAGTAACACACCACTGACTATTGCCGATGGAGAGGTTAGCATTATGTATTGAGAGGCACTCTTGCCGATTTCGTAAGAGACCTGTCGCCAATTGCAAGATATTTAAAAGTTATTTGGGGCCATGATGATAACCCCTTCTTCCCACTACTAGACTAATAAGGATTTATATTGTCTGTGTTATTGTTTACAACCACAATTATCCATGTGTGGCAAGATCGCGGTTCCACTAGTTTTACTAGTAGGCTAGTGTAGAAGCCTTTTCATAAGTTAATTTAATGTTTTCCATTTCCTTTATCCTCATCTAATCTTGCGCCAATGTAAGCAACTGTTTTCGCTAGGTTTTAAGGCCTAGTAGGCTTTTCAGAAGTAAATTTAATGTTTTCCATTTAATGATTTCCTTTGTAGTCATCTTGCGCTAATGCACGCAACTGTTTTCGTCAGGTTTTAAGGTCTTGTTTTAGTTGTTTCTCATAAGCTCGTGACCCTCCTTGCCCATCGGCTCCCACCGTTGCGCTCAGGGTCACCGGGAAAACCGCGGTCGCCTCTCCTCCTCCCCCCACCCTGCTTTCTTTCCCCCGTCTTCCTTTTCCCTCCTCCTCTCTCTCTCTTCATCTTTCCCCTCCATCTGTCTGATCCATCCTTCCTTCCTTCTTTTCGCTCCCCTCCCACCAGAGTGCTCTCTCTCTCTCTCTCTCTCTCTCTCTCTCTCTCTCTCTCTCTCTGTCTCTCACCACGCACACACACGCGCGCGCACGCACGCGTGCAAGTTGTGTTAAGAGGCAGAGCATGGTGGGGTCACCATATATTCATCACAATAGCGTTTTGCGTTACTTCTAGATGAGTGCAACTGTCAAAGCAATACGGCGGAGGCTGTGCGGAGCGTTAGCGCTTCCCGCGGGCCACGGCCTGTCAGGGGCGTCACAAGGGGGGGGGGGGGAGTGGGACTGAGTTACCAGGGCCCAAGGTGGAGAGGGCCTTAATTATTTTATACTGTAGCCATTGAAAAATAGCAGATCTACAAGCTCACAGCGCGCCACCCGAGTGCCAGGCTGCGAGCTTGTAGATCTGCTATTTTTGAAAAGTCGTGAAAATGTGTGAAGAACATTCGTGGGGGGCCCGCAGTGAATCCTTGTACCCAGGGCCCAGAATTTGGTGTGACGCCCCTGCCTGCCTGCCTGCCTGCCTGCCTGCCTGCCTGCCTGCCTGCCTGCCTGCCTGGTTGCCTGGCTGGTTTCCTGCTTGCCCAGGCTGCTGGTCTTGCTGGCTGGCTGCGGGTACGAGCCCTGGCAAGCCAGAGATTAAGGGGGGCTGACAGGCTCCGTGCGCGGCGCGCCACGGTGCACCTCTAATTGTCCTGACATGGGGGGGGCTAGTGCCCCC
>NC_137832.1:62206401-62246401 GCF_963921795.1 Nannobrachium achirus | reverse complement strand
TTTGGCCACGGACCCCCATCTCAAAATATTTAGTTCCAGGGACCCCCCCCCCCAGATGCTAAATTGTAGTTACAAATGTTCGCTTAAAAAAATACATATATTCAAAGTTTTGCACACATTCTCATTTTTCAAAAATCCAGCAGATCTAGAAGCTCGCAGCGCGGCACTCGGTGCCGTGCTGTGAGCTTGTATTATCTGCTATTTTTCAATAGCTAAAAGTGTAAAAGAATTAAGGCCCCCTCCAGCTTGGGCCCTAGTAACTCAGTCCCACTTTCCCCCCCTTTGTGACGCCCCTGCCCCCTCACCCCCCACTGAGCCTGGTTTAAGGCGGTTTCTAGTGGATTATCTGCCGTACATAATGAGACGACTGTGGCTGACAGTTGCAGGCCTGTCGTGTCTTTTCTCCTTTTTTTCATAATTTGATTCACATCTCTCTGGATTTGCTTTCTTTCTTACTTTCTTTATTTCTTTCATTCTTTCTTTACCTTCTCTCCGGTTGGGGTTTATCATTTGATGATTTGATGGGAGTTTTCCCCCCGTTTTCTGGATAATCTGCTCTGTTGTTGTCATTTCAGATACTATGGGCCTATATACCTTAACCACCGGCCAATTATAAGAAGACATGTTCATTTTTCACACCATAATTTCTATATTGTTGCCTTATAGGATTAATGGGACTACACTTTCCACGTTTCGCTGGTGTTTTCTTTTTTTTTAATAATAAAACATAAATAACAATTAAAAATTAAAATAAAAACAGCAAAGCCATATTATGTTGATGGAAATTAAGATTTATAGCCTGTATAAGAGCAAGCGCCTAAAACCAAATCTAAAATATAGTATTGTTTAAAACATCTGCAAATGTCATTCAAACAGTGTGGCTCGCTTTTTGCAATTGCTTCTGAAGATATTTTTTTTGGGGGGAGGGAGGGGGATGATTTATAAGTTGTATTGATTTGTTCATTCATAAATTAGATAATATTGTTTATCATGGGCTCTACACTTTATATATGTTCAATAACATAATAAACAACTTTGTTGGTATACCTTCTTCTAAAACTTCAAACTTTAAATAAATAAATACAAAGTTTAAATCTTTAAATAATTATTAGAGGTTTTGTCTTTGTTTACTTTGATCCCTATATCTTCACAATTTCACACGGTTGATTTGTGTTTTTTTGTAATAATGCCAACTGTTGAAACTGAATAAAGAAGTGAAGTATTTTCATGTTGTTTGGTTAGAAATCTTTGCATACTTTTATTTAAATTCGAGTTGTTGTACTTTTTTATTGCACCGCACTGTCATCATGTTGTTGTTTGCTGTTTCTTCGCACAAATAATCTTACCGGGTATTTAAAACAAGTTGTGTTTAAAATTCTTGATTGGTAGTCTAGTCTACTGTTGGATCGAACCGTCCAGGCGTTGGAAAGGTACAAAGAAAAAGAAAAAGAAAACTACTACACAGGGGGATCTTGGGAGGAGAGACACTGGAAAGTCGTTCCATGAAGCGTAAAGTGCAGTTCAAGGGGAAACGGAAAGTTGATCTCCAATGAAAATGGATCCCAGGCGTCATATAACGCTGTCATGTATAAACTGTAACCCGGGGAAGAGAAAGACGACCTTTTTTACATTTCATACTCCCTAAAAAAACAATCCGTCGGCGTTACTTATGTTGGGCTTTTACCCTGTTTTACTGAAACAGCCTCGACCTTGAGGGTCCCAGTTCAAAGAAAAAGAAAAACACCCACTATATATATAAAAAAAAAAACTCATTGACAGCCGGTACAGTTTAGCATGCATGCGTTGGTTTTTTTTTTCCCGTGTACTGGAATTCCCTATCTTCCTGTATTAAAATAACCTGCCTTTAAAAAAATAATAATGATCCAATAGCCATTTATACGGCCTTCATGTGCTGGAATTCCCTATTTCCCTGTATACAAAATACCTTTAAAAATTGCCTATATTCCAAAGGTAAAGGCCTATATTGGAATAGGCCCGCTGTTTCATTCAAAATCGACTGAGTGCCAATTTAAAGGGAGAATTAATATATTCCTATAGGTGATTTCTAAGAAGGCCCTGTTTCCATTTCTGGGATTAATTTAGTGCTAAGTGAAGTGAAGTCCATCCATCCAGACAGACAGACTTGGTGAGGGTTTCACTCATTTGTTTTCACACAGGGGGGAAACAAGAGCGGGTCATTAAACGCCCCCTCAATAAATCCTTAGAAATGTCTCCATTTAACCCCATGGACAACAAGTGGAACCAGGCGAGTTCCCTCACACACACGCACGCACGCACGCACACACGCAAGGACGCCAACACACCGTGTCACGACACTGTGAAAAAGGGGACAGACATTTTAATCACACGTTGAGTTGCGCTCAAGTTTTGTCAACCTGTGTCATATTCATACAGTCAGACAGTGTGGTGTCGGTCCAATCCTCCGTGTTAATTTAATACTTAGTTTTTGATGTTTTATTTTACAGTGTGTGTAGCCTGGGCCTACTACTACTGCACGGTAGGCTATACGGCTGACAGAAAAGCCAGACTATACTCGACCATTCCAAACTCGCGCTATTAAAGGAAATTATACTTTAAAGTCACATGATTAAACCTCATGCCTTTTGCAGTTTTTCTATAGGGCTGTAGTATACCTTCTTTTGTCAGTGGTGGAATTGTGGAAAAAGTAGGCTACTATTTTATGTATTTTGTGTTTACTTAAGTGTATAGATGCTGCAATATAGAAATAGCCTACTCCGTTGCAGGTATTAAAGTCTAGAATTAAAAATTAGTAGGCTAAATGTATGTAAGTGTTGGCATCAAAAAGTAGCTACTTAAAACGTAAAGTACAAAATGTGGTTTGTGGATGCTTTATAATATTATAATTTACACCTATATAACTGTTTATAACTAATTATTTGAAAACTTTAGTTACTAGATAGCCTACTTTGCAACTAGTAACTAAAGTTGTAAATACAAATACAATATTTGGACCAGAGATGTATGGAGTAGGAGTAAAAGTAGGCCTATTGTAAATTGTAAATACTCAAGGCCGAGCTACAAATACTAAACAATTGTACTTAAGCGGCAAGTAGAAACTAGTTATAGTTACTTTTCTACCACAGCCTACCGTAAACATTACACATCAGTTTAATTCGCAGGTGTCTAAAAGGACGGCAGTCGCAGCTCTGTGTCAGGCTTAATAACTAAATAGAAAATAAATGCCCCAAGTGTTACATATTCATGATCATCATCTCTGCCTCACACGTTGCTGCCTGCCTGTCTCCTCTACTTCAAAAAGACAGAGAGAGGGTGGAGAGACACGGTGTCAATGGGGCTACACAGCCTAGTTAGTAGACTATACCCATGATAGCATCTCTAAACACGATGATATTTCAATTATTTTTCTTTCTTTCCTTCCTTGAAGTTCTTTCTTTCTTTCTTTCTTTCTTTCTTTCTTTCTTTCTTTCTAGGAGTTGTCACGCTTGCTTGCGTTCGCTTTACTTCTGATATGAACTCCCTGCAAAGCAGCCAGCATTAGGCAGAGTTGGAATGTCTCAACTCCCCCCCTCTCCTCTCTCTCTCTCTCTCTCTCTCCTCTCTCTCTCTCTCATCTCTCTCTCTCTCTCTCTCCCCCCTCCACCCCCCTCCCCCTCTCTCTCTCTTCCGACACTCCAGCAGGATCACTGTCAGATCACTATTTGGCATAATCATATGCTCAGCTCTGAAGAGAAAACTAACCCCTCAAATTTTACGGGTCAGTTAACCGCAACAATCAATGTTTTATCGCCTATACTAAGGAGAAAAAATATCTTAACAATCACGCCGGACTGAGAGAGAGGGAGAACTCAACTCTCCTCTTTCTCCCAGCAGTCTCTCTCTCTCTCTCTCTCTCTCTCTCTCTCTCTCTCTCTCTCTCTCTCTCTCTCTCTCTCTCTCTCTCTCTCGCCCCTCTCTAAGTAGGTGAGCAAATACTTTTTCATCTATTGAGTGTGAGTCGGGCCTGCAAGGGGCGAAAATGTGTGTAGCTTATGAGCTTGAGAAGCATTCAAGTTTGTGTCCCCTGCATGCATTTCTTTCCATTCTTCGAACCCATCCCTTTCTCCTTCCTTCATCTAACTGTCTCTGTATGTATTAAACTGTGTTGTTTTGTTTCTCTCCTCTCTCTCAATATAGGAGAGATCAGAACCCACTAGGCCTACTACTACTACTGCTACTACTAACTATACAGCCATAACGGGCTCTTCATTAACGTGATTACATATTCATTGACTCGCAGAGAAACCGTTTAATCCAGTGGAAACAACTCCTCAATCGACTCTCTCTCTCTCTCTCTCTCTCTCTCCCTCCCCCCCCCCCCCCCCCCCCCCGCCTGCCTCCAAGCCCTTTCTCTGTCCATTCCAATAAGGCCAGGCAGGGAGTGATGATGATGATGAGACAAACCGGAGGGCCTCCACTAGTCCTCCCTTATGGCCACAGATCTGATGATGATGATGATGATGATGATGAGAGAGCCTGCAGCAGCTTTGACGTGTTGCTTCGCATAGAGGAGGAGGAGGGGGAGGGAGGGAGGAGGAGGAGGAGGAGGAGGAGGAGGAGGAGGGGTGGGTTTCATACCTGGTGCTGCAGGTGCAGCTCAGATGGTCCTCACCACGGGGACAGGTGTAGCTTATAACCCGATACACCTGAGAGTTGATGCCGTTGCAGCCAGGAGCCATGCAGCAGCCCCCCCGTCACCCGCGGAGAAATGTAGCCCCCGTAAGCCCATATAGCAGCGCCGTTCTGGCCTAAAACAATGTGACGGGGGTAATGGTAGTCTGGTGACTGCTGGTGCTGGGGCTTGTTATGTCTCTTTTACAATCAGACCCAGACACATGGACACGGGAGAGCTACAGGGGGGGAGTGCCTTATTGCTGTGCTGCCCGTCTGCCTGTTGTTGGCCTGGGCTGGCATTCTAGCAGACAGTGCCTGCAGGACTCCCTGTAGGTGTTGTTGCTTGCCCACACCCGCGACGCGTTTTGTTTTGTTGCTTGTAGACGAGTTATTTTTGGCAAAGCGGAATTAGACCTGCTACTATAGCCATAAAATATAACTCCTGTGGAGCACCTTTTATTTTGAAGACGTTTAGAGAAAACGTCTTCAAAATAGAAGGTCTCTACAGGAGTTATGGTGATTTATGGCTAAATTAGACCAGTGTTTAAATCTCCCCTTAACTCTGACAGTGCACAAATGGAACCAAATGGACCCGCCATCTAGGGTTCATTTGGTTCCAGTTGTACACTGTCAGAGCTATACAGACTTGTATGGGTCAATGTAGACCCCTCTAAGGAACCCAGCAAAGTCCCTGCATGGAATCCACTCCTCGCGCGATGGAGAATTATAGCCTAATAGAAGCTTTAAGAAATTAGGTCGTGTTGTCATTCATTTCATCTGTCCGTCCGTCTGTCTTCTTTTCCTATTGGGTGCTGCCTGTTTTCTTATACAAGCGCACGTTTTTACGCATTTTACGCACGCAGGGGGTTCAATTGGGTATGGCAGGGGTATGCAGCTGCCATACCCTGGGTCCAGGGGGGAAAATAAAAGTTACCTTTAAATATAAATCCATGAATGTCCTCTTTGTCTATCTGTATTATGTTGTTAAATTACAGTAAAATAACAACACATTTTAACAAAATGGTCACTTTAACAAGGTATTGTGGATTTGTGGCATGTTTACTAACATGCCAAGTTTAGCTGCACTTGAACAACCATTCCAGGCTGCCATATAGCAAGAAGCCCAAGAAACCGTGGAAACGGGGGAAATAGAATGTACTTCTTAAGGTATGGCACCATGCGCGCGTGCAAGACACCAGTCATGTTGCCATACCATAGCTTTTGCTGAACTGACGCCACTGTACGCACGCTACTAAATTAGCAAGTGTTGAATTGATCCGAAGTCGTCGCCCCACACACACACACACACACACACACACACACACACACACACACACACACACACACACACACACACACACACACACACACACACACACACACACACACACACACACACACACACAGACAAACCCTCCTTCAGTGCATTTCTACCAGAAGTGCGGTGAGCTGTACGTCTCTCTCTGTGCGGTAGGTTTAGAGAGACACACAGCCCGGGTGGGGAGGGGGTCCATATATAGTCTATACTATACGGTGTCTGCATACATGAGGGTCCTGGCATATAATGCACCGATTGTAGACAGCTGTTGGCAGGGCCGTTTTACGGTGTTCACTTCCATTTGGCTTTAATAGTAAGCTTTCAGGCCGGACCGCTACTCTACACCCCTCACCGCCCCTTCAATTACACCGGCGGCCCCCCCGATACTCCCCTCTCTCTCTCTCTCTCTCTCTCTCTCTCTCTCTCTCTCCCTCCTCTCTCTCTCTCTCTCTCTCTCTCTCTCTCTCTCTCTCTCTCTCTCTTTCACGGCGTAAAGAGTCCCGCAGTAAAAAAAAAAAAAAAAAAAAAAAAAGAAGCCTGCCCTCTGAAATGGAATACATTTGAAGAATTGGAGCTGACTTTTAAGATATTTCGGAGGGACTACTTTGTGATGATTTGAGGGTATAGAGATATTAGGCAGGCGGGCAGCGCATGAAGAGGGGGGGGGGGGGGGGGGTAACAAAGCTCACTGGCCCATTTTAACTGGCCACCGACGGTTTATTGGAGAAAATTGGTCTTGTTTTTTTTCCCCTCTCGATGAATTGCAGTCAATGTGAAAGGGCTGGTAATGATTGGTGCATTTTCTTAGTATATTTATTTATTTAATTATTTGCTATATATACGACAGGTAGACTAATGTTGGCTATTATTTTGTGTGCTGCCATAAAACTTTAAAACTCAAAATCTATTTGGCAAATTCAAAATTATATATGCACAACGTGTATACGTGCTGTGTGCGCAACAATTTAATTTGGGCATGTAATATACAAAATGCTAGGGCTATATAGCCAGTTTTCCACACCATAGGTAACCAGCGTAGCCTAATAATAGCGGACAAATTGAAAAAAGTGAGAGAGAAAAAAGCATGATTAGTTGTTTTGAGCCTATAACCTTTTGTAAAAACGTGTGTTTTGAGTTTAAATGTGAAGTATTAGTAGCCTATTGACGATTATTCGTTTAAAAATAAAAACAGCATGCTATTTTAAATATAAATTACCTGTTATTTCCTAAAAAAAAGTATTCCACATTGAATAGATTTGCACAGGTTTTATAAAGCAAAAAAAATAATTAAATAAATCCACAAAAGCTAAACTTTACGGCCTTTGGTTAATAACCTAGTTATTTATTATTGAAATAGGCATCATATTTAACTTTTAATTGTATTTATTGTATATTGGTTTTAGCCTGTCAAATGAAACGGAATAATATATAGGCTACACCTGAAACCTTTAAGTAATTACAACAATATTTAAATAATTTATATTTGGCTAATGAGCATAATTATAACTTTACAAAACATGCATCAAATAAGGATTTTTTTGTTTTGTTTTGTTTTAATTAAAACATTAGCAGATATACGTCACGATATTATTCTAAAACGAAAAATCTAAAATAACTATGTTATTGTTTCTAAAAGTTCGCCATATGTACATTCGGGTGAAGGGACGGGCGTTCTCACATGCAGGCATATAGACCTGCCTTTTCTATCAACACACAACTAACTCCAATCCGTCGCAAACTCACTGGCCTAGAGCCGGTACTCGACAACCAAGACGCAAATAGTTTGCCAACAAATGACTAAAATGTCCCACAGCCCGCACCCACAGCATAACCTATCGTAATAACGAAACAAAATAATAGCAGGTGAAATAATATTGTTTCTACACACTAGAATCAATCATACCATAAACTGATCCAAGAAATAAGTAAGTAAATAAATAAATAAATCCTAAATCGATACGTTACAGCAGTGGGGTTGGAGAGAGGTGTATATATATAGCCTATATCGATTAGGTGTGCTGGTGAGAAACATCATGGTTTAAAAACTCGTGGAATCCACAGAACCCCATCCCTCCCACACTGTCTATAACTAACTCATCTATTTTGGGCTTGAAAAAGGCCCAGATAAAAGGTGCTGCATGCAGGGATGATCATATTAAACCGCCCCGTTACAAATGAGTCTCATCATCGGGGAGGACACGCTATATAATATAATATAGGCTACAGGCCTCGGAGGCTGATGATGATGGGGAATGGAAACAAACACGGCGCGGCAGCCACAATGCAAAGCAAAGCATGCATGCGGCAGACAAACAGACAGACAGACAGACAGACAGACAGGCAGGCAGGCAGGCAGGCAGGCAGGCAGGCAGGCAGGCAGGCAGGCAGGCAGGCAGGCAGACAGGCAGGCAGGCAGGCAGGCAGGCAGGCAGGCAGGCAGGCAGGCAGGCAGACAGACAGACAGACAGACAGACAGACAGACAGACACGCAGACAGACAGTGCGTGGGTTGAACCCCGGCCTCTGCTCAGAATAAGAGCCGGCTTTATTACTCAGAGAGACGGGGCGGTGAATCCTCATTAACCACGGAGAGAGAGAGAGAGAGAGAGCAGGGAAGTGCAGAGAATGCTAGAGAGGCAGGGGCTGACATTTCTAAAAGGGCCTTTTGATGGAAATATAGAAAATAGCAGACCTCTCTATAAGGTCCAACCTCGGTTGGCTATTTTCGGTGCTTGATACCACACTGAACTAAGCATAATCAAGTGAATACTGGAGATGTGGTGTAACGGCATGGATTTCTACACAGAGAGGGCGATTCTTTCAACACAAGATGGAGCATTCAAGTTCAGGAGAGTTTGGACAAGGCAATTCTCTTGAATGCTGCCTTCAGATATGGCATGGAAAGAGGGGGCATTTGCATTTCTTTCACCCTAGTACAATACTGCATTCATGGTCTGGAGAAGGCACCTTTTACAGAAAAGGGCAGGGGCTCAAGCCCCCTTTGATGTCTATGTGTGCACGTGCCTGCGGAGAGGAGGAGGAGGAGGAGGGAGAGAGAGAGAGAGAGAGAGAGAGAGAGAGAGAGAGAGAGAGAGAGAGAGAGAGAGAGAATGTTCATGCTCGATATTAAGTTATCGTCATCCAATGAACTCAAATTATGTCTGCATGGGAATCACAGACACAGAGTTGAACCCCCACACTCACCACCCCTCCAGAAAATAAGACAACACGTCCGTAACATAGGCTACACCTAAATAAGGTGGAGACTGGAGAGAAAGGAGGGGGGTGGGTGGGGGGGAGCAGGTGTCTTTTAGGCATGCTTGTTTTTTAAGACCCCTTATCATTAAATTGTTGTATAAATCTGCTTAAAAGAGAGTTATTATAAGAGTGTCATTAGCCGGCCTGTCCGTCCAATCCATCCATCCCCGTCGTCGGCTCACACACTTTGTTCTCATCTCCTCCATTTTACTTCTTTATCAGCCACTCAAATATATAACCACCCCCCACACACACACACTCGTCTTCTTGTGCACTTTGACAAGAGCTCTCTCTCTCTCTCTCTCTCTCTCTTTCTTTCTCTCTCTCTCTCTCTCTCCCTCTCCCCCTCTGCCAGGCGGCGTCCACAATAATAATCTCTCCATCCAGTTGAATAGCCTTTCTTCTTCTTGTCGTCGCCAAAGTCCTCATTGTGTTTTCTTCTCTCTCCACCACCTGAGTCAGCAGCAGGGAGGATGAAAAGGAGAGGAGAGGAGAGGAGAGGAGAGGAGAGGAGAGGAGAGAGGAGAGGAGAGGAGAGGAGAGGAGAGGAGAGGAGGAGAGGAGAGGAGAGGAGAGGAGAGGAGAGGAGAGGAGAGGAAGACGGCATGACAGGGAAATGAGAGGCGATGATGGGAGAGGCTCGCGTGCGTGTGTGTGTGTATGTGTGTGTATGTGTGTGTGTGTGTGCGTGCGTGTGTGAAGTGAACAACAGAGGAGCCCAGTCTACCTCATTGCTGCATGTTTATCCCTCCAGCAGAGCTGTCAGGTCCTGACAGATTGGCAGCATCACTAAGCAGTGCCTTCCACAACTCAACACCACCACTGATCTGCTACAAATGGCTTCTGACGAATGACTGTCGTTCATATGTGCGTGCATGTGTATTCTTTGGATAGTAGTTAAGTTGGGTACAAAAGTCTCCTATGTTTTGAGTTAAAACAAACTCAAAGCCCCCTGCACATCACACAACTTGCCTGTTGTCTCTGTTAGTGTAACCAGTGGGTTTTCAACCCTTTTCATTTTTAAGTAGTCTAGTAGTAGTAGTAGTAGTAGTAGTAGTAGTAGTAGTAGTAGTAGTAGTAGTAGTAAAAATAGCCTAATTGCGAAGTTCAACAATAATTTAACTCTAAATTGTTTCTAAAAATATTACGCACTCAATGGTTAAAGATCTGCTAAGGCTCTATTTCACCAACTCTCCATCAGCATGGGGTCGGGGACCACCTGGAACCCCCTCAACCCCCATACCACTGGTTGAAAACCACTGGCGTAAATGCTCTGTTTTTAGTTTGACATTGCAAGAGGTGCACTTAGCTTTTGAAGAAAGTTCTTAATTCTATCCACAAGTTAAAGTGGGCTTCACTTCCTCCACACAGCTGATTCAAATCTCTTAACAAGCACTGTGTAATTCATGCAGAGATTCATTCAGGTGTCACAGGCTCACAGCAGCAACCAGTCAAAAGGTATAGACCAGGGGTCTTCAACGTTTTCAGGCCAAGGAGAGAGAGATGAAGCAGGGACCCCAATAACCTTATCATAGATTCCATATAGTTTCATCGTTTGACAGCAAAATTGTCAGTGTATTTTGTATTTTTTTGTGTTTTCAGATATTTAACCACTTAAACTGTCAATACTTAATAAAACGTGACCTTTCTCTGTACTTAGTCTGCTCTTTTTCCCCTCTACACCAAGGCTCTTTGCCGCAAATAGCCGATCTTCTATTTTTGGCTAAAGTTCTCAGAATATGGACACTAGAGTTTGAGTGGTTAATATATCTATCACTCAAAGATTTGGAGGACCCCCTGTATTAACTCTGAGTACCCCTGGGGGTCCCGGACCCCCTGTTGAAGACCTCTGGTATAGACATCTCCTTCAGCTCTGGGGCGTCTGTAAAAAGTTATTGGCAATTTTTAAAGCAAGCTTCCGGAATTCTGAAGCACGCTTCCGTGTGCGTCAAAGAATTGGGCATTTGGGGACGCTTGATAGTGAATGATAGTGACATGCAGGCAAGAGCTTGTAGATCTGCTATTTTTGCTTCTTTTGTATGAGATACTAGAATGACAGTAGGATGTAGTGGCCCTCTGGAGTGAAGGTGGAAATATAGTGGCCCTCTCCATCATCAAAGTTGCCCACCCCTGACCTATAAAGTAAGTGTAGGCCTATCCAATTGTCATGTGTGTTATGTTAACCTAACCGCCACCGGACCCCACTATCCAAGTGTCATGTGTGTTATGTTAACCTAACCGCCACCGGACCCCACTTTGGGGCCTTTTCCACCGGAAAAGAACCGGTTCCAGAACCAGTGCCGGTTAAACTTTCTTGGGAACCTTCGTTCGTTCTTGCGAACCGGCTTGCGTTTCCACCAGATTGAACCATGATTGAACCAGAGGAACCAAGGATTTTGTGGTTCCCGTTCCGAAACCATCTTTTACGGTTTCAGAACCAACTCTGGTTCTCGGTGGAAAAGCTCACCTCTGGTGCATCCCATAGGCAGGAGAAAGAACCAGAACCTGTTCTTTGCCGGTGGAAAAGGCCCTTTTGAGAACTATCTCAATAAATGTGCACATGAAAGGGAATGTTTTTGTGATGTCATGGGAACCACTCTATGCCCATATATGGAGATCCCTGATGTCATCAATATTAAGCCCATATCTAACATATATCCATCCATATATGGGGAACTGGTCCGATATACATCACTGTCCAGACGGCCAAGACCTGACGCGGGGTCGCTTGTCGCCCTGAGGCGTCTTACTAGTGTCAGTACCACGGCGTACAAGTATGACGTGATGTCAGCATGCAGATGGTCAGACGGACAGACATTCGCTAAATTAATAGTTAGATGTATGTATGTACGAAAGTGTCTATTATTAAAGTCTAATAGTTAAAAGTGTCTAATGTGTCTATGTATCTCACTAAACTATGACACTATAGATAGATCAGAAAATCAGTCGCCCAGAGGCAGCACAGCAGATAAGATTACAAGTTACAGAAAAAATCAAACCTCGGTTCGAAGTGAAGCGGTGAACTTTAATTCTATGTGTTCTAGAGTTATGAACTCTGTGATCTATACATTCTTTATATTCTGAATGAATTAATGATTTTATCTGGATGGCCGAATTGTCATGTGAAGCTTGACCAATCCTCAAAGTATCCAATCATCAGACCGGGACGGACACTACACACATACGGACGGACGGACGGACGGACGGACGGACGGACGGACGGACGGACGGACGGACGGACGGGACAGATAAAACCTGTTCATTCTGAACTGAAATGGCCATATATGGACATGGGACACACATTTTGCTTTTTGAAAAAGCCTATTCATTCTGGACTGATATTCTGGACGTACGAGACAGAAAAAACCTGTTCATTCTGGACTGGAGTGACCATATATGGACATGAGGTGACATACATTTTGTTTTTGAAAAAGCCTGTTCATTCTGGACTGAGATGACCATATATGGACATGAAACACACATTTTGTTTTTGAAAAAACCTGTTCATTCTGGACTGAAATGACCATATATGGGCGTGGGTCACACAAAGCCACTCATTGGAAGCGGTTTTCACTGCTTCAAAAAGGGCGAGGTTGCGCAGGATGGAATTTATTAATATATATCAGACCAGTTACCCATATATGGAGATCCCTGATACCCATATATGGAGATCCATGTATACGGAGATATGGGCATATTGGTTGGATCTACAAAAGAAATGTTGTTTCATACATTATTGTACATTGTGCAAGTACAGTAACGGCAGGGGAGGAAGCCAAGAACATAGGCAAAAATCTGAGCTATCCGTGTGCAACAGTTGGAGTCTGTAGAACCAACCGTGTGTGCTGTGAGACCATAGACATGCTTACTTGGTTACTCATTATGTGAAAGTCCTATGAAGTCTGACATCATACATACAATCCGTTTTATGCCCATATATGGAGAATGGGATACCTGTCTGTAGTACCAATTGTGTGCTGTGAGACCCCAGTGCGTGTCAGTATCTGTGAGAGGCCCAAAGGGCCACAAACCTCTTGAACGGGTAATCGAACGTACTCTTTTTATAAATTAAAGTCCTACTTGATCATACAACAGTGTCACACAAAAGCATTAAAAGTAGCAGCTCCACAGGCTAATTCTAAATCTAACCCTAGATTGTTCAAAGTGCGATAACTTGGAGACCAATAGGTTTTAAGCACCCATCTTTTAGTAAGTTGTATAGCTCTCCTAGACGAACACGTGGATGTGAGGTTAATTCATTATTTTCCGGTTGTCTTCAAAACCCCCCAAAAATACAAAAGACTTGTCGTCAAAACATAGATTCGGCTCGTTGAGACGAACGTGTGGATGTGTCAGTCCGTCCATCCGTCCGCTGAGCGAGCGAGCGAGCGTCCGTCCGTCCATCCGTCCGTCCGTCCGTCCGTCCGTGCGTCCAACGGATCGAGCGTCCGTCAGTCCAACTAAATCTAACTACTTCTTAAACATTTGTGTTCTAACATAAGGAATTTCTTAGATTTTTGTTTGATTGCATAATAATTACTGAAAAATTAAAATAAATCACATGCAAAGAAGGACATGGTGTTAAACAGCAAAAAGGCTCTGGTAGTCCTGATACTCCTGGTTTACCCAGGACGGGGTTCAACTCCCTGCGGAGCCCTGCGGTCTTATTCACCTTTTGTCCTGTTGTATGTTTACCTGGATAGAATAAGAATAATGTATAACTCTAGAACACATAAAACCTAGGGATAGAACTAGAACCCTACTTTTTTTTCGACAAATGCTAATGCTAACAAATGCTAATCCTAGATTTTTCAAAGTGTGATAACTCGGAAACCAATAGGTTTTAATTACCTGTCTCTTAGTATGTTGTATAGCTCTTCGAGACGAACGCGTGGATATGAAATTTATTCACTTTTTTCAGATTGTCTTCAAAACCCCCAAAATTACATAAGACTATAGTAAGGCGTCAAATCATAGATTTTAAGTCTTAATTTTCCGATAGTGCCTATCTTTTAGAATGTTGTATAGCTCATCGAGATGAACGTGTGGATGTGTGACACATTGCTGTGTGACCCCTGGAACCCTACTTTTTTTCGACAAATGCTAATGCTAACAAATGCTAATGCTAACAAATGCGAATCCTAGATTTTTCAAAGTGCGATAACTCGGAAACCAATATGTTTTAAGCGCCCGTCTTTTTGCGACCGTCAGGTCGCACTTACTATCAAAACCACCACAAAGTGTAAGTAACTCCGTCCGTCCGTCCGTCCCTCCGTCTGTCTGTCACACCTCACACGTCACACTCTTGCCCTGCTCATATCTCCGCAACCGTTGCCCCGATCCATGCCAGATTTTGCACACACGTTCCTTGCCTGCCAAACTACAACCTCCAAGGACCCCCGGAGTTCCAGGACCTGGGGTCCCTGGGGGACCCCCAGATGTAAAAAATGACCAAATGTGCAAAAATGACCAAATGACCACCCCAACGGGGCTGCTCACGGGGAATTCCCGGGGACCACCGACTCCTGGTGCTCCAGAACGGATGCAAAAGTGGTGGCGCCCCCAGTGGAGGACCCCCTCCACTGCAGCTCACATAAAATGCCGTAACTCGGGCTAGGAGCGTCCGGGAGAGCCGGGGCCGGTACCTATTCGTCCGCCAAGGCAACGCGGAGACCCCACCCCTCATTTCTCACATGCCCCTCTTCTAGCGCCACCATGAGGCCGATTCTTGCAAAACACATTTTTGGACACTGCTCCTACAGATTTTGCCCTAAAATCACACAAATCGGTACACACTATGTCTACACGTCCCCCTACACTCAGGAACCAATGCCACTTACAGCCCTCTTTGTGTATACATTAGGGATGCGAAGATATACCGGTACGGATCGTAATCGCGATACAAACGTCCGCGATACGGTTGAATCGGTTCATTCAGTGTGTACCGGTACAATAGACGGCCGAAATCGTGATGGATCGTACCGTGAGTGTCTGGATCGGTAAATTCCGCAATTGTATCGGTTCTTCCATTATAGTATGTCATTATATCCTGTGTTTCCGAGGCGCCATGAATGCACCATCATCAGCCGTTCAACCCCCTCCCCAAAAGCCAGTCTTTAACGCGAGCTAACGGACAACATCTGCACTCTGCATGCAGGCAACCAGGGAGACAGACAGTGCAGCGAAATACGAGTGAATCAACACAGACGAACTAGCAGCCCCACGGGTTAAAAAGATGCAAGATTAGTTGTACAGTACTTAGCTTTATATCATCCAAGTCCGCTGCGCTGATTGTTGTCACAGAGTAGCACAGGCTGATCGAGTGATATGTAATCAACAGCCGTTTCTTAGCGAATCTCCGACGGACAATTGATTGAGATCATCTTCTGCGCTATATTAACTGCACACACACACAACAACAATGTTGCTGGGTGTTGTAGGACTACTGCTTGCGTTTAAAACAAAGTATTTGTCACTGTTCTACAACTTTCCTGTTGATGCAAGCAACTCTCTCACTTGAAAGAAGCCTAATTTATACATCGCAGTACAAGGGTGTCGCACCTAAAATAGCAGACCTACAAGCTCACAATGCGTCATGGATGCGACGCGCTGTGAGCTTGTAGATCTGTTTTAAAACATTTTGGCTATAAAAATTGCATAATCCTGGATTAAATATAATATAATATAATATAATATAATATAATATAATATAATATAATATAATATAATAATACAAACCAGGGAGGGACTTTATTGTTTTTCAGGTCAAGGACCCCTTAGCTCAGACAGAGATCAAGCAGGGACCTTCGCTGTAGGCTAGGCATTATAGCCTACTGTATCACAAATATTTGGCAGGCCCCCTGTAATAACCCTGGATTGGGGTCCCTGACTCCCAGTTGAAGACATATAGGCCTACTAATAATGACATAGGCCTTCTATATGATTAGTTATGAAACAATTCTACAATAGCCAGCAGCTTTGTGTTCTCCCAGAATACTATAGGCCTATGTTGGGTTGTTAGACAGAGCCTAGTACTACAGTGAAACAATAAATTGCCTTGAATTTAAATTTCATAAATTTTTAGACGCTATGTTTTGTAAATTTTGGGATTTGGGCTTGAATCGTGGTGAATCGTGAATCGTATCGCATCGTATCGGGAACAGGGGTGGATCGCGATGTATCGTATCGGCAGGATTTCAATGTATCGCAATTATATCGTATCGCTGGCAGTGTATCGAGGTCCGTATCGTATCGCCTCAGTGGTCGAGATTCGCATCCCTAGTATACATGTCACCTGACGGTCGCTTATCTCCCGATTAGGGAGTCTTACTGGTAGTATGTTGTATAGCTCTTGGAGACGAACGCGTGGATATGACATTCATTCATTTTTTTCAGATTGACTTCAAAACCCCCAAAATTACATAAGACTATAGTAAGGTGTCAAAACATAGATTTTAAGTCCAAATTTTCCGATAGTGCTTATCTTTTGGTATGTTGTATAGCTCGTCGAGACGAACGTGTGGATGTGTGACACATTGCTGTGACCCCTGGAACCCTACTTTTTTTCGACAAATGCTAATGCTAACAACTGCTAGATTTTTCAAAGTGCGATAACTCGGAAACTAATAGGTTTTAAGCGCCCGTCTTTTAGTATGTTGTATAGCTCTTCGAGACAAATGTGTGGATATGACATTTATTCATTTTTTTCAGATTGACTTCAAAACCCCCAAAATTACATAAGACGTAAGGCGTCAAAACATAGATTTTAAGTCCAAATTTTCGATTGTGCTTATCTTTTGGTATGTTGTATAGCTCCTCGAGACGAACGTGTGGATGTGTGACACATTGCTGTGTGACCCCTGGAACCCTACTTTTTCTCGACAAATGCTAATGCTAACAAATGCTAATGCTAACAACTGCTAGATTTTTCAAAGTGCGATAACTCGGAAACCAATAGGTTTTAAGCGCCCGTCTTTTAGTATGTTGTATAGCTCTTTGAGACGAACGCGTGGATATGACATTTATTCATTTTTTTCAGATTGACTTCAAAACCCGCAAAATTACATAAGACTATAGTAAGGCGTCAATACATAGATTTTAAGTCCAAATTTTCCGATAGTGCTTATTGTTGGTATGTTGTATAGCTCGTCGAGACGAACGTGTGGATGTGTGACACATTGCTGTGTGACCCCTGGAACCCTACTTTTTTGACAAATGCTAATGCTAACAAATGCTAATGCTAACAACTGCTAGATTTTTCAAAGTGCGATAACTCGGAAACCAATAGGTTTTAAGTACCCGTCTTTTAGTATGTTGTATAGCTCTTCGAGACGAACGAGTGGATATGACATTTATTCATTTTTTTCAGATTGACTTCAAAACCCGCAAAATTACATAAGACTATAGTAAGGCGTCAATACATAGATTTTAAGTCCAAATTTTCAGATAGTGCTTATCTTTTGGTATGTTGTATAGCTCGTCGAGACGAACGTGTGGATGTGTGACACATTGCTGTGTGACCCCTGGAACCCTACTTTTTTTCGACAAATGCTAATGCTAACAAATGCTAATGCTAACAACTGCTAGATTTTTCAAAGTGCGATAACTCGGAAACCAATATGTTTTGAGCGTCCGTCTTGCAGTATGTTGTATAGCTCTTCGAGATGAACGTGTGGATATGACATTTATTCATTTTTTTTCAGATTGACTTCAAAACCCCCAAAATTACATAAGACTATAGTAAGGCGTCAAAACAGATTTTAAGTCCAAATTTTCCGATAGTGCTTATTGTTGGTATGTTGTATAGCTCGTCGAGACGAACGTGTGGATGTGTGACACATTGCTGTGTGACCCCTGGAACCCTACTTTTTTTCGACAAATGCTAATGCTAACAAATGCTAATGCTAACAACTGCTAGATTTTTCAAAGTGCGATAACTCGGAAACCAATAGGTTTTAAGCGCCCGTCTTTTAGTATGTTGTATAGCTCTTCGAGACGAACGAGTGGATATGACATTTATTCATTTTTTTCAGATTGACTTCAAAACCCCCAAAATTACATAAGACTATAGTAAGGCGTCAAAACATAGATTTTAAGTCCAAATTTTCGATTGTGCTTATCTTTTGGTATGTTGTATAGCTCCTCGAGACGAACGTGTGGATGTGTGACACATTGCTGTGTGACCCCTGGAACCCTACTTTTTCTCGACAAATGCTAATGCTAACAAATGCTAATGCTAACAACTGCTAGATTTTTCAAAGTGCGATAACTCGGAAACCAATAGGTTTTAAGCGCCCGTCTTTTAGTATGTTGTATAGCTCTTTGAGACGAACGTGTGGATATGACATTTATTCATTTTTTTCAGATTGACTTCAAAACCCGCAAAATTACATAAGACTATAGTAAGGCGTCAATACATAGATTTTAAGTCCAAATTTTCCGATAGTGCTTATTGTTGGTATGTTGTATAGCTCGTCGAGACGAACGTGTGGATGTGTGACACATTGCTGTGTGACCCCTGGAACCCTACTTTTTTGACAAATGCTAATGCTAACAAATGCTAATGCTAACAACTGCTAGATTTTTCAAAGTGCGATAACTCGGAAACCAATAGGTTTTAAGTGCCCGTCTTTTAGTATGTTGTATAGCTCTTCGAGACGAACGAGTGGATATGACATTTATTCATTTTTTTCAGATTGACTTCAAAACCCGCAAAATTACATAAGACTATAGTAAGGCGTCAAAACAGATTTTAAGTCCAAATTTTCCGATAGTGTTTATCTTTTGGTATGTTGTATAGCTCGCCGAGACGAACGTGTGGATGTGTGACACATTGCTTTGTGACCCCTGGAACCCTACTTTTTTTCGACAAATGCTAATGCTAACAAATGCTAATGCTAACAACTGCTAGATTTTTCAAAGTGCGATAACTCGGAAACCAATATGTTTTGAGCGTCCGTCTTGCAGTATGTTGTATAGCTCTTCGAGACGAACGCGTGGATATTACATTTATTCATTTTTTTCAGATTGACTTCAAAACCCCCAAAATTACATAAGACTATAGTAAGGCGTCAAAACAGATTTTAAGTCCAAATTTTCCGATAGTGCTTATTGTTGGTATGTTGTATACCTCGTCAAGACGAACGTGTGGATGTGTGACACATTGCTGTGTGACCCCTGGAACCCTACTTTTTTTCGACAAATGCTAATGCTAACAAATGCTAATGCTAACCACTGCTAGATTTTTCAAAGTCCGATAACTCGGAAACCAATATGTTTTGAGCGTCCGTCTTGCAGTATGTTGTATAGCTCTTCGAGACGAACGCGTGGATATTACATTTATTCATTTTTTTCAGATTGACTTCAAAACCCCCAAAATTACATAAGACTATAGTAAGGCGTCAAAACAGATTTTAAGTCCAAATTTTCCGATAGTGCTTATTGTTGGTATGTTGTATAGCTTGTCGAGACGAACGTGTGGATGTGTGACACATTGCTGTGTGACCCCTGGAACCCTACTTTTTTTCGACAAATGCTAATGCTAACAAATGCTAATGCTAACAACTGCTAGATTTTTCAAAGTGCGATAACTCGGAAACCAATATGTTTTGAGCGCCCGTCTTTTTGTATGTTGTATAGCTCTTCGAGATGAACGTGTGGATGTGACATTTATTCATTTTTTTCAGATTGACTTCAAAACCCCCAAAATTACATAAGACTATATATAGTAAGGCGTCAAAACATAGATTTTAAGTCCAAATTTTCCGATAGTGTTTATCTTTTGGTATGTTGTATAGCTCGTCGAGACGAACGTGTGGATGTGTGACATATTGCTTTGTGACCCCTGGAACCCTACTTTTTTCGACAAAAGCTAATGCTAACAAATGCTAATGCTAACAACTGCTAGATTTTTCAAAGTGCGATAACTCGGAAACCAATATGTTTTGAGCGTCCGTCTTGCAGTATGTTGTATAGCTCTTCGAGACGAACACGTGGATATTATATTTATTATTTTTATTCAGATTGACTTCAAAACACCCAAAATTACATAAGACTATAAGGCGTCAAAACAGATTTTAAGTCCAAATTTTCCGATAGTGCTTATTGTTGGTATGTTGTATAGCTCGTCACGACGAACGTGTGGATGTGTGACACATTGCTGTGTGACCCCTGGAACCCTACTTTTTTTTTGACAAATGCTAATGCTAACAAATGCTAATGCTAACAACTGCTAGATTTTTCAAAGTGTCATAACTCGGAAACCAATATGTTTTGAGCGTCCGTCTTGCATTATGTTGTATAGCTCTTTGAGACGAACGCGTGGATATTACATTTATTCATTTTTTCAGATTGACTTCAAAACCCCCAAAATTACATAAGACTATAGTAAGGCGTCAAAACAGATTTTAAGTCCAAATTTTCCGATAGTGCTTATTGTTGGTTTGTTGTATAGCTCGTCGAGACGAACGTGTGGATGTGTGACACATTGCTGTGTGACCCCTGGAACCCTACTTTTTTTCGACAAATGCTAATGCTAACAAATGCTAATGCTAACAACTGCTAGATTTTTCAAAGTGTGATAACTCGGAAACCAATATGTTTTGAGCGTCCGTCTTGCAGTATGTTGTATAGCTCTTCGAGACGAACGCGTGGATATTACATTTATTCATTTTTTTTCAGATTGACTTCAAAACCCCCAAAATTACATAAGACTATAGTAAGGCGCCAAAACAGATTTTAAGTCCAAATTTTCCGATAGTGCTTATTGTTGGTTTGTTGTATAGCTCGTCGAGACGAACGTGTGGATGTGTGACACATTGCTGTGTGACCCCTGGAACCCTACTTTTTTTCGACAAATGCTAATGCTAACAAATGCTAATGCTAACAACTGCTAGATTTTTCAAAGTGCGATAACTCGGAAACCAATATGTTTTGAGCGTCCGTCTTGCAGTATGTTGTATAGCTCTTCGAGATGAACATGTGGATATGACATTTATTCATTTTTTTCAGATTGACTTCAAAACCCCCAAAATTACATAAGACTATAGTAAGGCGTCAAAACATAGATTTTGAGTCCAAATTTTCCGATAGTGTTTATCTTTTGGTATGTTGTATAGCTCGTCGAGACGAACGTGTGGATGTGTGACAGATTGCTTTGTGACCCCTGGAACCCTACTTTTTTTCGACAAATGCTAATGCTAACAAATGCTAATGCTAACAACTGCTAGATTTTTCAAAGTGCGATAACTCGGAAACCAATATGTTTTGAGCGTCCGTCTTGCAGTATGTTGTATAGCTCTTTGAGACGAACGCGTGGATATTACATTTATTCATTTTTTCAGATTGACTTCAAAACCCCCAAAATTACATAAGACTATAGTAAGGCGCCAAAACAGATTTTAAGTCCAAATTTTCCGATAGTGCTTATTGTTGGTTTGTTGTATAGCTCGTCGAGACGAACGTGTGGATGTGTGACACATTGCTGTGTGACCCCTGGAACCCTACTTTTTTTCGACAAATGCTAATGCTAACAAATGCTAATGCTAACAACTGCTAGATTTTTCAAAGTGCGATAACTCGGAAACCAATATGTTTTGAGCGTCCGTCTTGCAGTATGTTGTATAGCTCTTCGAGATGAACATGTGGATATGACATTTATTCATTTTTTTCAGATTGACTTCAAAACCCCCAAAATTACATAAGACTATATATAGTAAGGCGTCAAAACATAGATTTTGAGTCCAAATTTTCCGATAGTGTTTATCTTTTGGTATGTTGTATAGCTCGTCGAGACGAACGTGTGGATGTGTGACAGATTGCTTTGTGACCCCTGGAACCCTACTTTTTTTCGACAAATGCTAATGCTAACAAATGCTAATGCTAACAACTGCTAGATTTTTCAAAGTGCGATAACTCGGAAACCAATATGTTTTGAGCGTCCGTCTTGCATTATGTTGTATAGCTCTTCGAGACGAACGCGTGGATATTACATTTATTCATTTTTTCAGATTGACTTCAAAACCCCCAAAATTACATAAGACTATAGTAAGGCGTCAAAACAGATTTTAAGTCCAAATTTTCCGATAGTGCTTATTGTTGGTTTGTTGTATAGCTCGTCGAGACGAACGTGTGGATGTGTGACACATTGCTGTGTGACCCCTGGAACCCTACTTTTTTTCGTCAAATGCTAATGCTAACAAATGCTAATGCTAACAACTGCTAGATTTTTCAAAGTGCGATAACTCGGAAACCAATATGTTTTGAGCGTCCGTCTTGCAGTATGTTGTATAGCTCTTTGAGATGAACATGTGGATATGATATTTATTCATTTTTTTCAGATTGACTTCAAAACCCCCAAAATTACATAAGACTAGTAAGGCGTCAAAACATAGATTTTAAGTCCAAATTTTCCGATAGTGTTTATCTTTTGGTATGTTGTATAGCTCGTCGAGACGAACGTGTGGATGTGTGACACATTGCTTTGTGACCCCTGGAACACTACTTTTTTTCGACAAATGCTAATGCTAACAAATGCTAATGCTAACAACTGCTAGATTTTTCAAAGTGCGATAACTCGGAAACCAATATGTTTTGAGCGTCCGTCTTGCAGTATGTTGTATAGCTCTTCGAGATGAACATGTGGATATGACATTTATTCATTTTTTTCAGATTGACTTCAAAACCCCCAAAATTACATAAGACTATAGTAAGGCGTCAAAACATAGATTTTGAGTCCAAATTTTCCGATAGTGTTTATCTTTTGGTATGTTGTATAGCTCGTCGAGACGAACGTGTGGATGTGTGACAGATTGCTTTGTGACCCCTGGAACCCTACTTTTTTTCGACAAATGCTAATGCTAACAAATGCTAATGCTAACAACTGCTAGATTTTTCAAAGTGCGATAACTCGGAAACCAATATGTTTTGAGCGTCCGTCTTGCAGTATGTTGTATAGCTCTTCGAGATGAACGTGTGGATATGATATTTATTCATTTTTTTCAGATTGACTTCAAAACCCCCAAAATTACATAAGATGACTAGTAAGGCGTCAAAACATAGATTTTAAGTCCAAATTTTCCGATAGTGTTTATCTTTTGGTATGTTGTATAGCTCGTCGAGACGAACGTGTGGATGTGTGACACATTGCTTTGTGACCCCTGGAACCAAGGTTATTATAGTAAACGAAAACTAACTAAAAAACGAAAACTAGAATGGAAAAACATTTTAGTTAACTGAAATAAAAATAAAAACTAAGCTTTTTAAAAAAACGAAAACTAACTGAAACGATATTGTGTGTTTACAAAACTAACTAAAATAAACTAAAATTATAGAGAAAATCTCCTTAGTTTTCGTCTTGTGTCTTTTGTGGAAATAAAAAATATAAAACACCAGTTGGTGAGGTCAAAGAGAGAAGTTGTATGTCTCAACATTCCTGCCACTCTCCACAATATGATGTTTTGTTGATTTTCTTTATTAGACAATACTTTTATCCCCTGACAAATACCCCATATTGGGTAAAAGACTAAAACTAACACTAAAACTAATAAAAACTAAACTAAAACTAAGCCTTTTCAAAAAATTAAAACGAAACGAAACTAGCAACCTCACTTTAAAAACGAATTAAAACTAAACTGTAATTGAAAACAAAACCTCAAAACTAATAAAAATAAAAACTAATGGAAAAATCCAAAACTATTATAACCTTGCCTGGAACACTACTTTTTTTCGACAAATGCTAATGCTAACAAATGCTAATGCTAACAACTGCTAGATTTTTCAAAGTGCGATAACTCGGAAACCAATATGTTTTGAGCGTCCGTCTTGCAGTATGTTGTATAGCTCTTCGAGACGAACGCGTGGATATTACATTTATTCATTTTTTTCAGATTGACTTCAAAACCCCCAAAATTACATAAGACTATAGTAAGGCGTCAAGACAGATTTTAAGTCCAAATTTTCCGATAGTGCTTATTGTTGGTATGTTGTATAGCTCGTCGAGACGAACGTGTGGATGTGTGACACATTGCTGTGTGACCCCTGGAACCCTACTTTTTTTCGACAAATGCTAAGGCTAACAAATTCTAATGCTAACAACTGCTAGATTTTTCAAAGTGCGATAACTCGGAAACCAATATGTTTTGAGCGTCCGTCTTGCAGTATGTTGTATAGCTCTTCGAGATGAACGTGTGGGTATGACATTTATTCATTTTTTTTCAGATTGACTTCAAAACCCCCAAAATTACATAAGACTATAGTAAGGCGTCAAAACAGATTTTAAGTCCAAATTTTCCGATAGTGCTTATTGTTGGTATGTTGTATAGCTCGTCGAGACGAACGTGTGGATGTGTGACACATTGCTGTGTGACCCCTGGAACCCTACTTTTTTTCGACAAATGCTAATGCTAACAAATGCTAATGCTAACAACTGCTAGATTTTTCAAAGTGCGATAACTCGGAAACCAATATGTTTTGAGCGTCCGTCTTGCAGTATGTTGTATAGCTCTTCGAGACGAACGCGTGGATATTACATTTATTCATTTTTTTCAGATTGACTTCAAAACCCGCAAAATTACATAAGACTATAGTAAGGCGTCAAGACAGATTTTAAGTCCAAATTTTCCGATAGTGCTTATTGTTGGTATGTTGTATAGCTCGTCGAGACGAACGTGTGGATGTGTGACACATTGCTGTGTGACCCCTGGAACCCTACTTTTTTTCGACAAATGCTAATGCTAACAAATTCTAATGCTAACAACTGCTAGATTTTTCAAAGTGCGATAACTCGGAAACCAATATGTTTTGAGCGCCCGTCTTTTTGTATGTTGTATAGCTCTTCGAGATGAACGTGTGGATGTGACATTTATTCATTTTTTTCAGATTGACTTCAAAACCCCCAAAATTACATAAGACTATAGTAAGGCGTCAAAACATAGATTTTAAGTCCAAATTTTCCGATAGTGTTTATCTTTTAGTATGTTGTATAGCTCGGCGAGACGAACGTGTGGATGTGTGACACATTGCTTTGTGACCCCTGGAACCCTACTTTTTTTCGACAAATGCTAATGCTAACAAATGCTAATGCTAACAACTGCTAGATTTTTCAAAGTGCGATAACTCGGAAACCAATATGTTTTCAGCGTCCGTCTTGCAGTATGTTGTATAGCTCTTCGAGACGAACGCGTGGATATTACATTTATTCATTTTTTTAAGATTGACTTCAAAATCCCCAAAATTACAGGCGTCAAAACATAGATTTTAAGTCCAAATTTTCCGATAGTGTTTATCTTTAGCTCGTCGAGACGAACGTGTGGATGTGTGACACATTGCTGTGTGACCCCTGGAACCCTACTTTTTTCGACAAATGCTAATGCTAACAAATGCTAATGCTAACAACTGCTAGATTTTTCAAAGTGCGATAACTCGGAAACCAATATGTTTTGAGCGTCCGTCTTGCAGTATGTTGTATACCTCTTCGAGACGAACGCGTGGATATTACTTTTATTTTTTTTCAGATTGACTTCAAAACCCCCAAAATTACATAAGACTATAGTAAGGCGTCAAAACAGATTTTAAGTCCAAATTTTCCGATAGTGTTTATCTTTTGGTATGTTGTATAGCTCGTCGAGACGAACGTGTGGATGTGTGACACATTGCTGTGTGACCCCTGGAACCCTACTTTTTTTCGACAAATGCTGATGCTAACAAATGCTAATGCTAACAACTGCTAGATTTTTCAAAGTGCGATAACTCGGAAACCAATATGTTTTGAGCGTCCGTCTTGCATTATGTTGTATAGCTCTTCGAGATGAACGCATGGATATTACATTTATTCATTTTTTTTCAGATTGACTTCAAAACCCCCAAAATTACATAAGACTATAGTAAGGCGTCAAAACAGATTTTAAGTCCAAATTTTCCGATAGTGCTTATTGTTGGTTTGTTGTATAGCTCGTCGAGACGAACGTGTGGATGTGTGACACATTGCTGTGTGACCCCTGGAACCCTACTTTTTTTCGACAAATGCTAATGCTAACAAATGCTAATGCTAACAACTAATAGATTTTTCAAAGTGCGATAACTCGGAAACCAATATGTTTTGAGCGTCCGTCTTGCAGTATGTTGTATAGCTCTTCGAGATGAACGTGTGGATATGATATTTATTCATTTTTTTCAGATTGACTTCAAAACCCCCAAAATTACATAAGACTATAGTAAGGCGTCAAAACAGATTTTAAGTCCAAATTTTCCGATAGTGCTTATTGTTGGTATGTTGTATAGCTCGTCGAGACGAACGTGTGGATGTGTGACTCATTGCTGTGTGACCCCTGGAACCCTACTTTTTTCGACAAATGCTAATGCTAACAAATGCTAATGCTAACAACTGCTAGATTTTTCAAAGTGCGATAACTCGGAAACCAATATGTTTTGAGCGTCCGTCTTGCAGTATGTTGTATAGCTCTTCGAGACGAACGCGTGGATATTACATTTATTCATTTTTTTTCAGATTGACTTCAAAACCCCCAAAATTACATAAGACTATAGTAAGGCGTCAAAACAGATTTTAAGTCCAAATTTTCCGATAGTGCTTATTGTTGGTTTGTCGTATAGCTCGTCGAGACGAACGTGTGGATGTGTGACACATTGCTGTGTGACCCCTGGAACCCTACTTTTTTTCGAAAAATGCTAATGCTAACAAATGCTAATGCTAACAACTGCTAGATTTTTCAAAGTGCGATAACTCGGAAACCAATATGTTTTGAGCGTCCGTCTTGCAGTATGTTGTATAGCTCTTCGAGATGAACGTGTGGATATGATATTTATTCATTTTTTTCAGATTGACTTCAAAACCCCCAAAATTACATAAGACTATAGTAAGGCGTCAAAACATAGATTTTAAGTCCAAATTTTCCGATAGTGTTTATCTTTTAGTATGTTGTATAGCTCGGCGAGACGAACGTGTGGATGTGTGACACATTGCTTTGTGACCCCTGGAACCCTACTTTTTTTCGACAAATGCTAATGCTAACAAATGCTAATGCTAACAACTGCTAGATTTTTCAAAGTGCGATAACTCGGAAACCAATATGTTTTGAGCGTCCGTCTTGCAGTATGTTGTATAGCTCTTCGAGACGAACGCGTGGATATTACATTTATTCATTTTTTTAAGATTGACTTCAAAATCCCCAAAATTACAGGCGTCAAAACATAGATTTTAAGTCCAAATTTTCCGATATTGTTTATCTTTAGCTCGTCGAGACGAACGTGTGGATGTGTGACACATTGCTGTGTGACCCCTGGAACCCTACTTTTTTCGACAAATGCTAATGCTAACAAATGCTAATGCTAACAACTGCTAGATTTTTCAAAGTGCGATAACTCGGAAACCAATATGTTTTGAGCGTCCGTCTTGCAGTATGTTGTATACCTCTTCGAGACGAACGCGTGGATATTACTTTTATTTTTTTTCAGATTGACTTCAAAACCCCCAAAATTACATAAGACTATAGTAAGGCGTCAAAACAGATTTTAAGTCCAAATTTTCCGATAGTGTTTATCTTTTGGTATGTTGTATAGCTCGTCGAGACGAACGTGTGGATGTGTGACACATTGCTGTGTGACCCCTGGAACCCTACTTTTTTTCGACAAATGCTGATGCTAACAAATGCTAATGCTAACAACTGCTAGATTTTTCAAAGTGCGATAACTCGGAAACCAATATGTTTTGAGCGTCCGTCTTGCATTATGTTGTATAGCTCTTCGAGATGAACGCATGGATATTACATTTATTCATTTTTTTTCAGATTGACTTCAAAACCCCCAAAATTACATAAGACTATAGTAAGGCGTCAAAACAGATTTTAAGTCCAAATTTTCCGATAGTGCTTATTGTTGGTTTGTTGTATAGCTCGTCGAGACGAACGTGTGGATGTGTGACACATTGCTGTGTGACCCCTGGAACCCTACTTTTTTTCGACAAATGCTAATGCTAACAAATGCTAATGCTAACAACTAATAGATTTTTCAAAGTGCGATAACTCGGAAACCAATATGTTTTGAGCGTCCGTCTTGCAGTATGTTGTATAGCTCTTCGAGATGAACGTGTGGATATGATATTTATTCATTTTTTTCAGATTGACTTCAAAACCCCCAAAATTACATAAGACTATAGTAAGGCGTCAAAACAGATTTTAAGTCCAAATTTTCCGATAGTGCTTATTGTTGGTATGTTGTATAGCTCGTCGCGACGAACATGTGGATGTGTGACACATTGCTGTGTGACCCCTGGAACCCTACTTTTTTCGACAAATGCTAATGCTAACAAATGCTAATGCTAACAACTGCTAGATTTTTCAAAGTGCGATAACTCGGAAACCAATATGTTTTGAGCGTCCGTCTTGCAGTATGTTGTATAGCTCTTCGAGACGAACGCGTGGATATTACATTTATTCATTTTTTTTCAGATTGACTTCAAAACCCCCAAAATTACATAAGACTATAGTAAGGCGTCAAAACAGATTTTAAGTCCAAATTTTCCGATAGTGCTTATTGTTGGTTTGTCGTATAGCTCGTCGAGACGAACGTGTGGATGTGTGACACATTGCTGTGTGACCCCTGGAACCCTACTTTTTTTCGACAAATGCTAATGCTAACAAATGCTAATGCTAACAACTGCTAGATTTTTCAAACTGCGATAACTCGGAAACCAATATGTTTTGAGCGTCCGTCTTGCAGTATGTTGTATAGCTCTTCGAGATGAACGTGTGGATATGATATTTATTCATTTTTTTCAGATTGACTTCAAAACCCCCAAAATTACATAAGACTATAGTAAGGCGTCAAAACATAGATTTTAAGTCCAAATTTTCCGATAGTGTTTATCTTTTAGTATGTTGTATAGCTCGGCGAGACGAACGTGTGGATGTGTGACACATTGCTTTGTGACCCCTGGAACCCTACTTTTTTTCGACAAATGCTAATGCTAACAAATGCTAATGCTAACAACTGCTAGATTTTTCAAAGTGCGATAACTCGGAAACCAATATGTTTTGAGCGTCCGTCTTGCAGTATGTTGTATAGCTCTTCGAGACGAACGCGTGGATATTACATTTATTCATTTTTTTTAAGATTGACTTCAAAATCCCCAAAATTACAGGCGTCAAAACATAGATTTTAAGTCCAAATTTTCCGATAGTGTTTATCTTTTGGTATGTTGTATAGCTCGTCGAGACGAACGTGTGGATGTGTGACACATTGCTTTGTGACCCCTGGAACCCTACTTCTTTTCGACAAATGCTAATGCTAACAAATGCTAATGCTAACAACTGCTAGATTTTTCAAAGTGCGATAACTCGGAAACCAATATGTTTTGAGCGTCCGTCTTGCAGTATGTTGTATAGCTCTTCGAGACGAACGTGTGGATATTACATTTATTCATTTTTTTCAGCTTGACTTCAAAACCCCCAAAATTACATAAGACTGTAGTAAGGCGTCAAAACATAGATTTTAAGTCCAAATTTTCCGATAGTGTTTATCTTTTGGTATGTTGTATAGCTCGTCGAGACGAACGTGTGGATGTGTGACACATTGCTTTGTGACCCCTGGAACCCTACTTTTTTTCGACAAATGCTAATGCTAACAAATGCTAATGCTAACAACTGCTAGATTTTTCAAAGTGCGATAACTCGGAAACCAATATGTTTTGAGCGTCCGTCTTGCAGTATGTTGTATAGCTCTTCGGGACGAACGCGTGGATATTACATTTATTCATTTTTTTCAGATTGACTTCAAAACCCCCAAAATTACATAAGACTATAGTAAGGCGTCAAGACAGATTTTAAGTCCAAATTTTCCGATAGTGCTTATTGTTGGTATGTTGTATAGCTCGTCGAGACGAACGTGTGGATGTGTGACACATTGCTGTGTGACCCCTGGAACCCTACTTTTTTTCGACAAATGCTAATGCTAACAAATTCTAATGCTAACAACTGCTAGATTTTTCAAAGTACGATAAATCGGAAACCAATATGTTTTGAGCGCCCGTCTTTTTGTATGTTGTATAGCTCTTCGAGATGAACGTGTGGATGTGACATTCATTCATTTTTTTCAGATTGACTTCAAAACCCCCAAAATTACATAAGGCGTCAAAACATAGATTTTAAGTCCAAATTTTCCGATAGTGTTTATCTTTTAGTATGTTGTATAACTCGTCGAGACGAACGTGTGGATGTGTGACACATTGCTTTGTGACCCCTGGAACCCTACTTTTTTTCGACAAATGCTAATGCTAACAAATGCTAATGCTAACAACTGCTAGATTTTTCAAAGTGCGATAACTCGGAAACCAATATGTTTTGAGCGTCCGTCTTGCAGTATGTTGTATAGCTCTTCGAGACGAACGCGTGGATATTACATTTATTCATTTTTTTTAAGATTGACTTCAAAATCCCCAAAATGACAGGCGTCAAAACATAGATTTTAAGTCCAAATTTTCCGATAGTGTTTATCTTTTGGTATGTTGTATAGCTCGTCGAGACGAACGTGTGGATGTGTGACACATTGCTTTGTGACCCCTGGAACCCTACTTTTTTTCGACAAATGCTAATGCTAACAAATGCTAATGCTAACAACTGCTAGATTTTTCAAAGTGCGATAACTCGGAAACCAATATGTTTTGAGCGTCCGTCTTGCAGTATGTTGTATAGCTCTTCGAGACGAACGCGTGGATATTACTTTTATTAATTTTTTTCAGATTGACTTCAAAACCCCCAAAATTACATAAGACTATAGTAAGGCGTCAAAACAGATTTTATGTCCAAATTTTCCGATAGTGTTTATCTTTTGGTATGTTGTATAGCTCGTCGAGACGAACGTGTGGATGTGTGACACATTGCTTTGTGACCCCTGGAACCCTACTTTTTTTCGACAAATGCTAATGCTAACAAAATGCTAATGCTAACAACTGCTAGATTTTTCAAAGTGCGATAACTCGGAAACCAATATGTTTTGAGCGTCCGTCTTGCAGTATGTTGTATAGCTCTTCGAGACGAACGCGTGGATATTACATTTATTAATTTTTTTTCAGATTGAATTCAAAACCCCCAAAATTACATAAGACTATAGTAAGGCGTCAAAACAGATTTTAAGTCCAAATTTTCCGATAGTGCTTATTGTTGGTTTGTTGTATAGCTCGTCGAGACGAACATGTGGATGTGTGACACATTGCTGTGTTACCCCTGGAACCCTACTTTTTTTCGACAAATGCTAATGCTAACAACTGCTAGATTTTTCAAAGTGCGATAACTCGGAAACCAATATGTTTTGAGCGTCCGTCTTGCAGTATGTTGTATAGCTCTTCGAGATGAACGTGTGGATATGATATTTATTCATTTTTTTCAGCTTGACTTCAAAACCCCCAAAATTACATAAGACTGTAGTAAGGCGTCAAAACATAGACTTTAAGTCCAAATTTTCCGATAGTGTTTATCTTTTGGTATGTTGTATAGCTCGTCGAGACGAACGTGTGGATGTGTGACACATTGCTTTGTGACCCCTGGAACCCTACTTTTTTTCAACAAATGCTAATGCTAACAAATGCTAATGCTAACAACTGCTAGATTTTTCAAAGGGCAATAACTCGGAAACTAATATGTTTTGAGCGTCCGTCTTGCAGTATGTTGTATAGCTCTTCGGGACGAACGCGTGGATATTACATTCATTCATTTTTTTCAGATTGACTTCAAAACCCCCAAAATTACATAAGACTATAGTAAGGTGTCAAGACAGATTTTAAGTCCAAATTTTCCGATAGTGCTTATTGTTGGTATGTTGTATAGCTCGTCGAGACGAACGTGTGGATGTGTGACACATTGCTGTGTGACCCCTGGAACCCTACTTTTTTTCGACAAATGCTAATGCTAACAAATGCTAATGCTAACAACTGCTAGATTTTTCAAAGTGCGATAACTCGGAAACCAATATGTTTTGAGCGTCCGTCTTGCAGTATGTTGTATAGCTCTTCGAGACGAACGCGTGGATATTACTTTTATTTATTTTTTTCAGATTGACTTCAAAACCCCCAAAATTACATAAGACTATAGTAAGGCGTCAAAACAGATTTTAAGTCCAAATTTTCCGATAGTGTTTATCTTTTGGTATGTTGTATAGCTCGTCGAGACGAACGTGTGGATGTGTGACACATTGCTTTGTGACCCCTGGAACCCTACTTTTCTTCGACAAATGCTAATGCTAACAAATGCTAATGCTAACAACTGCTAGATTTTTCAAAGTGCGATAACTCGGAAACCAATATGTTTTGAGCGTCCGTCTTGCAGTATGTTGTATAGCTCTTCGAGACGAACGCATGGATATTACTTTTATACATTTTTTTAAGATTGACTTCAAAACCCCCAAAATTACATAAGACTATAGTAAGGCGTCAAAACAGATTTTAAGTCCAAATTTTCCGATAGTGCTTATTGTTGGTTTGTTGTATAGCTCGTCGAGATGAACGTGTGGATGTGTGACACATTGCTGTGTGACCCCTGGAACCCTACTTTTTTTCGACAAATGCTAATGCTAACAAATGCTAATGCTAACAACTGCTAGATTTTTCAAAGTGCGATAACTCGGAAACCAATATGTTTTGAGCGTCCGTCTTGCAGTATGTTGTATAGCTCTTCGAGACGAACGCGTGGATATTACTTTTATTATTTTTTTTCAGATTGACTTCAAAACCCCCAAAATTACATAAGACTATAGTAAGGCGTCAAAACAGATTTTAAGTCCAAATTTTCCGATAGTGTTTATCTTTTGGTATGTTGTATAGCTCGTCGAGACGAACGTGTGGATGTGTGACACATTGCTTTGTGACCCCTGGAACCCTACTTTTTTTCGACAAATGCTAATGCTAACAAATGCTAATGCTAACAACTGCTAGATTTTTCAAAGTGCGATAACTCGGAAACCAATATGTTTTGAGCGTCCGTCTTGCAGTATGTTGTATAGCTCTTCGAGACGAACGCGTGGATATTACTTTTATAATTTTTTTTCAGATTGACTTCAAAACCCCCAAAATTACATAAGACTATAGTAAGGCGTCAAAACAGATTTTAATCCAAATTTTCCGATAGTGCTTATTGTTGGTATGTTGTATAGCTCGTCGAGACGAACGTGTGGATGTGTGACACATTGCTGTGTGACCCCTGGAACCCTACTTTTTTTCGACAAATGCTAATGCTAACAAATGCTAATGCTAATAACTGCTAGATTTTTCAAAGGGCGATAACTCGGAAACCAATATGTTTTTAGCGTCCGTCTTGCAGTATGTTGTATAGCTCTTCGAGACGAACGCGTGGATATTACATTTATTCATTTTTTTTCAGATTGACTTCAAAACCCCCAAAATTACATAAGACTATAGTAAGGCGTCAAAACAGATTTTAAGTCCAAATTTTCCGATAGTGCTTATTGTTGGTTTGTTGTATAGCTCGTCGAGACGAACGTGTGGATGTGTGACACATTGCTGTGTTACCCCTGGAACCCTACTTTTTTTCGACAAATGCTAATGCTAACAAATGCTAATGCTAACAACTGCTAGATTTTTCAAAGTGCGATAACTCGGAAACCAATATGTTTTGAGCGTCCGTCTTGCAGTATGTTGTATAGCTCTTCGAGATGAACGTGTGGATATGACATTTATTCATTTTTTTCAGATTGACTTCAAAACCCCCAAAATTACATAAGACTATAGTAAGGCGTCAAAACATAGATTTTAAGTCCAAATTTTCCAATAGTGTTTATCTTTTGGTATTTTGTATAGCTCGTCGAGACGAACGTGTGGATGTGTGACACATTGCTTTGTGACCCCTGGAACCCTACTTTTTTTCAACAAATGCTAATGCTAACAAATGCTAATGCTAACAACTGCTAGATTTTTCAAAGGGCAATAACTCGGAAACCAATATGTTTTGAGCGTCCGTCTTGCAGTATGTTGTATAGTTCTTCGGGACGAACGCGTGGATATTACATTCATTCATTTTTTTCAGATTGACTTCAAAACCCCCAAAATTACATAAGACTATAGTAAGGTGTCAAGACAGATTTTAAGTCCAAATTTTCCGATAGTGCTTATTGTTGGTATGTTGTATAGCTCGTCGAGACGAACGTGTGGATGTGTGACACATTGCTGTGTGACCCCTGGAACCCTACTTTTTTTCGACAAATGCTAATGCTAACAAATGCTAATGCTAACAACTGCTAGATTTTTCAAAGTGCGATAACTCGGAAACCAATATGTTTTGAGCGTCCGTCTTGCAGTATGTTGTATAGCTCTTCGAGACGAACGCGTGGATATTACTTTTATTTATTTTTTTCAGATTGACTTCAAAACCCCCAAAATTACATAAGACTATAGTAAGGCGTCAAAACAGATTTTAAGTCCAAATTTTCCGATAGTGTTTATCTTTTGGTATGTTGTATAGCTCGTCGAGACGAACGTGTGGATGTGTGACACATTGCTTTGTGACCCCTGGAACCCTACTTTTCTTCGACAAATGCTAATGCTAACAAATGCTAATGCTAACAACTGCTAGATTTTTCAAAGTGCGATAACTCGGAAACCAATATGTTTTGAGCGTCCGTCTTGCAGTATGTTGTATAGCTCTTCGAGACGAACGCATGGATATTACTTTTATACATTTTTTTAAGATTGACTTCAAAACCCCCAAAATTACATAAGACTATAGTAAGGCGTCAAAACAGATTTTAAGTCCAAATTTTCCGATAGTGCTTATTGTTGGTTTGTTGTATAGCTCGTCGAGATGAACGTGTGGATGTGTGACACATTGCTGTGTGACCCCTGGAACCCTACTTTTTTTCGACAAATGCTAATGCTAACAAATGCTAATGCTAACAACTGCTAGATTTTTCAAAGTGCGATAACTCGGAAACCAATATGTTTTGAGCGTCCGTCTTGCAGTATGTTGTATAGCTCTTCGAGACGAACGCGTGGATATTACTTTTATTATTTTTTTTCAGATTGACTTCAAAACCCCCAAAATTACATAAGACTATAGTAAGGCGTCAAAACAGATTTTAAGTCCAAATTTTCCGATAGTGTTTATCTTTTGGTATGTTGTATAGCTCGTCGAGACGAACGTGTGGATGTGTGACACATTGCTTTGTGACCCCTGGAACCCTACTTTTTTTCGACAAATGCTAATGCTAACAAATGCTAATGCTAACAACTGCTAGATTTTTCAAAGTGCGATAACTCGGAAACCAATATGTTTTGAGCGTCCGTCTTGCAGTATGTTGTATAGCTCTTCGAGACGAACGCGTGGATATTACTTTTATAATTTTTTTTCAGATTGACTTCAAAACCCCCAAAATTACATAAGACTATAGTAAGGCGTCAAAACAGATTTTAATCCAAATTTTCCGATAGTGCTTATTGTTGGTATGTTGTATAGCTCGTCGAGACGAACGTGTGGATGTGTGACACATTGCTGTGTGACCCCTGGAACCCTACTTTTTTTCGACAAATGCTAATGCTAACAAATGCTAATGCTAATAACTGCTAGATTTTTCAAAGGGCGATAACTCGGAAACCAATATGTTTTTAGCGTCCGTCTTGCAGTATGTTGTATAGCTCTTCGAGACGAACGCGTGGATATTACATTTATTCATTTTTTTTCAGATTGACTTCAAAACCCCCAAAATTACATAAGACTATAGTAAGGCGTCAAAACAGATTTTAAGTCCAAATTTTCCGATAGTGCTTATTGTTGGTTTGTTGTATAGCTCGTCGAGACGAACGTGTGGATGTGTGACACATTGCTGTGTGACCCCTGGAACCCTACTTTTTTTCGACAAATGCTAATGCTAACAAATGCTAATGCTAACAACTGCTAGATTTTTCAAAGTGCGATAACTCGGAAACCAATATGTTTTGAGCGTCCGTCTTGCAGTATGTTGTATAGCTCTTCGAGATGAACGTGTGGATATGACATTTATTCATTTTTTTCAGATTGACTTCAAAACCCCCAAAATTACATAAGACTATAGTAAGGCGTCAAAACATAGATTTTAAGTCCAAATTTTCCGATAGTGTTTATCTTTTGGTATTTTGTATAGCTCGTCGAGACGAACGTGTGGATGTGTGACACATTGCTTTGTGACCCCTGGAACCCTACTTTTTTTCAACAAATGCTAATGCTAACAAATGCTAATGCTAACAACTGCTAGATTTTTCAAAGGGCAATAACTCGGAAACCAATATGTTTTGAGCGTCCGTCTTGCAGTATGTTGTATAGCTCTTCGGGACGAACGCGTGGATATTACATTCATTCATTTTTTTCAGATTGACTTCAAAACCCCCAAAATTACATAAGACTATAGTAAGGTGTCAAGACAGATTTTAAGTCCAAATTTTCCGATAGTGCTTATTGTTGGTATGTTGTATAGCTCGTCGAGACGAACGTGTGGATGTGTGACACATTGCTGTGTGACCCCTGGAACCCTACTTTTTTTCGACAAATGCTAATGCTAACAAATGCTAATGCTAACAACTGCTAGATTTTTCAAAGTGCGATAACTCGGAAACCAATATGTTTTGAGCGTCCGTCTTGCAGTATGTTGTATAGCTCTTCGAGACGAACGCGTGGATATTACTTTTATTTCTTTTTTTCAGATTGACTTCAAAACCCCCAAAATTACATAAGACTATAGTAAGGCGTCAAAACAGATTTTAAGTCCAAATTTTCCGATAGTGTTTATCTTTTGGTATGTTGTATAGCTCGTCGAGACGAACGTGTGGATGTGTGACACATTGCTTTGTGACCCCTGGAACCCTACTTTTCTTCGACAAATGCTAATGCTAACAAATGCTAATGCTAACAACTGCTAGATTTTTCAAAGTGCGATAACTCGGAAACCAATATGTTTTGAGCGTCCGTCTTGCAGTATGTTGTATAGCTCTTCGAGACGAACGCATGGATATTACTTTTATACATTTTTTTAAGATTGACTTCAAAACCCCCAAAATTACATAAGACTATAGTAAGGCGTCAAAACAGATTTTAAGTCCAAATTTTCCGATAGTGCTTATTGTTGGTTTGTTGTATAGCTCGTCGAGATGAACGTGTGGATGTGTGACACATTGCTGTGTGACCCCTGGAACCCTACTTTTTTTCGACAAATGCTAATGCTAACAAATGCTAATGCTAACAACTGCTAGATTTTTCAAAGTGCGATAACTCGGAAACCAATATGTTTTGAGCGTCCGTCTTGCAGTATGTTGTATAGCTCTTCGAGACGAACGCGTGGATATTACTTTTATTATTTTTTTTCAGATTGACTTCAAAACCCCCAAAATTACATAAGACTATAGTAAGGCGTCAAAACAGATTTTAAGTCCAAATTTTCCGATAGTGTTTATCTTTTGGTATGTTGTATAGCTCGTCGAGACGAACGTGTGGATGTGTGACACATTGCTTTGTGACCCCTGGAACCCTACTTTTTTTCGACAAATGCTAATGCTAACAAATGCTAATGCTAACAACTGCTAGATTTTTCAAAGTGCGATAACTCGGAAACCAATATGTTTTGAGCGTCCGTCTTGCAGTATGTTGTATAGCTCTTCGAGACGAACGCGTGGATATTACTTTTATAATTTTTTTTCAGATTGACTTCAAAACCCCCAAAATTACATAAGACTATAGTAAGGCGTCAAAACAGATTTTAATCCAAATTTTCCGATAGTGCTTATTGTTGGTATGTTGTATAGCTCGTCGAGACGAACGTGTGGATGTGTGACACATTGCTGTGTGACCCCTGGAACCCTACTTTTTTTCGACAAATGCTAATGCTAACAAATGCTAATGCTAACAACTGCTAGATTTTTCAAAGTGCGATAACTCGGAAACCAATATGTTTTGAGCGTCCGTCTTGCAGTATGTTGTATAGCTCTTCGAGATGAACGTGTGGATATGACATTTATTCATTTTTTTCAGATTGACTTCAAAACCCCCAAAATTACATAAGACTATAGTAAGGCGTCAAAACATAGATTTTAAGTCCAAATTTTCCGATAGTGTTTATCTTTTGGTATTTTGTATAGCTCGTCGAGACGAACGTGTGGATGTGTGACACATTGCTTTGTGACCCCTGGAACCCTACTTTTTTTCGACAAATGCTAATGCTAACAAATTCTAATGCTAACAACTGCTAGATTTTCCAAAGTGCGATAACTCGGAAACCAATATGTTTTGAGCGTCCGTCTTGCAGTATGTTGTATAGCTCTTCGAGACGAACGCGTGGATATTACATTTATTAATTTTTTTTCAGATTGACTTCAAAACCCCCAAAATTACATAAGACTATAGTAAGGCGTCAAAACAGATTTTAAGTCCAAATTTTCCGATAGTGCTTATTGTTGGTTTGTTGTATAGCTCGTCGAGACGAACGTGTGGATGTGTGACACATTGCTGTGTGACCCCTGGAACCCTACTTTTTTTCGACAAATGCTAATGCTAACAAATGCTAATGCTAACAACTGCTAGATTTTTCAAAGTGCGATAACTCGGAAACCAATATGTTTTGAGCGTCCGTCTTGCAGTATATTGTATAGCTCTTTGAGATGAACGTGTGGATATGACATTCATTCATTTTTTTCAGATTGACTTCAAAACCCCCAAAATTACATAAGACTATAGTAAGGTGTCAAAACATAGATTTTAAGTCCAAATTTTCCGATAGTGTTTATCTTTTGGTATGTTGTATAGCTCGTCGAGACGAACGTGTGGATGTGTGACACATTGCTTTGTGACCCCTGGAACCCTACTTTGTTTCGACAAATGCTAATGCTAACAAATGCTAATGCTAACAACTGCTAGATTTTTCAAAGTGCGATAACTCGGAAACCAATATGTTTTGAGCGTCCGTCTTGCAGTATGTTGTATAGCTCGTCGAGATGAACGCGTTGATATGAAATTAATTACATTTTTTCAGATTGTCTTCAAAACCCCCAAAATTACATACTGGACGCATTTACGACAACCTTGGACGATTTGGGTCTGAACATTTTCAAAGTATTGACTTTGAACCTTTTATTTTTGATGCCCGGTCTTTTTCATAGCATCTGCGCGAACAGGTGACACTCACAAAACCTCACCCTATAACCTTAATAACACCAAGAGCATATAATATAATGTTAACAAAAAGAACTGTGCCTAACAAGTGGGTGCAGATGGCTTCGAGGACACACAGTCCCCTCCAGTTTCAGAGGGAGTTGTCGGTAACTTTCCCTGACTTGGAGAACATCCGCTTGCGTTGTTATAGGACAGCTGAAGTCATTTACTGGTTCCTTGTGGATTATGATCCTTCTCATAGACAAGTGGAGGCCAAGTGGACACAAGTGCACACTCTTGAGCTACATCAGGAATAAGTAAGTGCTGCTTTTAATGTGCTAGTATGGATTATGCTGTGTGCCGGGCTTAATAATCCAGGGAGAATTTCATTGAACGTTCAACAAAGAGTTCATACGCAGTAAAATCCTCATTTGTAACTGGAATCTTTTAACCATTCGGTTAAAACCATGGACCTTTACATCATTTTGGTTACATTACACAGTCAGCGTTAAATTACAGCATTCAACACCATAGGCATATTGTAACTTTTTGTTGCTCTATTTTCTTTTGTGGAAGCTGCATAGAGTTGTTGGCCATGCATGGTCAACAACTCAGGGGTCATGCATGATGTAACTTAAATGTAATCA
>NC_137832.1:62172013-62193701 GCF_963921795.1 Nannobrachium achirus | reverse complement strand
GCGTCCCCCCCTTATGTTACACATTCACAACTGGGGCTATTTTCTACCCCGTAGGGCTGGATTTGATCCATGGCTTAAAGGTTGCCTGTGAGGTCCGTTGGCGTGGACGGATCGCAGAAGAAGAAGTACAACTGTGTGATCGTTGAGATTGTTAACAACAGCAACCGTAGACCCCACCACGTCCCTCTCTCACGCACACGCACACGCACACGCACACACACACACACACACACACACACACACACACACACACACACACACACACACACACACACACACACACACACACACACACACACATACAAACGCTATAAGAAACCAGGGCCATTTTGTGTGACACACAGCAGCAGCAGCGCAGCTATAGCAGCAGATCCATCTCCTGGGAACTGCTTTAATTTAGAACACTTTATCCTTTAGTGCGCTATATTTGCAGTCTTTTCTTTCTTTCTTTTTTTTTTTTACATTTCACATTCACAAGGTTAGGCTATTATGCGGTAGGTACTAGGCTACGACGACCAGGGACACTTGTCCATTTGTCGACATCATTTTACGGCACAGGGATAATATGGAAAATAAGCCGCGTCATACTTCAGAGAGGCCCCCTCTCTCTCTCTCTCTCTCTCTCCATTCATCCGCCGCTGCGCTTCTATTTGGGAATTGTTATTGTTTCAAACAACAGTATTTGTCAAATGTGACTGAGACGCCTGGGTTTACTATAAGTGAAATGAAGTGACGTGTAACACCATAGAACATTTCCAGTGCTGCTGCTTGCTGCGTGTGGCTGCGCGCGGAGCGGAGGCGCCCGGAGCCATTGGTTGCAGGGAGGTTTGGGGGAAATAGGTTCGCTGACAACTCGGGATAATAAATGTTTCGCTTTCAGACAGATATCTCAAACGTGAAATCGCACCCAGCTGCTTGTGTAAGCAAACAAATAGCCCCATGTTAGGAGTCCTTCACTTGCGGTTTGATGAATGAAACCAGACAAAAGGTAAATGGTTATTTAACTCGTTTAGGAATAACACGTTTTGGTAACCGGAGTTTCCGAAATTACCGAGGCACAAATGGGTCCTATAGCGCCACAAATCCATCTCCCTTTACACAGCCATAGCTCTATCTGACAGTAGCCCTAGTTATCATAAAACATGGGGACCATACAGCGCGTGTTGTTAGCCTCCTTTTATAGTCATTTTCACAACAGAACAATGGGCCCGACTTCTATACAGCAAACGGACAGTGAATCCCTTATCAATGATAGTGCACTTACAAGCACGCCTTGGAGGAAAAATAAGAAACAATTAGCGGTTATTGTTCAGCGGCATTTTTCAAGTGTTGCATAATGCTTTGCAAATCTGAGTCACTGGCACAAAGCTGAATTGTCAAAAAAATGCTCAATAGGCAATAAAAGGGGGATAAACAGTGCATGGAAAAATATATAGGCTATAGGCCTATATGTTTCGTTTTTTCTTCCTCCTCAGCTCGTGAAATAGATGTATTGCCTATACTGAATCTTTAATTAGGAACACATGGCACGGTTTCATCTATTTTGAACTATTGCTTTATATAGCCTGTAGTGTTGCAATTGTAGAACAGAATGCGCTCAGCAAAGGATGAAAGAAAGTCACTCTGGGGGGATTTAGAATACATTATGTGGAGACAACCAGTTGAAAGCTGCATTTAATAAGGCAGCAAACAATTTAGTCCAGGGGCTACATAAAAACCCGACCCAGACTGCCGTGTTGGACAGTGTTAAATCATGTCCAGTCCGTATGAAATTTAAACATTTTTAATCTCACACCGTCGCCCCCTCGCCCCCCTCCCCTCTGAATCGACATTGGACTGTCCCCATTTATGCTATACGCAAAAAAAAAAGGCGAACAAAGCACAAATAGACATGTATTTCAAATTATTTCCAAATCCAAGTGCAATGATCCTTCCAAGCTTTTCAGATCATGTTATACATTGTCGGCATGTTTGGGGGTTAAAAGACTCATGTGCAAGGCAGAGAAAATGTGCATCGTTCGTTCGTTCGTTCGTTCATGCATTCATTCATTCATGCATTCATTCATTCATTCATTCATTCATTCATTCATTCATCCCCCCAACATTGAGTTGACCTACACCACACCAAGGATGTTGTTTCCGCTGCAGGAAGACTCACATCGACAAGTCGGGAAATAACAAATATAACCCCTACAGGGGCATTCGAAGGAATATCACATTGGGATTATTTCTTATAAGGTTAAAAGCTATACAACAACACAACGTCTAGTCTGATCTGATGATAACTGACTCAAAACGTCCCAGTCTCTCTCATATACAGGCTATACGGCCGGATAGGTCGACAGTATAGGTCTCCAGTCCCACCATCACAGGCCGGGGCACACTGCACAGCAAACACACGACGACTGACCCCCCCTGAAGAAGACGCAAAAAAAAAACAATAACAGAATCATTTTAAAGGGAGCATATGAGGACAGCCCTTATAGCTTCGCAAGCTAAACAGCACGCTAATTGTGTAAGAATGGCGCAGCCAACACACGAACAAATAAAACAACAGCCGGTGGGTACCCCTCCCCCAAGCTTTAGGGAGACATAAACGTGGCGATCTGTGCAGATATATAAATATAATGCCAAGAAAGACACTGCTGCTGCAGCCTAGCCTATACTATACCACCCCATGTCCCATCCTCAACCCCTGCGTCAGATGACGATATATATCACACATACATCAAACTATACCATGATATCACACACGACAAGCACATGTAATGGAGATGGAGATGGGAAATAATAGGCCTGCATTAATTTAACAATTAGCAGAAGTAAAAGCCCATTTTACCCCCCTCCCTTTTTCTTAACACAAACCGATTTATAACCTTCAAGAAAGCAAAACCTGTCTACATTTGAGGCAGCCATATATATATGCGTTCACAGCCAGCTATATAACTGGGCACACCACACGTCATGTGTGCAAGGAAGGAGACAAAAGAAGAGGGGAGACAGTCTCAGACCCATGCAAGAAATTCTATGTAACTCATCTAGCACATTATCGATGTAGTCATTACATTCTAAATGTATCAGACAAACCAAGGCCGCGTGTCTGTTCTCCTTTCTCTCTCTCTCGCACAAAACACAAACACACACACACACACACACACACGCACGCACGCACGCACACACACACACACACACACACACACACACACACACACACACACACACACACACACACACACACACACACACACACACACACACACACACACACACAGAGAGAGAGAGAGAGAGAGAGAGAGAGAGAGAGAGAGAGACGTACGTTTCCCTTCTCATTTGTCTCTGCACTCTCTCTCTCTCTCTCCCCCCCTCTCTTCTCTATTCCAACACAATGCATCACATTCGGTGTTCCTATCGACTGGCTTACATGCTGTAAAATACATTTTCCAGATTGATCACGCGCATCACAGCCGGGCTTTCTTTGCAAGCGCCGAGCGAGCTATAATATAGGAGGCCCAACCCTTTGCCAAAACGACTGCCTGCATGGGCTACATCAATATTGAGGCATGCATGCACTATCATCAAGGTGGAGTTTTTTTTTTTTTTTTTTTTTTTTTAACAGGAGAAGAGAGAGAATAGTGTTTGGTTTGTTGCGCACGGGTGCATGCGTGCGTGCGTGTGTGTGTGTGTGTGTGTGTGTGTGTGTGTGTGTGTGTGTGTGTGTGTGTGTGTGTGTGTGTGTGTGTGTGTGAATGAGAGACAGACAGACAGACAGACAGACAGACAGACAGACAGACAGACAGACAGAGAATGGAGAATCACCTTGATTAAGCCACGGGAGGTATAAACTAGAAGGGGCTCGGCGTGGTGTGCTCATGTTGTCTGGGAAAAATATTAAACATTAATGCGCTCTGAGGCAAGGCAGGCAGCGTCGCTGCACCTCCACTACACATTATAGCCCCTCTCTCTCTCTCTCTCTCTCTCTCTCTCTCTCTCTCTCTCTCTCTCTCTCTCTCTCTCGTCTCCCCTTTTGTGCTCATATGGGCAGTTATGTCAGCGCATCCGTTAAACGGCGAGGCAGTATGATGTTTACCCATTGAGTAATCACCGCGTTTAACAGCGTGACTTCTATCTTGTCACTGGGTCGGTGCAATATAGAGGCCGAGGGTGAATTTTGAATCATGTTGGTTGTCAGGTAGGCTAGGCAGCCTAATATATATAGGGGCTACATTTATCAGTAGCCCATTATAGCCTATAGTATACACAGTATATCCTGAGTGTTAACTGAGCTCCGAGGTGGACCGTTCCGGGTCCAATTGTACACTATCGGAGTAAAATTAACGTTCAGGATTTTACATGTGCGCGAAGGCCTATAAGTGGGGCTCCAGATACACCTTATGGAAAGCGTTACATTGTAAAACTAAAAGATTATCTCTAATTGCATGTGGACCTTTGCAGTTAAAATAAAAACCCTTGTAACATTCGCTGACATATGAAAATGCTTGAGAATGAGACCATTGTTGCCTATTTGTTTTTTAATAGTACAGTCACCATCACACAACTCATCACCCGACCGTTCTGCAAAAAGCTGCATCATGGAGTTTTAAGCAAATCGAAAAGGCAACAACCAATAAAATTCAAGAAACAATGAAAATCTTTTTTTCAAGACGAAACAAACAAAAAAAAATGTATTTTTTTGAAATGATATATTAAAAGTGCTTTTGATTTTTCTCATGTCTCTCCTCTTTGACTGATGATCGACTCCACACGCGCACACCAAACCCATAATGACCGAGGGAGGAGAGGGGTAAGTGGGCGTCCCTCTCCGCCTCGCTCCGTTAAAATGTCCAAGGAGGTGAGTTTCTCTGCAGTGACAGGTCCATACGTAGAATCAACGGGGGGAAAAAAGTTCAACCATCAGTTGGTGGTGATATTGTCATAGCGATTAGACTGTTTCTTTTTTCTTTCTTATTTGTCTAAATTTGTCTTTATTTGTTGTTGTTTTTTTCTTGTTGTTGTTTTTTTTCTTTTTCTTTTCCTTTTTCCTTTCCTTAATTTCTCACTTCAATTTTAATTCTTGGAGAACATAGCTTCGACAACATATATCGCACTCATTATAAGAAGCAAAAAGGTTATATCAAAAAATTATTAGTATAGAATCACAGAAACCCTGGTTTGGAACCAGAAAAAATACAAAACAGAGAGGTACATAGACACAGGACATTTCTTATAATTGCTTGGAAACATAATATTCCCGCTAAAGTCTTGATTTATTTTTTTTTACTTACTGCGCATATGATGTTTTTCATTTTATTTGTATTTTTTTCTTTTTTTTTTACAAAAAAAAAAGGAAAATAAAGACTAGTATTTTACAAAATGAAGAGAATTGTTCTTGAAGTAGGAGAGTGGATTTACACAGGTGTAAAGTAAGTCCCAAGTTCCATATTTTTCTGTACATAATGTATTCCATATCAAGTCCCAGAAGACAAAAAAAGAGAAGAAAATAAAAAGTCATATGTCTTCCACTGCTTCTCAGAAAAGGTCCTATATATAGTCTTCTTGTGTTGGAGGTGAGGAGGGTGTTGGGGGGGACGGGCAGGGCGGGGGGGGGGAGGGGGATCGAGGGGGGGGATGCTGAATTTTGGTCCATTTTTCTCTCTTTTTTGCGCTCGCTCGCATCTCTCATTAGGGATCATTGGATGGACATGTAAGGCCAGTTGAAGCTGCTTCCGGATAATAGCATATCCCTGATGAGCGTTTCAATAGGAGTTTTACCTACCAAGCGGACGAAAAACAGCTGCTCGATTACCGACGAGGAGACGGTGCGCAGCGAGGGCAGCCGCAGCAGGAGCTTGCCGAAGCGGCTGGGCTGGTTCGGGTACTGGCTCCGCACGTACTCCTCCAGCGCGCACTGGGACTTCTCCTGGAGGCTCTCGATGTGAGCCGCGTCTGACAGGCCGCAAGCGTCTGCATTTGCACACAGAGCAGCAGACCCCCCAAAAGACAGAGAGAGAGAGTGAGAGGGAGTGAGAGAGAGAGAGAGAGAGCGAGAGAGAGAGAGAGAGAGAGAAAGAGACACAAAAGCACTCTGGTTATCATTCAACATCAGCGTTACGTGTTATTGACAAAGTGGAAAGAACAAACACCGCTGCCCAAACATGCTACATCACGCTGACTGAGGGGGACTGTCATGCAGAATAAACAACGGGGCTGCCTCCTCTGCTGAAGTGGGGGAATGCATTGCACCACCGCACAAGGATATACCCAGCCAGCCTGGCTCTCACACAGCAGCCAGAGAGAGGGAGAGAGGGGGAGAGGGAGGGAATAGGGCTATTCTGCGGTGAAAAGGGCACTAAAAACGGCGCTGTTGTACTGTAGCCTCTCCTCACACGAAGCCAGTGGAGTATTACAGAGAAGAGAACTGATGGAACACGTACGGGAGCATGAAGGGCGGAAAGGTGGGCTATATAGGCCTGAAGGCCACAATACTCGTGATTTCTGGGCCTCAGGGGATTCAAGTATAAGGAAACATAAACGACACTGATGAATCTGAAATTGCGCTGGCTGTAATGTGACCTAATTACTTTCAGTAAGCTGTGTTAAGTCATTTCGCCCGGCTCTAGTCTTTTTCTCAATAGACCGTTCTTGGCCTGTTTCTTTTTTTCTTTTCCTTTTTTCTTTTTTCTTCTCGAAATGGAGCCCAGGAAAGACCCCTGGAAGCAATCAAATTTATTAGCATGGATGAAGTCAATAGTCACGCAAAAAGAACGTAAAAAGTGTTGCGAAAATGAGCCGGCAAACACGTGCAAAAATGTGTTCTCTTTTCGTACACAGTCGGGGGTTGTTGCTTGCAGCCTATATAATTGCTAGCCCACGCACACTAACAACAGTATAAGACATAAAGACATAAAGTTTATGTCTCACGATATGTTTTTTTGCACGTTATCAAGAAACACTGTTTATCACACATAATCCACTGGCGTGCGTGTCTTGTTTGGGGGGAAAGGTTTGCCGTAAACAGTTGTGTATAGGAGGGCCAGGCTGTATTAGCTCATTGGCATATGGCCGTTATAACATGGGACCGAGCCTATAACGGTTCTGTATTAGACTGTGCTTTTATAGCTATACACTGCACAAGAAAGAGAGAGATAGCTTCGGTTTCTCGAGCCCCTAATACATTAAACAGCGGACAATAGCGTCCGAGAGAGGCTTTTAAGTCTAATCGTGATTTCTCAGGGCTATAACTCACTATGGCCAGACACAATAACCTTATGAACTCGCGGACTGCGTGGGGGCAACGCTGAGTTCTTCCGCGGGGTGATTTACTATGACCTTAGTCCGGCCGACCAGGCCTCATGTATGCAAATCAGTTTGGATTAACGATGAGTGTGTCCCCCCCTCCCCCTTTCAATATACACACAAACAATCAATGGGATTGAAATGAATTAAATAAAAAGAAAAAGAGGGGGGAGAGAAACATCTCTTGCAAACTATATAATAGCCCTACTTGTGAGAGGGATGCACTGCAATACAAGCATATAGAGTTCAAGGCATTGCAGGGACAGGGGTGTTGGGGGTGGGTGGGTGGGTGAGGGGGGGGGGGCGCACTTGAATGTGTGTCAAAAGAGATCTACGTATATAATCACCCCCATAGCTGCTCCCCCACACACAACGCCTGCCCGCCTGCCTGCCTGTGCAACCCCGGCCGTCACCCGTGCACACCCGTGCACACCCGTGCATATCACTACATCAACACGCTTAAAACATGGGAGGTAAAAGGGCAGATAGTTTGCAAGTTCACAATCGATACGACTATTTAAGCGGCAGGTTTGGCACATCGTGTGCTCTGCTCATATTGTATTATAGACCGATATGTGAGACAATTATACGACGGAGCTATGAAAGAATGGAGATGTGTAACCATGTTTGCCTGATCACTTTCAGTGAGTGCATTCGAAACACAAATCTCAGGTTATTGCAAAGTATATACTATTATACTGTATACTGTGTATAATTTATACATCCACTCTGGTCCTTGGCAGGGCTACACAACGTGACTTGTTTTGGCCGACACCAGTTATAGTTTATCACAGCCTAACTAAACGATCTCTTTTAGAAAACAAATAAAGTGTTATTATCTCCGCTAAGTCTCTGGTTTTGTGGATAATTGGACCGAATTGCTGAAACACTGCAAGAGAGGGAAAGGTAGGCTATACTATAGCTTGCAATGCGGCTCGCGTGTTGCACAGGGCTGGCTCATGTGGGCAATTCATTTATAAGGTAACGACATATTAGCAGTATTTTACGTCTAAAAGCAAAGTTAGGCTATTATTTTTCTTTTTAGCTGAAAATGTACTTTTACTTGCTAATTGTGTATCATTTAAGTATAGCTATACGGCGTGTCACAATTAGCTGCCACGTCCAAAAATCTGAAATTTAATTATTACGCCTCTAGAAAGTTTAAAAATATCTAAAATTAAAGAGAGCCGTGTCCTCTGAGACAAGAGGAGCAGAGCTCGGTAATGGTCTTCTATTCGCCAGAGAAGAGAAAATGGAAGGGCTGAGGGCGCTTTAATAGCTTTGAGTAAAACACTTCCTCTGTGATGTCCCCTTTTTTCTTTTTTTCTTTAAAGAGTCAAAACAAGTTCACACTCAAACTTAAGAGTTAAGATATATTGCAAGCAAAGCATGATAAGGTGATAGGTGATAATATAAATATATAGGCTAATATAATATAACATAGTCATATAATATAATATAATATAATATAATATAATATAATATAATATAATGCAATTGGATATTTTGTGTGAGGTTTTCAGGCTCCTAGAATATTGATATAAGTAAATAGGAGAAATCAAAACAACCCTAGGCTACGTTTATGTGATGTGTGATGTCTCAGTCAGCACTGCAGCTGGCATGCTTTCTAGGTATTAGTTGACTTTTGTTTCCATTTTTTATTTTTGTATTTTAATTAGAAACATCCCAAATAAAATAAAAACGCCAATTTATTCAGAATCCCATCTAATTGTAGTAATTAACCCACTGCCTGATATAATTATGCCGCCGACAGGTTTAACGTATTGCTTATGTGGTCAAGAAGACATGTTTGGGGCAAGTTCAAAAAGTATAGCCCGGTGTTTTGGGGCCTAAGCGGACCTTTTTGGTTGACCTTCCCTTCACACATTTAGGGCTAATTGGCAGCAAGTGTCCACATCCCCAACCCCAAAAATACCAGCTAAATTACACCCCCGAGTAAATAGGGACATCGGGGTCTGGTGGCCCGACCCCAATTACACTGTCCGTGAGTTCCTACTTTTGAAAATTAATGATTCTGACTTTCAGTCTTTCTTCACGAGTATAGTAGGCTAATGACAAGAGCAACATATATCATCCAATGGTCAATTAATGAATTGGCCAAAGATTAATCTTCAATCCTATATCTATAGCCATGTGTGCGTGGAGCAGCGCTGCGTCTCTGTCTGTGTGTCTTATAGACATGGATAGGATGACGTATTAGTCAACTTGAGCAGTTATTCTTTGATGTCGGCATGCTGAGGATTATTTCCTGTCCTCCCATGACACGTGTTTGTGCACGCAAAACAAGGATAAAAGCTTGCACCACAAGTCATAAATACATCAGCTGTCACAGCCCTACAAATCAGCCGCTATTTTATCTTTTTGCGCATAATTATCTGACACCTGTTCCAAATCTCTCGCATGGATACAATTTCATGAGATGTCAGACTATCGGCAACATCGGCTCAAAAGTGCATGCGTGTTTTAAAAAATGAAATAAAATAAAACATGTTTTAGACCGACAATTATGAAATATGTTAAGCGTATATAATGGGACTCTGCCAAATCCAATAGCTCGCCCAGCCCTCCTCAAACACGTTTAACCGGGCCTATTCTATACTGTTAAAAAACTTGACGCACTCTTTCAATCTGGATTTGTTTACTCGTCTTATGCTGTTGCCTGTGAGTGACATGAAAATGTATGCAAGTGGATATGCAGCAAGCTGTTGTCAGAGCACCGCCATATAGCAATGAGTAGCCCATGATACGAGACAGCCATGTTTCCTAATGCCTGTGTTTTTATCCCATAACTGCCGCCGTCTGCCTCAGCCTCTCTGCCCATACATAGCAGTATATATCCAGCCGTTTCGGCCGTTAGTGGTTCCCAAACTTTAGCTATAAAGACCCAGAAATTAGACGTTTGCCCGGGACCCAAACTATAGTGAAAACAGTAGATCTACAAGCTCACAATGCTTCGCTTCGCGCCGGCGTTTGTGAGCTTGTAGATCGGCTATTTTCACTACTTCTAATACATTGTGTTCTAAATTTATGGTATTTCTTAGGGTTTTCTTTGATTACTTCACGAAATTACTGTGGGGGGGGGGGGGATTTTCGGACCCTGCTAAGGGACACACAAAAAGGTCTGCGACCCGCAAATGGGTCCCGACCCACTGTTTGGGAAACAGTGGCCTATATAGTGTGTCTGTGTGACTAAAGACTAATCATTGTTGTGTACATCCCTGAACTGTCTGCATTGAGTAACCTCGACACACAAACACTGTATTAATCCCTTCCCTTCAATTGTACATATCTTGTTTTGATTATGTTGTATTGATTGTGTGTATTGTGTGTACACTTCTGCTTTGGCAATGCAAACGCATATGTTTTCTCATGCCAATACAGCCTTTTGAATTGAATTGAAATGAATTGGATTGAATTGAATTGACTATTAGGCCTTCAACTTCATCTCATAGCAGCCATCATACAGGACACCCACCTGATGTGAAAAGTACTATCGCCTTGATGCAGCTGTACTCCGCCGAGTCTACGTGCAGGGCCTTGAGCTTCTCCACTTGCTCCTGGAAGATCCGAATGTGGTCCATGAAAGCCACGACGCGGTCCGCGGACATCGGCGAGGCGTGCAGGCCCGCCGCGGCGAGCAGCGGGGCCACGTGCAAGGGCATGGAGCACTGCGCGGCGTTAAGCACGAACAACTCGCTCCACGTCAGCCTGAGAAGCGACACCTGGTCGGTGATCTGCAGGTCGGGGAAGAACGGGATGTTTCTAGCCCACTCCACGGCGCTGAAGAGCAAGCGCGCCGCCAGCTCGCAGATGTTCTCGATGCCCATGATATTGTTGGGCTGCATGCACTGGCTCCCGTACCGGGACGTCGGGTAAGGCTCGGCCCGGAGCAACAACGAGATGTATCCGGACAGATAGCAGTGGCCGTTGAGGGGGTCTCCGTTCGTCAGCGCATACTGGCCAGGGTTCGGTTGGGTTGGGGGCATTCGTCCTCGCTGAACCGCTGACAAAAAGAAAGAGAGGGAGAGGAAATGTGCATCCAGGACTGATAAACATTGTTTATGTAATACAACCAGAGCTGAGTGCTATAATAGCATAAAGCCGTGTGTTTCTCTCAGCTTGCATCTGGGCTTAACATTACAAATCAAAAGGCTTTCCACACAGCAGGTACTATGTGCTGTGTGTGTTTGGCCATATTACTGTGGCCGAATAATTCTATCGACAACAACATAAACATATTAAGAACAGAACTGCACTGTCCCTCTGCATCGGAGTAAGGGCTCATGCCGGTTTTTATGGATAGATATGTGCAAATTAAAAGTCCCTCACACTCTCTCTCACACACACACACACACACACACACACACACACACACACACACACACACACACACACACACACACACACACACACACACACACACACACACACACACTTTCATCATTCATACACAGACGCATCTATATGCAATTTTACGTGACCTAACATTCGCCGACCACGATTTGCCCAACTGTAGCCCATACACTAAAGGGGCATTAGAAGGCCGTGGTGGTTAATTATCAACGATGCGTGCAGTAGCCTATTTGTGCTGCTCCACTATTGGATTTATCAACGCTTTGATTTGTGTTAATATTCCACAAATGCGCCGAAAACACATTACAATTCAGACCGATAATTACCACCGAGCGCAAAAACGTGTACAAATGTTATCCTCTTCAACAGCTCGCTCGAAAGGAAACCCTAATCGCTATACATTGTTGTAGCCTGCTATGTGTGTGATTATCAATTAAATATTAATATATAGCCCACGGCTTAAAAAAAAAAGAACGCATCGCACATTGTACTACACGCCTTACATATGCGCGCAAATGACCGATTTAAAGCAGGGGTCTTTTTTTGTTTTTGCGCGTTTATAGCGATGAAAGGACGGCTTGACGACGATCGAGGAGGAGGGAAAGTTAACGGCCTCTGGTGCACAGGGCAAAAACAATGAACGAAGCCCTGCACAACTTCAGTGGCCGTTCTATATCCACTGTGAGATGTCTACTCAGCATGCCAGACGGAGGGAGAGGAGGCTGTTATAGCTCTGTTATGCACCAATAACGCACACACGAACCGTTGGCTCTTTATGTACTACACGAATTATTATAAATTAGGCACTATATGGAAGTGTCTATTAGTAGGACGCACGCGCGTGCACGCGCACGGGCCACACACACACACACACACACACACACACACACACACACACACACACACACACACACACACACACACACACACACACACACACACACACACACACACACACACACACACAGTCCGCCTTGTAAGACCCTGCGCGAAAGGGGGCAAAAAAAACACGTCTGCTAGACCCCGACGTCTTGTAGATTAGACTGTGACCAAAAAAAATACGAAGTCATTAAATTAAAATGTTAAAATCGCGGGCTGTAATAAAGTAGTGGTTCGGTCAAGACGGCCTGGACGTAGCCTATACGCTTGCAGAGCCGCCGAGTGTCCCTTTTTTAACCCTCTCTCCCCATATATATATTTATATTTGAGGAAGAAAAGGAGCGGATCACTCATGCAAACATTCCCTGTGAAAACATGGAAGGGGAGACTGCGGTACTAAGCCCAGTCAGTCATATATAGCACTGTGTGGTGGTGACCTTAATGCAATATGGCAGCCCCTACCCGTCTGCTACTGGGATGCAGTAATCACGAGTGGCATTAGAAAAATATATTCACCTTCCCGCCGCATTCCCACTTTTAAACATTTCTTCAGCCGACAGTATTGGCACTGATTCCGGTGGTGCTGGTCAATGGGACAGTTCCTATTGGCGCGACATGTGTACGTTAAGTTCCTCCGCACGCTCCTCTTGAAGAAACTTTTGCATCCCTCGCAGGTGAACTGGCCATAGTGCTTGCCGCTCGATTTGTCTCCGCACACGACACATTCTATGTGCTGCGCCTGGCTCCCGGAGGTCTGGCTCTTGGTGTTGTCGGCGGCACCCGGCGTCGACGGGGGTCCCGGCTGGCTGGGGGTCTGCGGAGTGTGCGGCGCCGCCGACGCCGTCTGCTGCTGCTCCCTCGCCGGCTGCGCTGCTGGGTTGGGGCCGCTCGGAGGTCCTCCGGCCACGTCTTCTTGCGGATCTCTCCAGACGCTAACTACCATTGCCATATCTCGGCCCCGGAAAGTGCTGTAGAGCGAAATGATCGCTGGTGTTTATGAACCGTGTAGAGGAGAAAAAATAACAACCAAAGCGAAGAGACCTCCAAAGGAAGAAAAAAAAAAAAAAAAAAAAAAAAAAAAAGGACAGCGGCAGTGCAAAGTCAAGCCGGAGCAACACGCCAATCTCACAGGGTAAGAAGCGAGTAGAAACGCGATCAATACATTCAAAAATAGAGGAGGGGATGGAATATAGGCACCCGATCAGGATATGCAAGTATCGGGAGGCCAGTTCCAAGGTATATTGCGGTCAGCCATTCAGGAATCGTAATCTTGTAGAAAAAAACCCGAAACCAGACGTAACAAATTGCAGTTTGGTATAAAATAGCCACAAAGGAGGCAGCGGCGGCGATTCACATGGACGTAGAAACGAGCATAAAATCTTTCTCTGGAAAGACACGCCGATCCCAAAGTGCTGCGGAGAAATAAATTCCTTTCTCTTTTCTTCTCCTCTCTCTTTACTCCCCGTCTTCGCCGTAGGAGGGGAGGAAAAAACTGAAGAGCCGGGATTTTTACATCTATATTCTTAAATAAACCTCATCTCGCCCCGGTGAAAAAAACCGCCGTCGCCACCGCCGAATGTAGTGTCCATGTAGTTTCGCCTCTCCGACAGGAATGGAGACGAACGGCGAAAAGATAAAAAGGAAGAAGGGGAAAAAAACAACAACTAATAGAATATGCAAGAAGAGAGAGAGAAGAGAGAGAGAGAGCGAGAGAGAGAGACCCCCAAAAAATGAATGCGCTTAAACGGGAGGACCAGCAGCGGAGCAATGTTTCCGAAACGGGGATCTGCGCGAATGTCTGTATATAGTGAACTTTGACACTACTATTGAAACTGACACGTTTCTATGGAGATCGCTGCGCCTTATATGGTGCTCGTGTCAAGGAGCCAAGAGAGGGGCTGCTGGCAACTGATAATCAAAGGCGACTGACTGGCCAGAGCCCTGCATTGAGGGGGGGGCGGGGGGGGGGCGGAGGGGAGAGCGAGAGAGCGAGAGAGAGAGAGAGAGAGAGAGAGAGAGAGAGAGAGAGAGAGAGAGAGAGAGAGAGAGAGAGAGAGAGAGAAATGGGAGGCTAAGGTTAGCCAAGCCTCTTTCTCTCCATTGGTTAGAGTCGTCGATCCTTGCTACCTACGACTAGGGGCTCTGACAAGCACAATTTACATTGAGCTCGCCCCGCGCTGCTATTTACTTTGAAACCTGATTAGTATGGGCCGTCTATTGTCACCAAAAAAAAAAAAAGAGAGAGGAAGAAACCGGGGATAGAATAGCCGAAAAGCTGGGGTAACGGCAGGGACAAAGCATTACGCACGGGAAATAAACAAACGGTATAGCAGCGCAGCGCAGCGAAAAGGGACCCCCGTTAACAGAATCCCCCAAAGTTTGAAATGGTTTGTGTGTCGAACTGTTATGTGCTTATTGTGAACGCAGGGATATCATTATTGTTCTGCCGCGGATTGATATATATATTTTTTTGTGGTTATTACATGTATTATTGTTTTAGCATGCGCATTGCGGTAGAGACGCGTCGCGCGTAATCGTTGCATTCTCGCCTGTTACAAAATCAGTTTTGTGCAAAAGTGAGTGATAAGCAGCGAAATGGCAAAAGGGAGAATGATGCATAATAGGACAGCGTGTTAAGACCCTATAACGGGATGCGGTACAGCGGGGGCTGCAGGAAAAAAGAAATCCACATTACACGTCCAAAATGAGGCATATTCAATAATCGCGGAGGTCCGACAGTCCTCCCCGATCACTGAATGGGTGTCACATTATGTCTTAATAATGACAATAATTCAAAATCATGTGAAGCTGTTTGAAAATTGCACGGGGATTCCGGCTTTTTGTGTGTGGGTTTCCAGAGGCTTTGCCTGCCTCTCCTCTACCAGCTCAGAAATGTCTGGATCGCGCTGCCATCTAGCGTACGATGCACAATTACAGCCTCGTGTGAATGCATTGCTGCTCACCGTCATCAAGCATGGATTATTTAACAAAATAAGAATAATGTATCAATTAAAGAAGTCAATCATGCTATGCGAGTGTCGTATATAGTCTATATTTTAATGCACGATAGCTTCCGGAGTTCCTACGACAGCAAAAAAACAATCAGCTTCAAAGATAGCATTTAAAATTACTGAAAGGATAAAAACAAACAGAAAGAATAATAAACAGAAAGCTCAGTTCAATCAACTGATATCAACAACAGTCCCACAAAACGTTGAATATTCTGCGTGCTGTGGTGTTTTAAAGTAAAATACACAGCAGCGCTTCTTATCCAAATCAATACAATATAGGCAATGTGTTAAACAATAACCACGTAGTAGTTATAGTTACAGTGTAAAATATTACAGTTGTACTTTCAGTGAGGACAAACAAGTGCCTCCGAGGCTCTTCTCGGTGCTATTAGGAGATAGCGTGGAGCGTAAATATGCATGTGCCCCTTTGAAGAGACGCACATAGGAGGGATGGGTGTTTTCAAGTATTCAACAACAGAGCTCTGCTCTCCTCTCCTCTCCTCTCTCCCCCGTCCACCACCACGTCTCGGACGGACACTGCACTCTGAAACTCCCCGGCCACGCACTGTCCTCTCCGGCTCTCTTGAAAAGGTGAAACGAATACGATTAAATCGGACAAAAGAATTTTCTCTCTTTCTTTTTTTTTTTTGTGCAAATGTATCATTAAGATTTAACTCCACAGATCGAGGGGGGAAAAAAGGGGGCTCGCATGCAGGGAGAGGAGAGGAGAGAAGAGAAGAGAAGAGAGTTGAGCGTTGTTGAGTGAGAGGGGATGGCGAATGGGAGCATGCATGGGGGGAGAGTGTTTAAAGAAAGGCTATGGAGAAAAGCTGGAGGAAACGCGGCGAGAGAAAGGAGAAAGTGGACAGGAGAGCTGGACATTAAAAGAAGAGAGAGGCTACTTTAAACACACCACCAGTGGAAGAGAAGAGCAGCTTCCCACCACCGTGGATGAAGACGAGAACCGCGCAATATATCACGCAAGTAGGTTTTTATTTGTATTTATCTCATCCTCCTCCCGAAACTCCACAACAGTTGCCGCTAAATGCCAGACTAAATTCTATCGCAGCGCGCCACAAGTCATGACCAGAAAGTCCAAAAACCCCGGACCCTCTTATCTTCTCTAAACGTGCAGGACGGGCAGCCGTTACATTCCAGGGCACAACTCTGTTAAGTAGTATAGTGGACGTTGTGTATTTTTCTCCCCCTCATTGTAACCGATTGAGAGGGGCTTGTTTGTCCGATTGTTTAAAGCTGTCGTCGCCAATTTGCGCATTGGACATCCGTGGTGTGTTGTTTATATATAAGGCTGCTATGCACGGCACGCAGGGCAGCAGCAGTGGACGTGCATGGATGGACCTCACCTGTGTGTGCACGGGGCTATTTGTTGTTTGAACACATAATGCAAAGATCGATAGCCAGCTTGTTTGTCTCAGCGATAGTGTCAACGGATTAAAAGGACCAGTTATAGGGGCTGATCGAGGAACCTGACCGTTCTCTGACCTCAAACGCGCCTCATAATCATTTATATTCCTGTTTAGACGGATATAATATAGGCTATAACTGACATCACATGCGTTATTTATCAGAATGGGCTATTTAAGCAAGTTGCCTATTATAGCCTATAACTTCCCCCCTGTCGATGCAATGGAATATAGGCTATATGACTCGATGTAATTACATTGCATTTGGTGATATTTAATATAAAACAATTATATCAAATATGTAGGCTATGTATAATAATTATATTATTTCACCACTGCAAACAACAATTCCACTCGGGTTAATTTAACCATATGCCAATTATACTCAGCGCATGACTAGTTTGATATAAATAACTTCTATAATTGCCTGTTCACTTTTCTCTCCCATGCATGTACAGTACATGTACAGTATATGAAGGCAATGACCATTTTTAAACATGAGTAAAACACGTTTTTTCACCATTTTGAAAACCTCTTAATCTCCAAGCTATGGGGAGGAAATCGTGCTCAGATGTGTGATTTATGAAGTTATTGAAAACATCTAATGGGGGGGGGGGGGGGGGGGGGGGGGGGGGACTCCGCAGACTCGCGTCATTATTTACCATGTTTCAGGTGGTGTGTAACTGGTGTAAGTAAGCCTGTATAGCCTGTATGTATTTCACAGAATGAAGGGGATCACTAAAGTAATACAACAACCTTAATCTAACTTAATGTACTGTAGGCTATACTTTTCTCGGTTGGTAAGCTTCCAAGTATACAGACATGAATGATGCACAAGCGCGCGCACACACGCACAGTCAGCCATGCAGGATGTGAATCGTGAAGCAAGCAACGCACACGCACACGCACACGCACACGCACGCACGCACACACACACACACACACACACACACACACACACACACACACACACACACACACACACACACACACACACAGAGGTCACGTAATCAAGACCCCCAGCAAAGACAGCCAGACAGAGAGAGAGAGAGAGAGAGAGAGAGAGAATGAGCTCATGTGAAACTTTGTAAAAATTGATGAGGAAACGTGTTCGCGATGACGCTGAGCAGTGACACGCACATCCTCCATATCACTGTAAAAAAGAAAAGGGGAAAAAAAGAGGTAAATATAATCAAGAAGAGCTTTTGGTTCACTGCATGCACGGGGACCCCCAGGGGGGCCTCTCTCTCTCTCTCTCTCTCTCTCTCTCTCTCTCTCTCTCTCTCTCTCTCTGAACACATCTCTTATAAAAACAAGGCTAATGTTTCCAAACGACTAGGGAAGGGGGGGGGGGGGGGGGGGGGGGGGCACACACTCATACCGTCACACGTCCTAAACAGTGTGTCTCTCAACATCTGCCCTAGCTCAACATCTGTCCCTATAAAGCAAAGTCTTGTTTTTAATAATCTATGAATTATATATAGGTCTATATATAGCGTCTCTCGGATGATAATCAATACTGCCAAACCAACACATAAGCCTACAATGAAGTTATGAACACATATAGGCCAACAGATAAAGAGATACATTGCAGATACAGGCTATACTATATAGGCTAAACATCAGTGCTGTTATGCGTGGGGTCGCCGTCGGCAGGGTGGCTGTTTGGACAACATAAACGGGGTTAATAGTGTTGACCATACATGCCGTGCCGTGCTATACCACAGTATGTGGTTGTCTAATATGAGGGGGAGGTATAGATCCCTATACCTCTCCAAAGTAACCTTACACACTTGTTGGATTTCACTCTATACTAATAGCCTACTATTATACGTGATGGATACGAGGTTGTTCACCAAGTCAATCTAAATTAATAATGGGAATGATGTGAGATTAGCTTGAGCACTCGTTGCTTTGTCTGATGTGTGTCACTTGTGTTTCATATGCACAGTCTTTATCGATTTGTAAATTAAAATATTAATATTTTAATTAACTAATTTGGTAAATAGAATAAGATCATCGGGGGGTAAAGTGCCGTGGTGTCATCATAATAAATGACATATATACGCGTACAGTATATAGAGGCCTATACTTACAAGTAAGATTTCCATATTGTGACTATTAATAATGGCACGTTTAGTATCGCCCAATCGCCGAATAGCATTTTCGGTGTAATTTTCGAGCGCATTGGCTTTTATAAATAAAGCCTTTCAAGGCTGGGTCACCTTGACGTTATTCCTGGATCACTTGTAACTGTGCAGCTTTGTGGCCTGATGGTAGAACCACTGCAAAGGCAAACCTATTAATAAAGAAGCTACTTAATGGCCATGGTATTATTTCATTTAATTAGCTGATGCAGTCGTCAAATATAGGCCTAAATAGTTCCCAAACAAAAAAATGATTTTGGGCATTTTTTAAAGAAAGAAAATAAAAATAAAAAGTAGCCTACACTTCACTGTTCATTATTGCATTTCTCAGCACACAATTGAAAAACCTATAATGCAAAACAACACAGTTATAGGCTACACATTGACCCGCGTGCATGTGCACTGCGCACAGGCCAAAGCAACACATATTGTATTATTTTCACACACGTCAAAAATAAAAAAAATAAGGGAGAAAAAAAAGTTTATAAAATCCAAAACTGCTTGCCCGTTTATGCTTCATGTTTTGAATTGAGTGTTTTGTTGCGGGGGTCTCCATAGCTTTGAGTCGCTGAAAAGGAGGAGGGGGTGGTGGTGGTGGGCTTGGGGGGGGCCGGGGGGTTGGGGGGGTGTCTTTGTCCGTTCCTGATCCCCCAACTATTCTGGGGGGCTCAGGGCTGTGGTGTGAAAGGGACGAGAAGGTCACTCGAAATCGCCTTTTATCCCGCAGCCCTCTTTCTCTATGGATCAGCAACTTTCAATGGACATAATCTAATCGCTCTTAATGGAAAAGGCTGTTCGTGAGAAATAGGGAAATATCGTTGAGCCACCGCCGCGCACAGCCACTTAAGGCCGTAGTATTTAACAAGGCAACGTGAGTTCACAAATTATAACCCCGCGGCCCTCCCATGCATGCATGCACACTGCACACCCCCCCCCCAGTGATAAATGATGATGCGACCGGGACATGCATGGAAATATGGCTAGGAAAACAGAACCAAAAACATTAAGAAATAAAATAAAAACTCGTGGCAGTGGAAGTTTAAACGTAAAACTAGTCTAAAAGGCACATATCGTCACTGTTCGGGCAGAAACCTCGTATCTCCAAGTTTCAAATGTGTTCATTTTTTCGCAAAGCAAAGCCCTGCTTCATCATACAAGACCGTCGCACAAAAGTAGTGAAAACAGCAGATCTACAAGCACACAACGCCTGGCACCGTTGTGTGCTTGTAGATCGGCTGTTTTCACTATAGTTTAACTCATTTTTAAAATGATTATACAAAAACAAACGGTTTTGGACATACAAGGTTTCCACCCGACAACGATTATAGTCCTTCATTTTGCTACATGGTTTTATTTTATTTCATTTTAAATTAACGCCTATACGTCTTTATAAAAGGCTTGGTCATTGCATTATCCTGTTACTACTATTGTGATATCACCAACTTTCGGTGAGGGTCGTCTGGATGAAGATAAACCTACTGATATCAATCAGGTATTTTTTTTGCACTCTCATTTCATTTGGACCGCGTGTTCTCCAGGGACTTGAACTTCTCGGGTTTTAAAAGCCTAGACGCACAACATGATGAATGGCGTTTTCATTCCTGTTTCTCTTTTTTTCCTCTTTTTTTCCCTGTTTTTTTGCATCCAACAACAGCCCATAATTGAGGACAATGAGCAGTGCAGGAAAAAGTAGCCTGTATGCTCACATATGTCATATTGCAATATAGTATCAATACTCTGTTACAAGTAAAAGTCCAGAATTCAAAATGTATAGGCTATACTTGAGTAAAAGTATGAAAGTGTTGGCATCAACGTGTACTTATAAAGTACCAAAAGTACCAAATGTTTGAAAATAGCAGATCTACAAGTTCACAACTCGTGATCGCAATGCTTGTGAGCTTGTAGATCGGCTAGATTTTCAAACAAGCCAAGGTGTAAAATATAGGGCCAAAGTGCATGGTTAATGTATGTTTTATAATAATTTAGTCTATATCTGTAAAGTAGCAATATCTAAAGTTTCCAAATAATGGAGTAAAAGTACAATAGGCCTATTTGCATCCAAGATGTAGTGGAGTAGAAGGTAAAAGTATTGGAAATTGGAAATATACACACAAGTAGCCTAAAGTACAAATACCTCAAAATAAAGTACAGTAAATGTACTTGGTTACTCTACACCACTCACTGACAATGAGGGGGCCGGAGGAGTGACTTTCCCCCAATTAGCCCGAGGTTGTGATTGAAGTTTTCGGAGGAACTGTCAGTTTATGCTATGGGCGATGGCTTTATTGCTCACACAAACCCCACCGTGTCTTTAGAGCCTGCGTGCTAATTACCCCTGGATGGTCCCAGAGACGGGGATCATAAATCCATTAGCACTAAAAAAGAAAAAAAGAACATGTAGCCACACTACTCCACACTAACACACTCCAAACACTGTAATTTTGTAGTCCACCAGAAAAACCCAAACTATAGGCACCATGGGCAGCAGTAGCAGCCAGACCAGGCAAAGCACACACATAGTTGTTATTGTTAAGAACGACCACTGACAACAGGGTGCAGC
>NC_137832.1:62149513-62167013 GCF_963921795.1 Nannobrachium achirus | reverse complement strand
CATAGAACATAGAGGGTTTAACCCATTTAGACTGGGAACGCATTAACACGCATTATTTTGTGCTTTAACTATTGAAAAATAGCAGATATACAAGCTCACAGCGCGGCACAGAGAGAATTTGCGAAAAAAAAATGTGAAGGACCCCCAAAGTTATATGTATTTGGCCACGTAACCCCATCTCAAAATATTTAGTTCCAGGGACCCCTACAGAAGCAAAATTTTAGTTACAATATGTTCGCTTAAAAAATACATGTATATTCAAAGTTTTGCACACATTTCACGACTTTTCAAAAATAGCAGATCTACAAGCTCGCAGCACTTGGTGCCGCGCTGTGAGCTTGTGAGATCTGCTATTTTTCAATAGTTAAAGCATAAAATAGTCCCCAGTAACTCAGTCCCACTTTTCGCCCCCCTTGTGACGCCCCTGCGTGAGGGTAATGCCTTGTACCTTGTTCTCCCTGTCAGGTGTGTGTGTGTGTGTGTGTGTGTGGTGTGTGTGTGTGTGTGTGTGTGTGTGTGTGTGTGTGTGTGTGTGTGTGATTTTTAACTTAAGTACTACAACATCAATTCTAAGCTGCGTGGCTCAGTCTTCTGGGCCTCGTTTCCAAAGCAAAAAGAAGCAGCATTGTAGCATTTTTGTAATCCTCTGTCATTGAACTCCCACTGAAAAGATGGAAGATCTTCAAATGATTGATTCGGGGGGAAACCACTAGACTAGGCTCGCTCTGTTCTCAAAGCCCAGACTCTGACATTGTATTAAATATCAATTACACGGATACGTGTAGTAAGTTGAGCAAGAGTGTGCTACAGTGTGCGTGTGTGTGTGTGTGTGTGTGTGTGTGTGTGTGTGTGGGGGGGGGGGGGGGGGTTATGTGGGGGGTTATGTGTATATATGTGTGGGTATGTTTACAGTAGTCAATAGGAGTAAGTGTAAGTTGTGTTCAATAGTGCCAAGGGAGAAGAACAAGACACTCACCCTTGTATGTTTATGCGTCTCTGTGTGTGTGTGCGCGCGCGCGTGTGTGTGTGTGTGTGTGTGTGTGCGTGTGTGTGTGTGTGTGTGTGTGCGTGTGTGTGTGTGTGTGTGTGTGTGTGTGTGTGTGTGTGTGTGTGTGTGTGTGTGTGTGTGTGAGATAACAGAGTCAGTTTACCTCTGATGTCCCCCTTTGACCCCTGACCTTCCAGCCCAGGGTCAAGCTCTGACAAATGAGACAGGCAGAGAGAGAGAGTTCCTCTGGACAGAACGGCAGACATTCCACAGCAATCTACTCTTCATCCTCCCATCACACTCCTCTGTCTTCTCTCTCTCTCTCTCTCTCTCTCTCTCTCTCTCTCTCTCTCTCTCTCTCTCTCTCTCTCTCTCTCTCTCTCTCTCTCTCTCTCATTACACAGACACAAACATGTGTTATCATCTTGGGCGAGCGAGACTACAAACACGCGTTTCACATTAGCGATTACAACATGAGTTACATTTATGGCCTGCAATCCCATCCTCCTCCTCTTCTTTGTTTACAGAGAGAGAGAGAGAGAACAAAAAGAGTGTGATCTTATAGCAGCGCAACACTGGCAAAAAGATTTGGATATTACCACTCAGATATATTACTCAGTACTGCCCCCCCCCCTCCTCCACGTGTGTGTTGTGTGTGTGTGTGTGTGTGTGTGTGTGTGTGTGTGTGTGTGTGTGCACGTGTAAGTGTGCGTGTGTGTGTTTGAGAGCTTAAGCAGTGATGTCAACAATAAGAAATGTCATGATGAGGTGATTTTCTTCTCCTCTCAGCAACACAATGTCGATTCCAGCATTTCCGGAAACATCAACCAACCCCCCCCCCCCCCCCCCCCCCCCCCCCCCTCCTCTCCATTTCCTCCAATTTTGCGCCGTGCTGCTCAGCAGAATGTTACCACCTGTGTCTTATGGGGGGGGGGGGGGGGGGGGGGGAGCGTTTCTAGTTGGCAGGCTTGGGTTGAGGTAAGTGTCACCACCCTGTTACGCCGACATGACAAATAAAACAGGGCCATGTAGACCTGTTACACCTATGAGTTGTTATACATATATATATCGTCGTTGTCGGGTGGAAACCTTGTATGTCCAAAACCGTTCGTTTTGCATTTATCATTTTAAAAATGATTTAAACTAGTGAAAACAGATGATCTATAAGCTAGCTTGTAGAATAGATCATCTGTGCTTGTAGATCATCTGTGCTTGTAGATCGGCTGTTTTCACTACTTTTGTGCGACGGCCTTATGATGAAGCAGGGCTTTACTTTGCGAAAGAACGTACAAATTTGAAACTTGATGAACGATACAAGGTTTCCACCCGACAATGACAATATAATTCTATATATATATATATATATATATATATATATATATATATATATATATATTATATATATTTTTTCTCTTTCTTGAATATCTATAAGAATATCTATAAGGCGTTGTAGCTTATAGATCATCTGTTTTCACTAGTTTAAATCATTTTTAAAATGATAAATGCAAAACGAACGGTTTTGGACATACAAGGTTTTCACCCGACAACGACGATATATATATGTATAACAACTCATAGGTGTAATATATATATATATATATATATATATATATATATTATATATATATTTTTTCTCTTTCTTGAATATCCTTAGACTAAGTGCGTCTCAGGAAATGTGGGTTAGGCTTGCTTGTGATACTTGTACATTATCTGACCGTTTCTTCTTCTTTGAACAAACGATATCACTCGCTTTTCAACCTGTCAGCCCTATTTTGGGCCTGCCATTACAGGCTAAGTTGCTTGAACATTGTCCAAACAGTTTCAAAAACAGCTAATGGCTTGTCTCAGGAATTGTCAAGAATGATCTCGGTAACAACGGAGATAATTCACCACTCTAAACTATTTTGTGTGTAGTGTGTTAGGACGAATACAATAGTAGTATAAGGGCGCCTGTGGCCTAGTGGACCAGGCGCATACCATATGGCATTGCCATTTTGGCATCGATGCCTGTCGGCGTCGACGGTTCAATTCCCGATCCGGTTGACCTTTGCCGCATGTCACTCCCTGTCTCTCCCCCATTTCCTGTCAGTCTACTGTCCTATCCAATAAAGGCAAAAGCCCAAAACAAAAATCTTTAACATATAAGTATAAGTTAAATCTCACACATTGCTCTTGCAAAGCGTAATATTTGAAGGTCTGGCAGGTTCGAAACGTTTGCCGCCAACAAGGTAACAAGAGTATGTATGATTTTGCCTTTTTTGGTCACACACACACACACACACACACACACACACACACACACACACACACACACACACACACACACACACGACACACACACACACACACACACACACACACACACACACACCACACAAACCCCAAAGCAGCCTCGGTGTCACGAACCATAAGGCCGGGGGTTCGGCAGATTTAAAAGGCTAATGTGCAAAAGATCATGAGGTTGAACTCGCTTTTTTTATTTTTTTATTAGTGATGTAACACTGCCAACGGAATATGCAACATGACCGAGATCTTAATAAAGAAACATCAATCCAGATCCTGTTTGTTTTTCTTTCTTCTTTCTTCCCGTTATTCCCTGTTGAGTGTGCTCTTCTTTGTTGTCTGCTGTCATGGGGTTCATTAGAGGATAGAGCTGATTTACATGCACCTTTGATTGACGGGGTATGGGCGGGGGGGGGGGGGGGGCTAATTCCTTGCCGGGGTATACTAATACAGGCTGATGATCACATGACTCAATCACATGCATAGATCTGGGGCCTCTAATTGGCCGAGCCGCGGCCGCGGGGATCACATGCACGAAGCCCCTGTGGGAGCACGTGTGTGCGTTCAGACTCTGAACGTCTGAATGGAAAGGCGGGCGGGCGGTTGGTGGTTGAAGTGCCAGGGGCGAGAGAAGAGGGCAACAAGGTCCCCCTGTCTGTCTGTCTGTCTGTCTGTCTGTCTGTCTGTCTGTGGAGATGCACGGGGGGCACCTGGCCCCTCCTCCTCCTTCTCTTCCCTTCAGGGGGGGGGGGGGGGGGGGGGGCTGTAGCCATGGGGACCTGAAGGTGCGACACGACACGTCATCACGGGGCACAATGCACACAGCGCCATGCGCTGGAATCGGAACAATGCAACGCCACATGGAGAGAGAGAGAGAGAGGCGCTGCGATGCGAGGCTGCTGTGGGGACCGAGAGAGAGACAGAGAGAGAGAGAGAGAGAAAAGGGGAAAATCAGTTTTCAAATAACTGCACCCCACCCCCACTGCAGTGCTATGCTTTCTCCCTCTATCCTTATACACACTCTCCCTCCCTCCCTCCCTCCCCTCCACCTGATCGCCTCTCTCTCTCTCTCTCTCTCTCTCTCTCTCTCTCTCTCTCTCTCTCTCACGCTGGATGTGTCCATAGCTCTAACAATCAGTGATGGTTGCCTGTATGCCCAGTGTAAATAAATGATAAAGCTTCACCTATCACTCTTCACATGCTGGGTTTCAAACAGACCATATATATATATATATATATAATATATATATATATATATATATATATATATTAGGGGTGCAACGATACATGTATCGAGATCGAACCGTTCAATACGAGGGGTGTGTACCGAACCCAATGACCCTGTACCGAACAATACAATACAATACCACTCCACGTCCACATTCCCCTGGAACCCCCTCAAGGACCCCTAGGGGTCGCAGAGCCCACTTATAGAACCACTACCCTAGAGGTTGGGTACCGTATTGTTCAAAGTTAAAACAAAAAAAATACGTAGTTATAAAAATACATTTGTAAATCAAGGACATGTGTTCTGTTTATTTTTTGTATCGAAAAAGTATCAAACCGTGACACCAAAATATTGAACCGAACTGAACCGTGAATTTGTAAACCGTTGCACCCTTAATATATATATATATATATATATATATATATTATATATATATATATATATACATACACACACACACACACACACACACACACACACACACACTATCACAGTCATGCCCACGGTGCTGTTGTTCAGGTGTCACGTGCGTGCGCGCGTGCACACATGCGCGCGTGCGTTTGCGTGTGTGTTGACAGCCCGGCTATAGGAAAAGCTTCACAACCACGATTCCCTGCCACCCCCCACCTTCCCCTCCCACCCCCCGCCTCGTCTGACGTTACCCCAGTGCTACCAGAGCATGGATGCCTGCACCCCCCCCCCCCCCCCCCGCGTCCCCCCAGGGCCCCGAGTCCCCCCCCCCCCCCCCCAACCCCAGCACCACCAACCGCACCCCCAACCATCCTCACCCTCCGCCCCAACCCCTCCAGCCTCCTTGCTCCCTGATTCGGTGTGTGTGTGTGTGTGTGTGTGTGTGTGTGTGTGTGTGTGTGTGTGTGTGTGTGTGTGTGTGTGTAAAAAGCGCCCCCTGAATGATGGATTACGGTGTCACCGCGGCCTGCGAAGGATTAATTTGTTTCATTGATTTCTCTTTAGGCAGAATGCCAGCGTCTGCCGCTTCCACCTTTTTTTTCCCAAGACTCGCGGCCGTAATAGACGGTAATGGTCTAAGACAAATCAACCCGTTTCTTGTAAAAATAGCACCAAATAACAACCCTCCCCGCCCCGCCCCCCCTCCATCCACTCACCGCCACCAAACCGACCGACCGACCGACCAACTAACTCAGGGGTCTTCAACGTTTTCAGGCCAAGGACCCCTTAGTTGAGAGAGAGAGATGAAGCAGGGGAACCCCACAACCTGTTCATAGATTCCATATAGTTTAATTGTTTGACGGCACAATCATAAGTGTATTTTGGATTCATGTCAATTTGTGTTTTTCTGATATTTATCCTCTTGAAAGGTCAATACTTAATAAACTTGACCTTTCGCTCTGTACTTAGTCCGCTCTTTTCCCCCTCCTCTACACCAAACCTCTTTGCTGAAAATAGCCGATCTGGAGGGGGTTGTGAGCTTGTAGATCTGCTATTTTTGGCCATATCCGACACCTCTATCACACCATCTCACCGTCCATCCATCCAGGGGGCGTCACAAGGGGGGGAAAAGTGGGACTGAGTTACCAGGGCCCAAGGCGGAAGGGGCCTTAATTATTATTTTATACTTTAGCTATTGAAAAATAGCAGATATACAAGCTCACAGCGCGTTGTAGATCTGCTATTTTTTTAAAGTCACGAAAATGTGTGCAAATCTTTGAATATATGCATTTTTTAAGCGATCATTTGTAACTCAAAGTTTGCTTCTGGGAGCTCCCTGATACTAAATAGTTTAAGATGGGAAACATAGATTTTTCAAAAAACCTTAGAAGGATTTGAAACATTCAAAGATTGGGACAAATCTTTTTTCAAAAATACGATAAAAAAAAAAAAATAGCAGATCTATAAGCTTGCAGCGCACTGTGAGCTTGTATATCTATTTTTCAATAGTTAAAGCACAACATAAACGTGTACTAATTGCGTTCCAGTCTAAATGGGTTAAACCCCATCACCCTATGAATTAAGAACATTCATGGGGGGCCCGCATGAAATCCTCGTACTCAGGGCCAGAATTTGGTGCGACACCCCTGCATCCATCTATGTATCCATCTATCCATCTCTCTCTCTCTCTCTCTCTCTCTCTCTCTCTTCTCTCTCTCTCTCTCTCTCTCCAGCAGCAGAGCCAGAGGAGAGAGGATGTAGTCGTTTCCAACAAAGCCATAAGTCTGTAGTACTTATGGCTCCCTCTCAGGTCTCACAATGGATGGGTAATGACAGAGCTGTCTGGAGGGGAGTGGGGGGTGGGGGTGGGGGGTTGGAGGTGGGATGGGGGCGGGGGGCAGGGGGTGGGGGGGGGGGGGGGCTGCTGTGGGAGTCGGGCCATTCTCTCCACCGTAATTGGAAGCCTTTACTGCCGTTCCCCCTGCACACCTGCAGCACGGCTAACCGTTAAACCAGCCATGATCTACGACGTTGGCGAGGCCTTTCTTTTTCCTCCTCCTATACGCCGTATATATGTTACCGGATGTTTGGGTAACTCAGGACGTTCTATGTAAGAGCGCTTGTTTTGTGGTTCACCACACACCAATCACCCACCAGGTGGCGACGACAGCCCATAGAGTTATAATGCGACAGCCATTCACTAGTGAAGGCGCTGACGTCACTCGTTTGCGACTCTTTCTTTATTTACTAGCCTAGCCTAGCTAGCCTAGCCTAGCCTAGCCATTAGCTCCATTGTAGTCACTTGGACAGGGCGTTTATCGTGGGCTTGCCCAGGCCTTACGGCCTGGGCATAAATATAACGATTGCATTCACCACGGCTTCGTAACTCGCGCGGCCGGCCGCTCTTCGGCGGCCACTCGCACCTGCGGTGCTCGGGGGCGAAGAGCAGGACCAAGGTCCGCTGGCCTGCGCGCACGCTTGCAAATGTCGTGGACAATCGAGCGGCTCCGTTCCGCCCCGTGCTGCACGACGAGTGCTCCGTTTCTCGACCGTCCTGTTTCTCTAACAAACCGTGACATATATATATACCAACGCCGGGTGAATTAGGGGCACGTACGTCTTCTGTGGCGTATACATCTTGCGTGACTCTGCATGGTCCCCCCCCCCCCCCTTTGCTGAAGGTGTTTCGGCCGGTTATTCTAAAAAGAGTGCATCTCTCCACTCCGACATGTCTCCTTTCCGACATGTCTCCATTCCGACACTAACCCTATCTCTAACCCTAACCCTAAACCTTATAGGCCCATGGGAGTGTCGCCACTCCGACAATAAGAAGTCAATTTCGGAGTGGCGGACATGTCGGAATGGAGAGAGCCTCCCTTCTAAAAGCACCCCCACACACCCAAGACCTTTCTGGTATAAATTGGAGGCCGATGTTGGGAAGAGAGGAGCTGGTGGTGTGCGACACATATGGGGTCACAATTAATCCGGTGCCCCATGTGTGGTACACGTACACACTGAGTGAAACAAAAGGATGGATACATAGTATGTTGAATATCTATTGTATATGCCAGCTATCCCATGTGGGCAGGTGGGCAAGTGGACCACCAAATTAATAAGTGGCAAACCACCACAAAGATTGTATCAATAATATAACATTAATTTAAATAGATGAATGTGGAAAACCATGAAACATTTGTTGTGATGCGGATAAATAGGAACTTCCAAGTATAAACGCAGTATAGCGTTGTTGTCGGGTGGAATTGAAACCTTGTATGTCCAAAACCATTCGTTTTTATCATTTAAAAAAAATTAACTAAACTAGTGAAAACAGACGATCTACAAGCACACAACACCTCAAGTTGCGAGGCGTTGTGTGCTTGTAGATCGGCTGTTTTCACTACTTTTGTGCAACAGGCCTTGTCTGATGAAGCAGGGCTTTACTTCAAGAAAAAACATACAAATTTGGAACTTGGAGATCGAGGTTTTCTGCCCGACAGTGACGATAGTTTAGTTGATCCAAGCCGGGAAAACAATCCACTCTAACTTAAAATAAACAAGATGTGAACGTGCGAGCGGCCCACCTCATCTGACCACCTCGCACGGCAAGCCAAATCAAGCGTTGCCCTGATCCAGAAAAGATCGGGAACCACCGGAATATATAGGCTGTTAATTGACGGGGTTCAATGGGAGTGGAGTGAAAGTGCCACAGGGTTCCAGAATGAGTGATGTTGACTGACTAGAAGGCGGAAGGCACAGCTCTCGTCTGGAAGGTAATAAGTCTTTAGGGAGCCTTGTCAAAGCGCTCTGAACAACGGGGCAGCGGCTCCCATCCATCCGTCGGGTTAAACGCTAAGCAACAAGCGCTACAGGGTCGGCTGACTGTCCTCCATCGCTTTCCAATTCCTGCCGAGATTTATGGCCAGATCCTGATCCATTAATCCGTCGTTGATTTGCTGTGGCTGCCCCCGCAGGTCCCTGGCAGGTCTCGGATATCACAGAGCGGTGAAACCCCAGCCTCCGCTGCTGCTGCGGCGAGGTCGACTCCGTCGTCAGGTCACGCCGGTTGCCGAGTGCCTGCGACACGAAAACACAGTCCAGTGCCTTTTATTATTATTATTTTTTTATGTGACAGTTTCACACAATACCTTCTCTTCCGTGTTTGCGTTTCGCTGCCACTGACAGCGATGACACGATAAAGGTTTCAAAGGGACGTTTTTTCCTCCTCTTGATTCCATTATAACGCATTGAGTGACAAGCCGTGGAGGAAGTGACGGGACAGAATTGGGAACGGTACAACATCACGCTGCGATAATGACCCGCCGGACTGCAGGGAAATCTCATCAGCTCCCTGCAATCAATTCACCGAGTGTTTACAAAGCCGCGGTCTGAGGTTGTGCTTGGGGGACGAGGGGAGCGGGCGGCTGGTCTTCAACAGAAGATCCCCCAGCTCAGCGAGCCTCTCCTGGGTAAACTGCACAAAGCCCCCCCCCCCTTATGTCTGACACCACGAGACCCCTCAGACACTCACACTCACACAGAGGATTAGGTAATCTCGTCATGATACTGTCTCTCTCTTCCTTCTTTTTGGGCTCCGTTTCTCTTTTCTCGCCTTTCTGCTGTCTTTTTCGTTTTCTTTCTCTCTTTCCCACTGTCATAGGATAGCACATAGCGTTGTTGTCGGGTGGAATTTTGGAAACCTCGTATCTCCAAGTTTCAAATGTGCACGTTCTTTCGCAAAGTAAAGCCCCGCTTCATCATACAAGGCCGTCGCACAAATGTAGTGAAAAAAGCAGATCTACAAGCACACAACGCGTTGTGTGCCAAAAGAAATGACCCCCACCGTTTTTCTGTAAATACACTTTTACTGCTACTAGCATTGATGATCTCTTGTTTGTATGTATGTCGTATACGTTATGTCTTGATGAATTGAATGAACCACAATGGACCACAATGGAAACAATCCCTCTGGGCTCTTTGTGTTATCCTTTTAGGATTATTGCATAACAGTACCTCTGTACATTTTGCAAACCGTTTTCAAAAAACGTCTTCAATCAATGCCGATTGATTAACGCAAGGTCTATGTGAAGACCTTGCACCTGTTGTCCGTCCGTCCGTCTCACTCTCTCTCCCTCCCTGTCTCTGTCTCTCTCCCCCCCCTCTCTCTCTCCCCCCCTCTCTCTCTGGCCCTGTTGAAGTGCTTGCTCTAGTCAGGGCACATCATATCCTCAGGGGTCCTTAGGTTCTTAAGTGCCTCCAGAAAAGGTTAGTTGGCAGGTAATTGTCCAGCTGTGGCTGGGCTTATCTTAATTGCGGGTGCTCCAGTGCGAGCCGTCCTTCCTGTGATGAAGAGACTTAGCGTGGAGTGATGGGAGGATGGGAGGGTGGGGGGGTGAAAGAGAGAGATGTCATATCTTGAGAAGCAGCACCGGTGGGATTTGATGCTATTTTCTCCCTTCTTCTGGCCGTTGTTGTTGTTGTCAGTGACACTGCACCCTGTCGTGGACCAGGAGAGAAAAAAAGGGAAAAACAAACACCTAGCGGTATTTAATGACTAAGGGTGAAGGTGAGGGAGGAGTTAACTAAGACAAACACCTAGCGGTATTTAATGACTAAGGTGAAGGTGAGGGAGGAGTTAACTGAGCGTATCAAAGGTTCAAGTTGTTCTTTATAATTTTCATGTCTCGTGTACAGATATATATAGGGTGTGTGTGTACATACATACATACATACATACATACATACATAAATATATATATATGGTGTAGCGCATTATATATATATATATATATATATATATCAAGATTATTATTCTTTTCTCTGGGCAAATTGTTTATACGTCCTGATTGTCTGAGGGAAGAATCTGTTGGCTAATAACACAGAATATAGGAGGAAGAATATCATCTATAACCCGCGTTGTCAAACTATATTCCCTTTTCTCTGGGAATCATTGAACCGTTTACATCATATAGCAGACCCGATAGCACTTCTATTATTGATCCTACGGTCAAAAAGAAAAAAAGAAGCAATGCTTATTACCCTACGGTGTAAAAGAAAATAATCCTGGTCTTCAGCCATGCCAAAGTCATGCCTCTGTTAGCCATCTGATCTTACATTGTTCACGTCGATAAGAAGCTTTAGGGGGGTTAGTGTTTGCATTGCCCCAGTCAAAGGTCATGACTGACCAATAAAATATTTCCAGAGACCCATCAATAACGGCGACATGCAGACTAATACAGTATGGGATTGTGGGGTCGTGTGTGTGTGTGTGTGTGTGTGTGTGTGTGTGTGTGTGTGTGTGTGTGTGTGTGTGTGTGTGTGGGGGGGGGGGGGATGGGGGAAGTGGCCCGACCGTCCGACCGTGGTTGCTTTGAGCGGAATGGATGACCGCAAGGTCAAAAGGTTACTGGACAGACCCGGGTCCTCCCCCCCTCCCCCTCGGCCCCCCGGCACCCTCTCATGTGCGTTTGATAGCGGTGGGGGCAATTATAAAGGTATACTTCAGACAGGTCAAATGGGAGAGGGCAAAGTGCAGAACCTTTAGATCCCCCGTCCAGGAGTCAAAGGTTAGGAAAGGACGAAGGACATCATGGAGTCCTGGCTGCTATAGGCGGGTGGAGGGTGGTGTGTGTGTGTGTGTGTGCGTGCGTGCGTGCGCGTGTGTGCGTGTGTGCGTGTGTGTGTGTGTGTGTGTGTGCGTGTGTGTGCGTGCATGCGTGTGTGTGTGGTGAGGGGGGGGGGGGGGGGGGGGTTCTTAGCCATAAAGGACAGAGACTAATGAAGCATAGCCAACAACATGGGCTGTTTCCCGGAATATTCTCCTCTTCATTTATTGGATCTCTTCATCACTACAGACATGCAGAATGAGAGAGAGAGAGAGAGAGAGAGAGAGAGAGAGAGAGAGAGAGAGAGAGAGGCAGCCTCTCACGATCGCAATCTCAACCGCGGGGATTAAATGCCATTTGGCAGCACAGCGCGGGTTTTGTGTGTGTGCGTGTTTGCAAGCGTGCGTGCGTGCGTGCGCACATAAGTGTGTGTGCGCGTGTGTGACTATAGCCGCTCTGTGCGCCCGTGCGCGTCGTCGTCGTCCGCTCCGAGAGGAACCATCAGGCCATCGTTGGCTATTAAATATGAATGGAGCGAGGTCAGGGGAGGTCGCGGCGTGCGTTTAGTGCCAGTGACCAATGCCCAATGTAAAGGTCAAAGTAGAATTGCTCCGAGTCGGAGCCGCCGCCACCGAAAAAGACGTGGGCCTGTCCGGCATTTATGCATCCCCATTGGCAGTGATTTATGGAGGGAGATAAGCTACGCGGACGGCTAGAAAACACTTTCTTTCTCTCTCATCTCCGTCAGCCTCTCGGTAAATACGACCGCTCGCTCATATCAATCACCCGCCGTGTCGCCGCTGCATCTTCGCCGGACGCTTCCAGCTGCAGATTAGAAGCCCGTCTTTGTTTTTTGCACTGTGTGCTCCCCGTCTCTTCCGACACACACTGGGGAACACACGACACACTGCCTGCATTGTTAGCCGCTGCTGTTGTTCCACGCGGGCTTTCGCGTTAGCATCATTCTCAGTGTGCCGCGGAGGGTTTAAAACGCAGCGGGCCGCGTGCGTTTCAAAGCCACGCCGCTATACTTCGAGGTTGTGATGTCGCCGCTGTCATTTCCGTGTGTATGTTTGCACCCAGGCAGGGTTCCACCACCACCACAACCCATACAGTATAAAGTAAAGATGGCCTGCTGTGTAGACCTTCACAAAGAATTAGAAATGAAGTTCTTAACTAACAGTGACAACTGACAAAGTCGTATTTAAATAAAGAGATTACAGTATTCTCTTTTTTTTTTTTTTTTTTTCAAACAAGAAATTTTTTCTGTATGTTCCGGGGGTCGTATACGGAACACCCAAATCCGCTCTGTTTACACTGTTATGTTATTCTTCCTAAATGGGCTTCCATAAATTCGCTGCGCGGCCAGAAATCAAAGGAAATAAAAACATCTACTGCTGCCACTTTCATCCGAGCACCGGGGCACTTAAACCAGATTAGCTTATAGCGCTCTCCGAGCTTGTAAAACAAATCACTACTGATTAACATCAATTTCCCTGCCGCCAGTCCGCCACCCTCCTTTCGGATGACATTCCCTGTACCGGGGGCCAGAGATCCCGTTCGGGGCCTTCTGCGGGGGGAGAGGCCTTGACGGGGGGCCAGCAGTTTAACTCTACACCCAGGCTTCCAGGGCTTTTGTAGGCCTCTTGGACGTGAACATGCCCCCTACAGGGGCGTCGCACCAAATTCTGGGGCACTGGTGGGTACAAGGATGCACTCACATTTTGTGCTTTAACTATTGAAAAATAGCAGACTTACAAGCTCACAGCGCGGCATTGAGTGCCGCGCTGCGAGCTTGTACATCTACTATTTTTTTTTTAAATCTTGAAAGTTTGTGCAAGTCTAGCTAGAGTATAAAATAATTCCAGGCCCCTCCACCTTGCATGGGCCCTATAGTAACTCAGTCCCACTTTCCCTCCCCCCCTTGTGACGCCCCTGCTCCCATGCATGTCCCTTTGGCTCCTTAAATGTGAAAAGCAGCCTCCGCCACCAGCGTACCACAGCCTGCTGGAAACGACCCCCGAGTGGTTCGGAGCCCGGCCAGGGAGAAGTCCAAAAAAAGAAAACAGGCTTTTGAACCGCCGTCCAGAACGGAAACACGGTCTAGCGAGGCGCATTTTAACCTGAACCATAAAGGCCCCCCTATTTTCCTTTCCATCCAATAGTAATAAATTTGCCCTTTTCCCTTTAATGCCCATGTTATGTTTTTCCGAGGCCTAGATCAAAGGGCGATAATGCGCTACACCATCGGCACCGACGAATATTACCTGACATGTTAGCCCTCTCTGTTTAGCTTCTATTAAGGCTGGTGTTTTAGCTCAGCAGACAGCGTCGGTATAACAGGATAACAGCCTGTTTAATATCAGCAAAACGAGGGAGCGTGAAATATGGATTTCTTTCCCAACCCTCTCCAGGATAAATCACAGCGGCTTTCACGGCGTTCGCTGGGGAAGGTCAGCATCGGGGAACAGACATACAGAGACGTCATTTGTCCCATTGCAGAAATGACACATCATCATCGTAATGCGTCACTTCGTGGCGATCTATCTGTCCGTCCGTCCATTGATTGATTGATTGAATAAGTCATGGGTCTTCAACAGGGGGTCCGGGACCCCTAGGGGGTCCTCAGAGTTACTACAGGGGGTCCTCCAAATCTTTGTGTGATAGAAGCTTTTTTTTCCTCTCCTTTTAATACATTAACCGTTTGAACCCTAGCGTCCATATTCTGAGAGCTTTAGCCAAAAAATAGCAGATCTACAAGCTTACAACGCCTCGCGCTGTGAGCTTGTAGATCGGCTATTTTTGGCAAAGAGCTTTGGTGTAGTTGGGAAAGGAGCAGACTAAGTACAGAGTGAAAGTGTTTTATAAGTACTGACGGTTCAAGTTGTTGAATATCTGAAAACACAAATTGACATGAATACAAAATACACTGACGATTGGTGGTGGCCATTGTGAGCTTGTAGATCACCACTGCTTTTTCCACCACCACAAAGTAACCTGTAAGACGCCCCTAAGGGCGAGGTCGCGCTGAAACAACAGAGACTGACACAATATGTCCATATATTATATGGGCATTCCCATATGGGCTTAATATTGAGGACATCAGGGATCTCCATATATGGGCATAAAAGGGACAAGGACTGAATTAATTTGCAAATGTGACTCGCGTCGTGACAACCACACTGGTTATCATGAGACTGACACAATATGTCCATATATGGGCATTCCCAGATATGGGCTTGATGGATGACATCAGGGATCTCCATATATGGGCATACAAGGGACAAGGACAGAATTAATTTGCAAGTGTGGTTGCCGTGACGCAAGTCACAAATACATTCTGTGACATGAGGCGTGACTGACTGCCGCACATTAGCCCCATATAGAACCTCACCCGTCGCTGCGTCCTGTTGTGCTCCGAGATGAGGTCCTAGAAACATGGCCGCTGGAATCGGGCGACAGCCTCCACATCACAGTTGGGAAACACAATGTCTGTTCGAATGCAGCGACGTTTGGGGCTACGTTCGACCAGAGAGGGCGCTAATGCTGCCATTCCGGCTGCAACTTCCAGGCTTGTAAACATTACCGGCTGACAAAACTAGCGATTTTAAGGGGTTGTTTCATGCCGCAGTTCATGTTTTATGTACCGAGGTGAGGTTTTCACAGTCTGGGAGCTCGGAACTGCCGTTACTTTTTGGACAAAATTTCGTTTTGTGTGTTTCCCAACTGTGATGGTTACTTTTCATAGTAAATGCAACCAGTAAGACGCCTCAGGGCCTAAAGGGCGAGGTCACGCCAATTCTTGGCCATCTGGCCAGTGATGTATATCGGACCAGTTACTCATATATGGAGACCCCTGGTACCCATATATGGAGATCCATGTACTGTATATGGAGATATGCTGTGAGAGCCCAAACATGCTTACTCAGTTATTTTATGATGTCAATGACATCTGACATCATACCCTTTTATGCCCATACATGGAGATCCCTGTCTGTAGAACCAGCCGTTAGTGTGGTATATGGCCGATGTGGCCTCCATATATGCATGGGCATTCCCATATGAAGTCCTTTTAGGTATGGGCTTAATATCGATGACATCAGGGAACTCCATATATGGGCATAAAAGGGATTCTGTTAGTGTGACATCACAGTGAAGCCAGAGCGTGATGTCAGAGCGTCAAACCCGTTCTGTTGAGAGTGTTTCCCCTGACATCACAGTGACATCAGAGCATGATGTCAGAGCGACAAACCCATAGACCCACAGTATCAGGCGTCATAGACAGGTGATATCACAGTGATATCACATCTGATATCACATCTGACAGTGTCAGGCGAGACTCACAGAGATACCGAAAGATGTGTTGGTTTTCATAGTTAGCTGCGACATATGGTCGCAATAACTACACCGGATTCATTTGGTGCTTCCCTATACTTCCTGAAAAGTAACGGTTTTGGACATACGAGGTTTCCGGCCGACAGCGCCGACGATATTCCGCGGGCCCGACGACACATTCATCTCTATTTGGGCTCCACCGTGGGGCATTTGAAACCACATCAGAATCCATTACCACCATGCAGATCGGCCTCCGCTGACAATACAAATCATGATAAGATGGAAGCAAGTGACTCCATAAACACCGTGGAGTATATATCACATCATACGAGACAGACTCGGGACGGGGGAGAGAGAGATCGCACTTGTTGTCGTCGTCATTGCCGGGCGCGTTGTGGATCGCTCTGTGTGCGGACGCGCTGAAAGATATGGGAATATATATATCGTTATATCTTTACCTGTCTTTAACACATTTAGGCCTATAAATTATTTAAAGCTTTAACTATTGAAGAATAGCAGATATACAAGCTCACAGCGGGGCACCGAGTGCCGTGCTGCGAGCTTGTGAAAATGTGTGCACATTTTTCAAAGCAAATTTTTGTAACTCAAACTCAAATCTCTGCTTCTGGGGGGTCCCTGGAACAACATATTTTTAGATGGGGGTCTGCTGTTTTTTTGATTGATTGAAGAATTTATTAGAAGTTTGCAATAGAAAAAAGTACAGTTTCAAGACAGTACAAATCACTGGTACAAGGTCAACTAAAAGGAGATCCTAGAAAGCACTACAGCTTATTTACACAGGAACCACACTTTAAGTATCTCATGTAACATTGAAAGACAGACGGACAAATAAATGTAATTTTGGGGGTCCTTGATATGAAAAAGTTTGAGAACAGCTGATTTAGAGGAAGGATTTAGAAGTCGGGTCAAAGATCGGGTCAAAGACTTGCACACATTTTATGATTTTTTCAAAAATCATAGCGCCGAGTGCCGCGCTGTGAGCTTGTATATCTGCTATTTTCCAATAGTCAAAGCATAAAATAATGGTTAAAGTGGTTAAGATCTATCGTGACTCGGGCGCGTTCCCGGTATTTGAGGCATAACCCTGTGTCTGTTATAGTGCTCCATACAGACAATGGATATGAACAGCGTGCGTTGCATGCGTGCACGCGCGTGTTTATCTTCAGGGACATCCATCACTCAGCGGCTCAGCTATACGAGTTCCAACCCGCAGCTGCTGCTTGTGAGGAGAGATTTATGCCGTAATGCATCAAATCAACAGACCTTTACAGTAAAATATGATTTTATCAATACGCCCGGATCAATAGTGCATGTTAGACGCGGTGTAATTCTTGCAGGGGTCCCCTATCAATAAAAACGGCCTGCACGCCGAAGGCTGCGAGTCGAGGAGGGTCGGAGAGATTTGTCTGTGTCTTTTTGCCCTATGTGTGATTTTACACTTTCATTACACTTCATCGCTGGATATTTGGTGAAGGGATATCATTTTGTTTCATTTGCAGCCAGCAAACCGTCTCTGAAAGGCCAGTGGAGTTTGTGATGGAAAGCTTTCCGCGATGATGTCAATTAGGGTACAATGTAGCCACTTAAAACCTTGTTGACTGGGGTCCCACAGGGATCTGTACTTGGTCCCTT